>NC_142358.1:40879539-41192872 GCF_059441175.1 Urocampus carinirostris | reverse complement strand
TTTAGTTCAATGACAGGTCACGCTGTTCCAAATGCAGAATATTTTGACTAGGGAATTTTGATAACAGGACTCTGACGGAGGACGGCAGGCGTTGTTTTGAGAGCAAGGCCCTGATGACGTAAAAACGCTCCACGTTGGAGTTCCTTCGCACGCCCATGGGAGGAGCCGGCACACCATCTTGCGGTGAGATGTGGGCCAGGAGAAGGTAGTTAAATTGTTAATGAAATTAAATCTGCCCCTGTGTGGAAATGTCGGCTTCTTCTAGTGTTGGGAATAAAGTAGTTATAAATAACAATGGAAATGGATAATCTAAATACCGTAAAATTCGGATTATAAGCCGCGGCTTATGCAATGATGCGCCTAAATTTATGCATTTTTTTCAACGGCAGATGGGGGTGCCCGAGTAGTAAGGGTAAGAATGAGACAGATGAAATATATGTGTCAAGGAAGACACAGGTTTAATGTAACTTTGTGTTTTGTTCATGAATAAAACTAGTATGAAAAAGGTGTCAATCAAAAGGGGAGGGGCTAACTACCATAATCAGAATAATACTATGAGTTTGTTTCTTTTTAAAGGGGAGTTTTGGAGCAAAACAAATGGTTTACTACAAGGATCCTCCAATGAAGTAGACATGCTTTTAGGCGGATTTTTTTTTTCATCCGTCGGCATTGTCATGTGCTTTGGAGCAAGTATATTACACAGGAGGATTCTATGGACGGCCAGGGGTGTCATGGTTGCCATGGCGCCCAATTGGTCCCCGCCGTGTGGCGCCAGGTTCTGTCACGGTTGCCACGGCGCCCAATTGGCCCCGCCCACTGGCACCAGCTGAAACGCGTTGACAGATTGCTGCCTGGTTGTCAGAGCGTCTGGAAGACTCCTGTTAAACTCTGTGTGGTATGCCAAGTCCTCTGAATCTCTGTTTTTGCCCGTGGTTTTGATCCTGTTTTATTTTCGACCCCATCCTTTTGTTTTTGACCATTCCCTCGTTCCGATTTCTATCGACTTCCGCGACCATCGATCCCCGGATCGAGTGCGCGCGCATTCTTCCTCTTCCCAATAAATTGTGAGTAACGTTACGCGATTGGGTTCTCATTCTGTTTTTTCGTGTGTCTTGTTTCAGAATGATGGTGATATTTCACTGATGAGTATATTTTAATGGCCATATCTTGAATCCCAAGAGTTTAAGCTTTAGAATGATACGTGACATGACGTATTTCAGTGACTGGTGACATCGTAAAAACACCTATTTGTTCATCAAACGTTATTGAAACTCTTGTCTTTCTTTGTTATTATCTCATCTTTCAATGTGGGCCATTGTAGTTTATAGTCAGGTGCGGCTTATGTATGTGCAAAACCTCTAAAAATGTACTAGGTGTAGCTTATAATCAGGTGCACTATATAGTCTGAATTTTACTGTAATTCTTCTGTTCACCGTTTCATTATGATCCAAAACGATGGGTTACTTTGCCTAGTAGAAAACATGTTAAGGCTATTTCAGAGTGTGAAGTCTTCTTGTAGCTTTTCGCCATATTTATTCACCGATAGAACTCAAACGTGAACACGGTTTTTATTCTACTTAACATGGCAGCCAACTAAAATACTACAAAAGAGTGTGCTGCGTGCGTGATGACGTCACACAATCGAGAACGCCCTATTGTAAAATCACGGACAAGAGCGCTATCAAACATCTAATTTAGGCAAATTTGATTTTTTTCAGTGGTCTTCAAACACGAATTCATCTAAAAAGTGTTAGCTATCATGGACAGAGAGAGAGGGGTTGAGAGAGGGGATAATAGAGAGAGGGAGAGAGAGAGGGGAGGAAGTTAAGTAACATAAATGGTTACTTTTGTTGGTAACTAGTTACTTTTACTATAGACTCAGTTACGTTTTGAAGGGGCAGTGAGCAACTCTTAAAAAATATACTTTTTGAAAGTAACATGCCCAACACGGGTAAGTTTAGAGAGAGTTAATAGTGGCAAACGGAGAGGAGAGGATAAAAACTGTTAGCATACAGAGAAAAAATATCACAACACTTACCGCAATCTTGACATAGAATAATAATCAAAATAAAAGGAAGAAAAGAGAAAATAGAAAGATTGACTTTATATCAAGGAATAACATTCTGCTATTCTTTACACCACAGGTGTCAAAAAGGCGGCCCGCGGGCCAGATCAGGCCCACTAAGGGATTGAATCCGGCCCGCGAGACAACACTCAGAGAAGCGCAAGAGAAAAACAAGCTGCAGGTTGATGTTGCCAAAGCCAGGTGCCTCGAACAAAGACACTGTACTTGTATTTGTTTATCTCTCTCTCTATCTCTCTCTCTCTTTTTCTCTTTCTCTGTCTCTGTCGCTGTCTCTCTCTCTCTCTCTCTCTCTGTGTCTTTTAACCTCCTTTGCTCTAACTTCCTTTTTTCCTTTTCTCTCTTTTCTCTTTCTCTCTTCCTACCCTTCATGCTTTCTTTTCTCTTTTCTCTCCTTCTGTCTTTCTATTTCTCTTTGGATTTCTTTCTTCCTCTCCTTTTCTTTTCCCCCTCTCTCACGACTTTTTATCTCTTGTGTTTCTCTCTCTCTTTTCCACCCCCTTTCTCCCACTCTCTGTCTCTGTCTCTCACTCTCTGTGTCTCTCTTTTTCTCTTCCTTGGTTGCTCTTTGTCTCTTTCTCTCTCTGTGTCTTTTAACCTCTTTTGCTCTAACTTCCTTTTCTCTTTTCTCTTTCTCTCTTCCTACCCTTCGTGCTTTCTTTTCTCTTTTCTCTCCTTCTGTCTTTCTATTTCGCTTTGGATTTCTTTCTTCCTCTCCTTTTCTTTACCCCCCCTCACACCTCTTTTTATCTCTTGTGTTTCTCTCTCTCTTTTCCACCCCCTTTCTCCCACTCTCTGTCTCTGTCTCTCACTCTCTGTGTCTCTCTTTTTCTCTACCTTGGTTGCTCTATGTCTCTTTCTCTCTGTGTCTTTTAACCACTTTTGCTCTAACTTCCTTTTTTCCTTTTCTCTCTTTTTTCTTTCTCTCTTCCTACCCTTTGCGCTTTCTTTTCTCTATTCTCTCCTTCTGTCTTTCTATTTCTCTTTGGATTTCTTTCTTCCTCTCCCTTTCTTGTCCCCCTCTCTCATGACTTTTTATCTTTTGTTTCTCATGCTCTCTCCCTCTCTCTTTTTTTTTTCTTTGTCCCGCCTTCTTTTCCCTCCCTCTTTATTTATCTCTCTTTTTCTTTCTCTTTAATCTACTAATCCGGCCCCCCACGGAATATTTGTTCTATCGTGTGGCCCCCGAGTTAAAATGAGTTTGACACCCCTGCTTTACACCATATTTCTGGTCTTTGTTTTGTAAATTTTCACCATTTTTGGGCTGTTTTGTATCATTTACAATAGACCCCCTGGTTACAGAGTTTTGACAGAATAGAAGTGTGTTTTCAATCTAGATTGAAGCAGTTCCAGTTGACTTAGCGGACATTCAGTAAATACTGGTGTTTATGTCACGGTTGCCATGGCGCCCAATTGGCCCCGCCCGTGTGGCGCTTCTATTTAAGCTCAGTGCTCTCAATCACCTTTGGTCAGTCCGTCGACGAACCTCAGCCCCGCAAGACGTGGGTTTTGACTCGTTCCTGTTTGCTGTTGGTGTCATGATTACCTAAATGGAGCCACCTGGGGTAATCATCTGACGCGGTGGAATGCGCTCCCTGATTGGTTTATGATCCCTTTTTAGGCACGCTACGCGGAGACCTCTTGGTCTGAGGATACTTCTGTACCCCGTATGACTCTCCCGATTACCTGTGCCTTCTTGTTTACCTGATTCTGCCTGTCTGCCTCGGATCCGACCTGCTTCCGTCCCACGCTACGATCTTCTCTCCAGTCCCGGTAAACTCGACCTGCTTCCGTCCCACGCTACGATCTTCTCTCCAGTCCCGGTAAACCTGACCTGCTTCCGTCCCACGCTACGATTGGCTACGTGTTCCAAAGTTGTCTTCACGGCGTTGCTGCTGACGTTCGACGGTCATCGCGTCTCCCGCTAACCCTGTACGCTTCCCCAAATAAAAGACTTGTAACGAATGCTCTGGGGTCTCCTACTCTGTTCTGGTCCTCCTGACAGTTGGTATTTCCTGTCCGGTATTGTTCCCGTTTTTGGACCTGTTTAATATCTGTTTCCAGTTTCGTTCCCGTCTGGTTTGTTCGGTTTAATTTCGATACCTTGTTTTGATATCAATCCTGTCTGTCCCTCCCTGTCCGGTATCCACCCCATCCGTCTGATATCTGCTCAGGCAATATGTGTCGACCTCTGGTTTCCTGTTATTCCACGCCACACTGCTGCCTAACGTGCATGACTCCCCATTTCCCGTAAAATAAAAGCTTTGTGTGAGAAACGTCACGCATTTGGGTTCTAATCCACTGCGATTCATGACAATAAGGACTGACCAAAAAATTGACCCAGCGAACGCTTACACAAGGGCGAATTGGGGAGAGCTGGAAACCCCCTTCGCCCTGCAGCAGTTGCACCGGACGGAGGGCGAGGTCCGGCGACTGTCGATTGACGTCACTGCCCTTCAGCTGCTTTTCCAGCAACGTGAACAGATCATGGGGCGTCAAATGGAGCAATGAGCTCAGCTTACTGAGCCCCTGTTGCGTCAGATATCGGCAACGGCACTGCCTCCCAGGGGCACTCCTCCTGCCGTGCTGTCGCGTTTCCCGCCCATTCGGTCCACGGACTCGCCCTCCATGGGAATTGTTGTATCTCCAATGGGTTTTCCAGGAAACTTTTGCGCCGATCTGTCGGAGGTCCCAGTCAGCCTCTCTGCCGCACCCGTCGGCCTCTCTGCCGCACCCGTCGGCCTCTCTGCCGCACCCGTCGGCCTCTCTGTCGCACCCGTTGGCCTCTCTGCCGCACCCGTTGGCCTCTCTGTCGCACCCGTTGGCCTCTCTGCCGCACCCGTTGGCCTCTCTGCCGCACCTGTCGGCCTCTCCGTCGCGCTTGTCGGCCTCTCCGCCGCGCACGTCGGCCTCTCCGCCACGCACGTTGGCCTGTCTGCCATGCCTGTCTGCTTGCCTGGTTCGCCTGTCCACCTGTATGACTCGTCCGCCTGCCTGACTTGTCCGTCCGCCTGCCTGACTCGTCCGTCCGCCTGCCTGACCTGCCTGCCAGAATCGCCCATCGGCCTGCCAGTCTGCCTGCCGGGCTCGTCCGTCTGCCTGCCCAAATCGTCCGTCTGCCTGCCCAAGTCATCCGTCTGCCTACCAGAGTCGTCCGTCTGCCTGCCCGAGTCGTCCGTCTGCCTGCCTGAGTCGTTCGCCTGCGTGTGTGTATGTGTGTCCAATTTTAATCCACCATCTTCACTTTCCTCTGCATCCACCCACTACTCCATTGTACCACCTCAAGTCACATCACACCAAATAAAGGGTAAAAATACATCATTTATATGTATTTATGATGTTAATCATTTACACATATATTGCAATATTAGTAGTAATTACTTATCGTATTTTGTTCCTAATGTTTAATATTTTTACCTGGGTACCAGGGTGTTCGGAGTGCATTATGTGATTACCATAGGTTACTACAGGAGACATTAACAGACCAAAACAGTACGATTCTCACCTCAGAACAGATTAATATCGTATCCTGGGGGTCTATTGTAAAAAATGTATGGTTTGCATACTTGTACTGAAATTTAGGATACGGTAGCAATAATCCCTCACCTGCCCATAGAAAGCCACGCGGTAGTAACGTCCGAATAGCCGTTTCTCCGAATTTACCACCTCTGTCACCTTCAGGTAAGAGCGATGGATGTCGTAGTACAGTTCGGAAAGCCTCTGCAGGAAGGAGACAAACACGTTAACCCTTTAATAATCCTGTAAAATCGGCCTAAAATTCCAATCCAATGCACCGGCATTTTAGCTATAAAACAGGTGAGACGATAGCTTGGAGTCTTACCTGTTACCTTGTCAAATTTAAACACAATCTGAAAAAACAAATATTGTATTTTCTTCCTAAAGGTATGTCATAGCAATTCCTAAGGTGGCCATTTGGAGATGACCAGTTTACAGCTCTAAAACCCCCACAATCATGTAATATACTTTAGCCTTTTTTAGACATAGTGAAAGAGTTGTAAATGTTTGACTTCTTTTTCCAGAAGACAATCAGTGATTGTGCAAACTTGTGAGTGATAATGGCACGTAAAAATGGATCCCGAGTTTCATTACGCACATAATTTGAATACACATCGTAACAATGAATACAGTTAAGTTGAGAATTGTATTGGCTAGCCAATATGTCATTGTCATTTGAATAAAAAAAGAAGGAAACATTTTTTAAAAAGCCAAAAAAAAAGAAGGGAAAGAAACAAAGTGAAAAAAAAGTAAATATAGAACAAAAAGAAAAAAGTAACAGCTAGGAAAAAATAAACACCGCAAACAAGTTAACCCTTTAATAATCCTGTAAAATCGGCCTAAAATTCCAATCCAATGCACCGGCATTTTAGCTATAAAACAGGTGAGACGATACCTTGGAGTCTTACCTGTTACCTTGTCAAATTTAAACACAATCTGAAAAATTAAACATTGTATTTTATTCCTAAAAGTATGTCGTGGCAATTCCAAAAGTGGCCATTAGGAGATGACCAGTTTACAGCGCCAAACCCCAGCAACCATGTAATTTTAGACATAGTGAAAGAGTTGTAAATGTTTGACTTCTCTTTACAGAAGACAAAATCCCAACGTTTTTGCCATATACCTCACTGCCATTAAATCGTTACCCTCCATTTGAACTCTACCTTAAAGTCTCTCCTCTTCTCAAAAACCACAATGACCGGTTTGTTGATGTCGGCGATGAGCTCGTGCCTCTCCGACTTCCACAGATAGTCCACGCACAGTTCTAGCTGCTCCACCAGGGTGTCCTGCACACCAAAATAAACCAATTCCAAAACCAAATTGCAAAACCAAACTTAAAACTTTACGTGAGAAGACTCGGGAGGAGGAGAGGTGATGTACTGTATGATAATGCATCAAAGTCAGTCTTTTGTAACGAAATCTAAGTTGAACAAGACTGTAAAATCCAGGTGTCATTTTTGGTTCATGTTTGTTTCACTCAAGGCTAGCACATCAACCTTCCTTTTAGTCATCATCTCTTTCTTCCACTCAGTGGCTTTACTTCCACTTCCTCTCACATTTTGTGACCCTATAACTAGGGTTTGCGAGACCTTTCGGTCTCCTGCCCCCCTTTCTTTGCCTTGCTCTCCACCAGGGAAGCAACAACAAAAAACAAATACAGCAACAAACATGAACCATCTATCTATAGGTTCATGTTTGTTAGATAGATGGTTCATGTTCCTTCCTGTATTTGGTTTTTGTTGCTGGTTCCCTGGTAGTCTGGCTGCTTACTGCATGTTTTTGGTCAGCCAGACTTTCGATTATCTGCCAATAGGTCCCGATTAGCCCTCTGTACCTAAATTCTAAATCAAGCTAATGCATTTTGAAGACAATCTGTCTAAAACCGGCACCCTAGCAAGCCAGTCACCCTATTGGTTTATGTGGTGAGTTTTTGAGTGTTTTAAGCCAGGTTTTGTGGCTAGGCTGCCATATCCCGGCCAGGTTAGTCCTAGTTAGCTTTCTGTGTGTTATTTTTGCCAGTTCGCCCGTTTTGGGCTGCTTGGCGTATTTTGTACCATTACTGCTCACAACTGCCACACAATGCCTAGGAATTCCCCACAAAAACTACCAAAACTTGGCTTAAAACACTAAAAAGCTTTTTGATTAATAACAACATAAACCATTAGGGTGACTGGCTTGCTAGGGTGCCGGTGTTACTCTGAAAACAGTTTAGGAAGTCAGAGTCGAAGACAGGCTGTCTTCAAAATACATTATCTCGGAAAAAATTTGGAATATACCGATAAAGTATATATGGAGACTATGCAAAAAACATGTGGTATTGTCTCACATTTTGCTCGTTTTAAAATTTGGTTATCCCTTTAAGATCTTACCTGTATTCGAGCTAAGACTGACCTCAGTGTAGGGAGTGTCCTGTGTCCCCGTGTCCTCTTTCATGGCTCCCTCCTCCTTCACATTAGGGCTGATGCACATGAAGGCCGCCCAGCCCAGGGAGAACGATGCTGGGTCGGGACCAGAACGGAACATTAGCTTAACGTTTCATCAAAACAGTGACGGAAAACAGTGTTTCTCAACCTTTTATGATGTTTTTTCATTGAATAAATCTCAAAGTTCAGGCTTCGCATCAATCGTGACTTATACTCCAGAGCAGGGGTCGTCAACGTAGTGCTCCCTAGTGAAAGTGCTCGCCGGTGCTGGGTCATTGTGATTTTCTAGAAAATGTGATGCACCTGTGCCCGCTCCTTTGGCCCCAACTGCTTCAGACTCTAACTGGCTCCCTGTCACTATTGAAACCCACGCCTTTCTGTCACCTGTTGTCAGTCCGTCTGCGAACCTAGTGTACTCTAGGCAAGCTTTTTCGACCCTGACTCCCACCTGCTTTTGCTTCCGTCTGTTTCCAACTTCGACCCGTTTTTTGATCCTGACCACGTCTGCTCTCCTCTCCTGGCTTTTGACTCGTTTCTGATTCGGACCACGTTTTTTGCTCTCCTGCCCCGGCGACTGACCCGTTTTTTTCCCGTTCCTGTAAGGTGGGCTCAGGATACTTCCCCAAAAAGTGTGTATCTCTAAACCAGATGGTGTCACGTTTCTGTTTCAAATATTGGTACCGCCCAAAGGGGCGTTTCTTTATTTCTCTGTCTTTGTTCTGCCTAGATAAATGCAGTTTGGTGGGGGAAGGGCCCCCCAGAGTTAGGAGCGCGACCAAGGAGATGGACATGTAAGTTCCTCCTCTCCTGGCCCCTGCCCCTCTCCAACTGGCAGTTGTAACAAGTCGAATGCCTGGTGTATCTTTTTTAGCGTTAGCAACTTGTAAATAGCTCTCTCGATTTAGACCCCACAGTTCCCGACACCGCCATTGCTCGCCACGAAGTCCCACTTCCGCGTTCAGAGCGACTTGCTTCCCGCATCCAGCGATCACCGGATCGTGGGTGCAACCCTTTCCTTTCTTCTAATAAAACTGAGAGAAATGTAATTCAAGTGGGTCCTGTCTCCGTTCTGGTCCTGACAACGAGTTGTTATTTTAGAAATTCAAATAAAATCCAGTTCATCGGCTTCATGGATATTAAAATAATCCGTTAAAGAATTCATATATTATTTTATAAGTAATGAATTAAACGAATAGAAGAAACGATATTCATGTCATCTCTCATCAGCTGCACCGCTTATCCTCAGTAGGGTCGCGGGGATGCTGGAGCCCATCCCAGCAATCATCGGGCAGTGGGCAGGGGACACCCTGAACTGCTTGCCAGCCAATCGCAGGGCACACGGGGACAGACAACTCACTCGCTCAGTCACACCTAGGGACAATTTAGACCTACCAATTCAACTGAAATGCATGTTTTTGAAATGTGGGAGGAAACCGGAGTGCCCGGAGGAAACCCACGCAAGCACGGGGAGAACATACAAACTCCGCACAGTAAGGCCGGGAGCTGGATTTGAACGCACCAGGAGGTTCCCACGACCTCAGAACTGTGCCGCACACGCGCTAACCACTGCGCCGCCGTGCTGCCCACGATATTCATGTATTAAACTAATTTGTTTAGTCTTTTTATTGAGACATTTTGTGATCAAGGGTGTCTCAAATAAAAGGGGCTTGACTTGAGTCCTGGTCCCAACACAGCTGCTTTACCTCCAGAGCTACTGTTGCCCTATTGTTAGTAGTCACTACAACTACACCTGAAGTATTGTAGTACCTGCGTAGCAGATCCTTTTTCCATGTGATCATAAATGTAAAGTAGGCTTAAACGTATTTGCTCAAGGTGTGTATTGCTAATCAGTTTGTTGTTCCTTTTGGCGTCTCCTAGTATTCCTGTCTTTGTTTGAAGGTGGTACCTTTCCAAAGGGTGGTCTTTGGTCTTTTGTCTCAACATACCAGTACTTTTCCATGTCTTGTGATTTCAATAAAACACAGAGGCAGATGGGGGGAGACTCAGTGTGAGTGGGACCGGCGAGCAGAAAGCGAGTAAATTGTCCTTCCCCAACCCACCAGCTGCAGTTGTTAAAAACTAAACAAGTCTTTGCCTGAATTTTCTTCGACCGTTAGCCAAGTTATAGCTCTCCCACACGTCAGTGGTCTACCTTTTAGACCCCAGAATTCAAAATATCATATAATTCATCAAATTTAGCTCAAACTAAGTATAATTTTTCTTATTTTTGGACACTAGACACGGTTTCAGGGCACACACACTGGTTGAGAAACACTGCCAAGGAGCTCGATTGTCAAT
This sequence comes from Urocampus carinirostris, assembly GCF_059441175.1. Taxonomy (NCBI): domain Eukaryota; kingdom Metazoa; phylum Chordata; class Actinopteri; order Syngnathiformes; family Syngnathidae; genus Urocampus; species Urocampus carinirostris. Next base: position 41,182,552 of record NC_142358.1, on the reverse strand, counting down.
TTCAAAATACATCGCATGCAAATTTCGGCCTATCTTTATTCCTTATTGGCACAGAACCAGTGAAGATGCCGACCCGGGTCCACACACTCACTGTTTTGGTCTCGGGACGTGGTTAGTAAGGAGCTACATTTAAAGACGGGACTGTCTTCGGGGGACACACTGGAGATCCGGGCCTTGTCTGCTCTCCAGTAGCCTGTTTGGTGGGAAGGGGGGAGGAAGGGGAGGAATGGGAGGAAGGGAGGTTTATATATCATTATTTAAGATTTGCGGTAAAGCTGTGCTAGAAATTGGAAAATGGAAAACACATTGGGAGGAAGTGATGTCATCATGCGGAGAGAAAATGGGAACGACGAGAACGACGGGAACTTGAGGAAAAAGGGAGCCCATTTTCATTCTCTGCAGCCTCAGACTCCCAAAAGCGCTCAATGCAGTTAGGTGACCCTGATGATGATAAAACTGGACTACCTTATGGAACAGAGCTGGGCAACTATTCGGAGTCGCGGGCCTCATTGGGGTCAAAAAATCTGGAGACCGATCTAATTTTTCTCATTTATGAATAAATATACATGTTTTTACGGATGCTTCCAGGCACCGTTTGGGATGAAAGTTAAATTATTATTATGAAAGCTTTGAAAACTCTCTCGGTGTACCGTCTTTCTTTGTAAATATGTGTAACCATGTATAATATGTATTTGCAACTGTATATTTTTGTAATGTATTTATTTTAGACACTTATTCTGATATGTTTGCACGGGCGAATGAGAAAGAAGGGGCGGAGCAAACGCGGGCTGACGGGAAGTGGAGTAAAGGTGAGACATGTTTGTGGACGCGGCGGACAATAGTGGATATATATATTTTCCTACCCTTACCTTTGGAAATATACACTTTTTTCCTTGGATTACTTTCAACGGGACCCGGACTCTGCAGGTCTGCATCAAACATTAAGTACCGGTATCATTTTCCGTTCATTATGTGGTGGTTTTTGGACTGTGGACTTTAATGAAGGACATTAATGTCGGGTTTGGGTTAATTTTGTGTTTGTGATACATTTTTCAATGTGGGCGCATGCGGCTTATATACAGGTGCGGCTTGTGTAAGTACAAAATCGGTTTTCCTCTTAAAATGTGGTGAGTGCGGCTTATAGTCAGGTGCGCTCTATAGTCCGGAATTTGCGGTAGATTTTGTATCGTGTGCACCTTTTTCCGAGTAGAGGACATTACTGTAGTTCTTCTTTCTGCCACTACCAGGCGTGTGGCGCTGTGAGAGGTCACCCAGCATCCAACCCGAAGAAGAAATCTGGCTTCTGCTTCCTATTTCGTGTGTAAACACACTGCACTGTATCTCTAGCACGCTAAGAACTGTTTCTTTTGAGATGACAGTGGAATAAGGAAGCTCGATGCGGTCGAGAATATGGTTGGATCGCTTTTTTTCGGCCACTTTTTACCACGGAGGAGGAAGTCGCCTAACTCTTGAAGCGCATCTTCCAAAAGTAAGTTAAACTTAAGAAGAAATCCCGCTTCTACTTCCTTGTTCGTGTGTAAACATATTGCGTGTACTGTATCTCTAGCGCGCTAAGAACGTTTTTATTGTTTAATAACTCGTGCAATCCATTCAGTATATTTGGTGTAAAGTGTAAAGAAGAGGCAAGTCGCTTCTTTTAAAATTAAAGTGGAATAAGAAAGCTTGATGCGGTTGAGAAATGGTCGGAACGCTTTTTTTCAGCAACTTTTTACCTCAGAGGAGGAAGTCGCTTAACTCTTGAAACTCATCTTCCAAAAGTAAGTTAAACTCAACTTCATTCATCTTTAAAGAGCATATTTTATGAAATGTTTATTTTGTAGTACAAAACAATACAGGTTACTTATACAAGCCTTAAACATACTTAAAAAAAAACCTTAAACATACAAAACATAGCACTGAAGCAACTTACGGTGTAACGTGTAAAGAAAAGGCGAGTCGTTTCATTTGAAATGAAAGTGGAATAAGAAAGCTTGATGCGGTTGAGAAAACGGTTGGATTGCTTTTTTCCGGCTATTTTTACCAAGGAGGAGGACCTCTTGAAGCTCATCTTCCAAAAGTAAGTTAAACTCAACTTCATTTATCTTTAAAGAGCATATTACTTTATGAAAAGTTTATTTTGTAGTACAAAACAATACAGGTTACTAAAAAAATCCTTAAACAGACTTATAAAAACCTTATACAGACAAAATATAGCACTGAAGCAACTTACGAACGATTGTCCGGAACCTATTTATTCGTAAGCAGGGCAGCGTCTGTATATTTGTACTTCATAAAAATAGTCCTATCAAACTGGTTCTGAAACGCTCATAATTAGAGCAAAATACTGTATTAGGTCCTCGTTAATAAGTATTTAATTAGATATTTAAGTTTTTTAGAGTTACTATAGTGTAGTTTGTGTAATATTTCTGTCGTATTTTGATAGTAGTATTTTATAGTATTTCCATGGTTTTTTTTGTAGCATATCCACAGAATCTTTGTAGTAGATCCGGAGTATTTTTCTAGTATTACCGTAGTTGTATTTTTATAGTATTTTTGTGGTAATATATCTGTAGGAGTATTTTTACTGAATTTCTGTCAAAATATTTCTGCAGTGGTTATTTGCTATTATAGTATCACTGTAGTGGTATTTTTGTAGTATTTGTGTAGAAATGTTTTTAAAGCATTTCCAAATTAGTATTTTCGTAGTTTTTCTGTTGTATTTCTGTAGTATTTTTTAGATATTTATTTAGTATCTTTGTAATATTATTGTGGTTGTACTTCTGTTGTTAAATTTCTGTAGTAGTATTTTGTGCTATAGTTTTACTTAAGTAGTATTTCTTTAGTATTTTGATAGTATTTTTTCATTTCGGAATTAAAGAAAATACATTAGGTTCCTGTTATTAAATAGTTAATTTAATATTTAGTTTTTTAGTAATTTTGTAGTACTTTTGGAGGGTTTCTGGTTTATTTCTGTAATAGTTTCTATAATATTTATATCGGATCTTTGTAATATTATTGTGGTTGTATTTCTGTTGTTGAATTTCTGGAATAGTATTTTCTGTTTTAGTATTACTTAAGTAGTATTTCTTTAGTGTTTCTATAGTATTTTTGAATTTCAGAATTAAAGCAAACATAATATATTATGTCCCTGTTTTTAAATAGTAAATTAAATTTTTGGTTTTGTAGTAATTTTGTAGTATTTTTGCAGGGTTTCTGATGTATTTCTGTAGTATTTTTAAAATATTTATTTAGTATCTTTGTAATATTATTGTGGTTGTATTTCTGTTGATGAATTTCTGTAGTAGTATTTTGTGTAATAGTATTACTTAAGTAGTATTTCTTTAGTATTTCTATAGTATTTTTGAATTTCAGAATTAAAGCAGACATAATATATTATGTCCCTGTTTTTAAATAGTAAATTAAATTTTTGGTTTTGTAGTAATTTTGTAGTATTTTTGCAGGGTTTCTGATGTATTTCTGTAGTATTTTTAAAATATTTATTTAGTATCTTTGTAATATTATTGTGGTAGTATTTCTGTTAAAGAATTTCTGTAGTAGTATTTTGTGTAATAGTATTACTTAAGTAGTATTTCTTTAGTATTTTGATAGTATTTTTTTCATTTCGTAATTAAGGCAAATATAATATAGTAGGTACCTGTTTTTAAACAGTAAATTTAATATTTAGTTTTGTCGTAATTTTGTAGTATTTTTGCAGGGTTTCTGATGTATTTCTGTAGTATTTTTATAATATTTATTTAGTATCTTTGTAATATTATTGTGGTTGCATTTCTGTTGATGAATTTCTGTAGTAGTATTTTGTGTAACAGTATTACTTAAGTAGTATTTCTTTAGTATTTTTTCATTTAGGAAATAAAGCATATATAATATATTAGATCCCTGTTTTTAAATAGTAAACTTAATATTTAGTTTTGTGGTATTTTTGAAGTATTTTTGCAGTGGTTTTGATGTATTTCTGTAATATTTTTATAATATTTATTTCGTATCTTTGTAATATTATTGTGATATTTCTGTTGATGAATTTCTGTAGTCGTATTTTGTGTTATGGTATTACTTAAGTAGTATTTCTTTAGTATTTCTATCCTATTTTTTTTATTTTCAGAATAAAGGCCAAATAATACACTACGTCCCTATTTGTAAGTAGTAAATTTAATTTTTAGTTTTGTAATAATTTTGTAGTATTGCTCTAGTATTATTTTAGTTGTAGACACAAAAAGTAGCAATGGGGACACAATTGATTTATTATGATTATTTTTCTTATTTGTTCTTATTTTCGTCATTCTATTTCGATCCTTTTTGTTTGGCGGGCCGGATGGAAAAGCCTGACGGGCCGCGTGAGGCCCGCGAGCCATAGTTTGCCCACATCTGTTATAAAATGTTAGTAAAGAGTGCTCGATCATGACTTGTAAGTTAGAATATGGAAGAGAAATGTGATAGAGACAAAACTATTGAGACATACCTTTAAATCATTGTAGGTCAGGGCGGGTATATTTGGTGGACATTTTAATAAAAATTCTTCTTGGGCTGAATGCAATTTATGAATCACAAATTTTTAAGAGTGGCTTGAGGTGTCTTTAAATCCTTTAAAATTGAATATTTTCTCTGTTAAGTATGTATCAGGAATGCCCAACTAAGTTCAAAGAGCCTTTATATATGTATATATATTTTATTTTTTTCAAGGCTAACCACTCTACTGAGACAGCCCTGATTAAGGTAACCAATGATGTTCTGCTGGCAATGGACTGCGGCGCTTCATCACTCTTGCTGCTGCAGGACCTTAGTGTTGCTTTTGACACTGTGGACCATACTATTGTTGGAGAAAATGCAGGTTCGAGAATCGATTAAGTCTTCTCATACGTTTTCAAGAAATGCACGGATGCTGGCGTGAGAGGGAGGTTCTTTATTGCATCGTCCCAAAGAACTCAGAGAACTTTAGACATAACAACGCTTTTATAGCTTCAATTGAGTACAACCCAAGAGGCGGCCCGGTCCTTACGTATCATCTTTGGAATTGTTTTTCTCGCAAGGAAGATGTTGTCGTATCCTTATTAGGAAATGTTTTCGCCTCAGTTTGCTCAGAGAGTTCTGGCAGGTCCCATGCTCTTTTAAGGAAACTTAATTGTCTGCCAAGAACTTTCCCGAAATGATGTCAACATGACTTTTCTCCACCACACTATCTCTCAGGAACCGTCCTCTTATGGTTCAGATCCTACCTCTCAGATAAGACGCACTGTGTTAAATAGGGTGAAATGACATCTGAGCCCTTTAATGTTACCTGCGGTGTTCCGCAGGGTTCAGTACTTGGTCCCCTTCTTTTCAGCATTGACATGCTTCCATTAGTGATATTCGCAAGTATGATATAAGTTTTCATTGCTACACAGATGACACTCAACTATATCTTCCGATGGAGGAATCTGCCACACTAAACTGTGGAAATTTGGAGGCCTGCCTCACAGAGATAAAAGAGTGGATGTCACTCAACTTCTTGCGCCTTAACTCTGAAAAGACCAAAATGTTAGTTATTGGTCCATCTAAATGCCGTGACATGTTGCCAAAAACAGCTCTGAACATTGACAAATTGTAAGATAACCCAGAGTGACTCAGTTAAAAATTTAGGTGTCATATTTGACCACGATCTGTCCTTTCAAACACACGTTAAGATTATTACGAGAACAGCTTTCTACCATCTTCGCAACATTGCTAAAATCCGTCCTATGCTGTCTCAGTCGGATGCGGAGATTATAATTCACGCGTTTGTTACCTCCCGTCTCGATGACTGTACAGCACTACTCTCCGGTCTCCCGAAGTCCAAAATCAAGAGCCTTCAGCCGGTACAAAATGCTGCAGCCAGGCTTTTAAAAAAAGACAATAAAGTTTGATCACATGACCCCGATTTGAGCTAACCTGCATTGGCTCCCTATTAAGCTTAAAATGTGATTCAATTTCCCCCTATGTTCCGATCCGGAGCCTTCGCTCTGAAAACGCTGGTCTACTCGTGATCCCAAGAGCCAAGAAGAAATCCGACAGTGTTTTCAATTGGGGGCCTTGGTGTTGTGGAATGCTCTTCATCCTGAGATTCGATCTGCAACCTCATGGAAATGTTTAAATCTAAGTTTGAAAGACACTTCTACTCTATAGCATATAAATAATCTATATTTTATGTTGATCATATGTGTATTATTTTCCCTCATGTAGGTTTTAGATCTGGGGATGGTGTCATGATAGTCTGTAGTTTGCAATAGTCTGTGCAGCCCTTTGAGACTCTTTGTGATTAAGGGCCTTTCTATTGTATTAATAGTCCAGGATTTTATGGTATTGTTTTGAAGTATCGTGCCCAACACTGCTATTCAAGAATGTCCCAATATTTTTGTCTTATTTGTAGACAGGGTTGGGTAGGGTTACTTTAACTGGATTACTTTCAATGACTTTTGGATGACTCCAATACCAAATATGCTAATAAAAGACAAAAGAAACTAAATGTGAATAAAATGACTCAATTTTGTGCAGGCTTGGGGAGTGACGGAATACATGGAAGGGCAAAAATGATGTTGGCAAGCTGTTTGGATTGATTTTCATTTGGTTTCTGTCGCATTTTATGTCCGTTTTGCCGGAGATCAAAGAGATCAAAGCCAGGAGAGAAAGCTTACCACCAGTGTTCCCTCTAAGCTACGCGTGCGCAATTGTGCACTGCTCGCACACTCTCAGCGCACAAGAAAATCTAGCCAGCGCACAAAAATCAGGGCTCAAAATGACTAATTAAGAAGCGACTTAAGTCAAAGTTACAGTGCGTGAAGGTCAAAATACACGGGTTTCCCTGACGTTGTGTCCTAAATGCGGTATTTTCAAGTCGAGTCGAAGGAGAACGAAGTTGAGTAAAGTTAGTAGAGTTGGTCGAGAACCGGCTTCTTCGGCTCGGCTCACTAAAAGGTACCGGCTCTTTCGGGTCCTGAACAGTTCTTCAGTTTGTTTTTGCTTCTTTAATCCCAACATGATTAAATATTATGTAAAATTCTGCACAAAATGACTTAAAGGAAGGGGGGAATAGAACAAAAAAGAAAAAAATACCAAAAGGAAAACTTTAGAAAAAAGCCAGAAAAAAAGAAAAGATAGAAACGTAGGAAAAAAGTAAATAGAGAACAAAAAGAAAAAAGTAACAGCTCGGAAAAAATAAACACAATGAGATTATTTTAAAGGAATTTAAAAAAAAGTTGAAAAAAAAAACACGGAAAAAAGAAGAAAAAGTTTGTGTTGCTTTCAAATAATTTCCAAATATATCAAGTGAATCTTTTTGCCAACATTGTACTTCCACTCAAAAATGTGATTAAGTAGAGTTCTGTACCGTACAACCGACTCAATAAGCCCCCAAATATGTTAATATTATGCGACAAAATATGTCAGGAAATAAAAAGAAATGGATATCTTGTGAAAAAATTGTAAGAACAAAAAACCTTTGTAATAATAGTACATGAGTCAATTCATCCAAAAGTGAAAAATAATTTTGCATTGCCGGAAACTCCGCAAAATGTAACTTGACGTCAAGTTTTGGACATGTTTGATAATGAATTATCTTGCCACACTTGGGATTACGGTTGCTCACTGTTGTTTCAAGCGTTGCTCACTGACTTTGTGTGAACGCTCAGACCCGTAAGGAAAATTATGTTAATTAGAGGGAACATTGCTTACCACGTGTTGTGAGTCATCATCTTATTCCTATTTAGTTTTGTTTGTCTTTAATTAGCATATTTGCTATTGGAGTAATCCAAAAGTCATTGAAAGTAATCCAGTTAAAGTAACCCTACCCAACCCTGTTTGTAGAAAAGGCAAACCATGCTGCAACAGTGTGTTTGCAGACTTACCTCTTCTCTTGAGGGACTCGGCTATAAGAGCGGAGATGTGGATGTAGCACATGGCCGCCTGGGTTGGGAGAAAAAAAATGATGCACTCATTAGCCCAATTCTACCCAAATCCCTTCAAACAATCAATTCATCTCATCTCATCTCATCTCATTAGCTGCACTGCTTATCCTCAGTAGGGTCGCGGGGGTGCTGGAGCCCATCCCAGCAATCATCAGTGGGCAGGGGACACCCTGAACTGGTTGCCAGCCAATCGCAGGGCACACGGGGACAGACAACTCGCTCGCTCATTCACACCTAGGGACAATTTGGACCGACCAATCCACCTGAAATGCATGTTTTTGGAATGTGGGAGGAAACCGGAGTGCCCACCCACGCAAGCACGGGGAGAACATACAAACTCCGCACAGTAAGGCCGGGAGCTGGATTTGAACCCACGCAGGAGGTTCCCAAGACCTTAGAACTGTCCCGCACAAGCGCTAACCACTACGCCGCCGTGCTGCCCCGATCAATTCATAACCTAAGTAAAAACATTTATATGACATTTTGTGCTGGTGGATTGCTAATAGTGGACGTATTTATCGTGTTTTTCAGACTATAAATCGCAGTTTTTTTGTTGTGGTTTGGCCGGAGGTGCGACTTATACTCCAGTGAGACGTACAGTATGTCGCAAAAGATTTCTGCAGGGATTTCATTTGCAAGAAAAGTGAGTACACCCTAAAGCAGGGGTGTCAAACTCAAAAAAGAGATAAAGAAATCAGAGAAAGGGGGGGAAAGGAGAGAGGGCGGGACAACGAAAGAAAGAGGGAGAGAGCGTGAGAAACAAAAGAGGTAAAAAGTTGTGAGAGAGGGGGAAAAGAAAGGGAGAGGAAGAAAGAAATCCAAAGAGAAAAAGAAAGACAGAAGGAGAGAAAAGAGAAAAGAAAGCGCGAAGGGTAGGAAGAGAGAAAGAGGAAAGAGAGAAAAGGAAAAAAGGAAGTTAGAGCAAAAGAAGTTAAAAAGACACACAAAGAGAAAGAGACAAAGAGCAACAAAGGAAGAGAAAAAGAGACACAGAGAGTGAAAGAGACAGACGGAGTGCGAGAAAAGGGGTGGAAAAGAAAGAGAGAGAGAGAGAGAGAGAGAGAAGAGGAAAGAGGGAAAAGGAAAAAAGGAAGTTAGAGCAAAAGAAGTTAAAAAGACACACAGAGAGAAAGAGACAAAGAGCAACAAAGGAAGAGAAAAAGAGACACAGAGAGTGAAAGAGACAGACGGAGTGAGAGAGAAGGGGTGGAGAGAGAGAGAGAGAGAGAGAGAGAGAGAGAGAGAGAGAGAGAGAGAGAGAGAGAGAGAGAGAGAGAGAGAGAGAGAGAGAGAGAGAGAGAGAGAGAGAGAGAGAGAGAGAGAGAGAGAGAGAGAGAGAGAGAGAGAGAGAGAGAGAGAGAAAAAAGAAATACAAGTACAGTGTCTTTGTTCAAGGCGCCTGGCTTTGGCAACATCAAGTTGACATATTTCAACCTGCAGCTCGTTTTTCTCCTGCGCTTCTTTGAGCGTTGTCTCACGGGCCGGATTCAATCCCTTAGCGGGCCTGATCTGGCCCGCGGGCCGCCTGTTTGACGCCCCTGGTCTAGACTATGCAGGTAATGAAAAAAAACACCTGTAAATCCTGAGAAGTAGCAAATATCCTTAGCAAGTACCTCAGAGAGATCTCCGTTGCGTACATGGACCTTGGCCATGCTCTCTAACCAGGTACGCCGAAGCTCCGGCGTGCTAGCGTACGAGTTAGCCAAACTGTATTGAAGGTCCACCAACATTTCCGGATCCTTCTCGTGTTCCTTCATCTGCGCCGTGGCCATCAGGACCGTCCGGACCCTCTTGGTCAGGTCTTTGACCTCGGCCGGGAAGGGGGAATTCTGGAACCGGACCGAAGCAAACGACGGAAGAAGTTGATGGGTTTACTTGGACTTGTGAGAATCGACGATGGTCACCTTGAGTGGAGCATCTCCATTGGCGAAGTTGTTGACGATGGCCAAGGATTGCTGAAATCGGGAACCTCCGATGCCGGCATCGGCTATCAACTGACTCACAGCCTTGATTACCTAAAATACACAGTACCAGGTACCAAAGTAAATTGAATGCTGTTCTTAAACTGCTTGGAGAATATAGACGCTTTTGGTCCCTTTTGAAAGGAAAAGCTCCGAAGTTTTGTCCCAAACTGAAATAATCACTGCAAGTGCTACTAATATCGAGTCATCTGAGTAATAAGGTTTTTATTCTCATCTGTATAATTTAATTTTGCAAATAAAAGCCTGCAATTGAGTGTAGCATGGGCATTGGCTGACCATCAAAGGCGCCGTCGCAAGCGGCAGCCTTTCCAGCAGCTCCGTGTTATTTCGCACTTTTTGTGATTTGTTGTTTTAAGTGTCTGCTTCTGTCTTCGATGTATTTCGTCCCGTTTGACAACTACACTTCGGATGAGTTTCTATCCTATGGTGATGGGTTTTAACGCACAAAAATGCATCTATTCGAGGAATCAACTCCTTGCCCTGAAGAATTCTCGTGCCGGCGTGATGAGGGGGCCCTATCGTGGATGCGGAGCCGAAGCTAGCTAAGCGGCTAGTGGCGTTATAAGTCTCGGGCACCGTCCGTAATCATGGAAAATGTGAACTCTCTACCAAATAAGACCGACGAACTGGCTGTGCTAGTGAAAAACATCAAAGCGTCCAGAGAGTGCAGTTTGCTGTGTTTTACGGAAACGTGGCTATCGTCCTGTACGCTAACGTGGAGCTACCCGGCTTCAGCGCTGTTAGGGACAGAGACACAAAAGCCTGCGGGAAGCAGAGAGGAGGCGGACTCAATATCTACGTGAATCGAGGTGGTGTAACCCTGGGCACAAAGATTTCCATCTGCTGCAGGGACGTCGAACTTTTGGACTAACGTGTGACGTCATCCACTCCGCTGTTGCTAAACTACAAACACAGCACCCCGAGGCCATCCTGTTAATCCGTTAATAACCAACACAATGATACTGCTGGAAATGTGAATTTCCCTACGGGGATGAATAAAGTATCCATCTATCTATCTATCTATCTATCTATCTATCTATCTATCTATCTATCTAGCAATGGCATCTATGTTGGAAAACGGGTGAGACAGTAGCTTAAAGCCTCACCTGGTACCTTGTCAAAGTTGATGACAATCGTAAAAACTAAACATCTTTATTTATACATTTTTCTAAAGATCTGTCACGGAAATTCCTAAAATGGCCATTTGGAGACGACCAACTTACAGCTCTAAAATCTTTGCAACCACGCATTTTACTTTTGCCCAATTCTCAGACATTGTGAAAGAATTGTAAATGTTTTACTTATCTTTCCAGAAGTCAGTCACCGATTGTGCACACATTGAGCAACATTTACAACTCTTTCACGATGTCAAATACACGATTGCAGAGGTTGTAGAGCTGTAAACTGGTCATCTCCAAATGGACATTTTGTGTGTTCCAACTGTGATTCAATGTTAGTAGCACTTGCAGCGATTTTTTTCAATTTGGGATAATGGTTCAAGGACAGCATTCATTTTCCTTTGGGTACATCTTGGATCAGGTTAACATTTTTCATTTCATCCAAAGTGTAGTTTCATTTCATTTAATTTTTCCCGGTGGACTCGCCTGAAGATGGGATCGAACGATGGACTTCCCCTTGGTGAACTCGAAGTTCTTCCTCATGACGAAATAAAGCAGCGCCGCCGCTTCCGTCTGGGTGGAGCTGGAACGATGGTTGCAACATTTGAGGATCTCGTAGCAAAGGCAGCCGCAAAGGTCCGCCTTCCCCTGGAAGAAGGCGCTGGGGAACTAAACAAGAAGAGATAATAGAAAGTCACTTTTGGACTATTCGCATATTTGGTTTTATTTGTAGAAACATTCTAAAGCAAGGGTCTTAAACTCAATTCATTTGGGGGTCACTAGAGCTAGGATCTAGGTTTTCCACAAAAACATAGCTGTTCTTAAAGGTTCAGTGTTTTAGATCTGTCCACTAGATGTCACTGTCATGTGTAGTCCACCAGAAATGAGTCCAAAGAAGACTACAAACGATGGGGAAAAGCAAGCACATTGAAACAAGGCACAGTTTCATAGATTTCTGATTGGAGGATAGAATAAAACACATGCACGTAAGCCCATTCTGATTGGTTTAGACAGGAATCACGTATTTAAATGCAGTGTATAATGTCGATCGCTAGATGGCGTGGGACTATAATAAATAATACAAGAGCTTTTCTACAAAAACAGAGCTGTTCTTAAAGGGGCAGTGTTTTAGATCTGTCCACTAGATGTCACTGTCATATGTGGTCCACCAAAAATAAGTCCAAGGAAGACAACAAACGATGGGGAAAGGCAAGCACATTGAAACAAGGCAAGCGTGAGCCTCCTTCTTATACAGTTTCATAGATTTCTGATTGGAGGATAGAATAAAACACATGCACATAAGTGCAATCTGATTGGTTTAGACAGGAATCGCGTATTTCAATGCAGTGTATAATGTCGATCGCTAGATGGTGGGGGGACTATAATAAATGATACAAGAGCTAACAATTTACCTTTTTGCTATCTATTTAGCTTTGTTCTTAGCTTTCTATCGGACTAGATGGCTTTTTACTCTTTTAGCTAGCAGTATAGCTCCCTTTTTATTTTTTATCCTGTTTACCTTTCAAGCTAACTATCAAGCTACCTTTTTAGCTATTTAGCAAGCCATCCAGTTAGGATTTTACAGGTTTTGCATGCTACTTAGCTACCATTTTTGCTAGTAATCAAGATACATTTTGGGCCCCTTTCTAGCTAGCTATTTAGCTTTGTTCTTAGCTTTCTATCCGATTATTTCAATGGCATTTTACTCTTTTTGCTAGCGATCTGGCTCCCTTTTTGTTTTTTTACCCTGTTTACCTATCAAGCTACCTTTTTAGCTATTTAGCAAGCCATCCAGCTAGGATTTTACATGTTTTACATGCTACTTAGCTAACATTTTACCTTTCTGCTAGTAATCAGGATACATTTTGGGTGCCTTTCCAGCTAGCTATTTAGCTTTGTTTTTAGCTTTCTATCCGACAATTTAGATGGCTTTTTACTCCTTTTGCTAGCTAACTATTAAACTAACTTTTTAGCTATTTAGCAAGCCATCCAGCTAGGATTTTACATATGTTGCATGCTATTTAGCTAACATTTTACCTTTTTGCTAGTAATCAAGATATAATTTGGGTGCCTTTCTAGCTAGCTATTTAGCTTTGTTCTTAGCTTTCTATCAGACTAGATAGCTTTTTTACTGTTTTTGCTAGCAATCTAGCTCCCATTTCGTTTTTTACCCCGTTTACCTTTCAAGCTAACTATCAAGCTACCTTTTTAGCCATTTAGCAAGCCATCTAGCTAGGATTTTACACGTCTTGCATGCTACATAGCTAACATTTTACCTTTTTGCTAGTCATCGAGATACATTTTGGGCCCCTTTCTAGCTAGCTATTTAGCTTTGTTTTTAGCTTTCTATCCGACTATTTAGATGGCTTTTTAATCTTCTCGCTAGCTAACTATTAAACTTTTAAGCTCTTTATCAAACTATCCAGCGAAGATTTTGGATGTTTTGCATGCTACTTAGCTAACATTTTACCTTTTTGCTAGTCATCGAGATACATTTTGGGCGCCTTTCTAGCTAGCTATTTAGCTCTGTTTTTAGCTTTCTATCCGACAATTTAGATGGCTTTTTACTCCTTTCGCTAGCTAACTATTAAGCTAACTTTTAGCTATTTAGCAAGCCATCCAGCTAGGATTTTACATGTTTTGCATGCTACTTAGCTAACATTTTAACTTTTTGCTAGTCATCAAGATAGAATTTGGGTGCCTTTCTAGCTAGCTATTTAGCTTTGTTTTTAGCTTTCTATCCGACTATTTAGATGGCTTTTTACTCTTTTCGCTAGCTAACTATTAAGCTAACTTTTAAGCTATTTAGCAAACTATACAGCGAAGATTTTGGATGTTTTGCATGCTACTTAGCTAACATTTTACCTTTTTGCTAGTCATCGAGATACATTTTGGGCGCCTTTCTAGCTAGCTATTTAGCTCTGTTTTTAGCTTTCTATCCGACAATTTAGATGGCTTTTTACTCCTCTCGCTAGCTAAATATTAAGCTAACTTTTTAGCTAATTAGCAAGGCTAGGACCCCTGACCTATGGCTACTGTATATAGCTACGGAACTACATTTTCCATAGGCCTTCAAAAAGCAAATGGCGGCCAGCAAGGATTCCAAATTGAGAAAAATGTCCGGCGAATAAAAAAACCGGCTTGTAGGAAAAACCTTTTGCACGAAGAGCCTGAGCGCGGCGAAGACGTGGCGAAGGGTGGCAGTGGATTGGTTGATTTGGAAAAAGAGTAAATAGGTGTCCAGCACCTTCTTCATCAGTGCGTTCTGCCCATCATCAAGAAGTAGCTGCTTCTGGAAAACAATATGCAAGAAGATTTTTAACTATTCTGAGAAGAGCTGCCACTAGGGGGCAGTAGTGCATTGTGTTGAAAAGGACTTTGGAGCCCAAAAAAATGTCACAATCCCGTAAAATTCGCCTAAATTTTCAATCCAGGGCGCCGCTTTCTGCATTTGCGTGTATAATTGTAGCCTAAATTACGCACATTCACTATGGATCCAAAGCTTGCAGTGACGCTAAAGGGAGAAGCAAAATTAAGATAACCATGGAAAGGAAATACAAAGAAGGCACACCAACGGCTACCTTAATTGCATGGCTTTAACTAATCGATGTTTGTGACAATTTTTAAGAATAAGCCCAAATCTTAGAAGGGCATGAGCAATTTCAATCCCTTACGTCCACTAAATCCACCCACCACTCCACTGTACCAGCTCAATGTCAAGAATGTACAGTAAATACATTTGCATTTTTTTTTAATTATTATTTTTGATTATGTACTATTTTGTTATTTTAATGTTTTTATGTCAGATATCCAGGGTTCGTGAACCCTTCTCCAGGGCTTCCACTCAGTTTTCTTAGGCTATTGCAGGCTAAGGACTGTGAAAACATCTTGCGATTGGCCAAGAGTGGTGTCAATCAAAAGATCAAAGACTAACAGCCATTTTAAATCATTTTACTAGTCTGTTTTTTGGTAAACGGGAATTATGGGGCCAAACAGACAAATGACAACAAGGATTGTCAACCAATGCAGGTATGCTTTTAGGCGGATTTTTTTTTTTTTTTTTTTTTTTTTTTTAAATCTTTCAGTATTATCGTGTTTTTTTGAAGAAAATATTTTACACGGTTGGATTCACTGGACTGTTGCGAATATTTCGAGAACGGTTGACTATTAGAGCAGGTTATTAGTGAGCTATGCTAGCTTTAGAGTTTTCTGGTATCTTGTTTCAAACAGTTTCTGTGATGAGTACATTATGAAATGGTATTTTGAAATGGTCTTCATATCTTGAATCCCAAGACTTTCCAAAGATATACTGTATGGAATGATATATTTCAATAACTGGTGACAACGTGAAGACACCTATTTGCTTCTCAACAGTCTAAAAGCCTGCAGGTTTTAAAGGGTTAAATTATATAGTGTATTTTAAGCTTTTTATTACAAAGAATATACATTTATTATTGGCAGATGGTTGGTAGGTTGGTTGCTTGGTTGGATCCCTTAACCGCTAGGGCCATAGGGGCACCATTTCCTGTGGTGTATCTTGGGCAACTACAGCCTGGTGACACCACCTGGTCTCAGACTGGGGACCTTTCGCATGTCAAGCGAATACTGGTTGATTATTTTGCCCATTTTAAAAGGACACAATTCTTTGCATATATGTTCTTGTTGCATTCACAAAGGCCAGGGAATTCAACCGTATAAAATAGTTACTCCAAAATACACGATTAAAAAAAAAAAAAAAAATCCGCCTAAAAGCATTCCTGCATTATTTGACTATCCTTGTACTAATCTGTCTGTTTCGCCCCATAACTCCCTTTTACAAGTAAACAGACTCGTAAAAGTATTTCCCATGTTGCCGTTAGCCTCTGAACTTTCGATTGACACCGTTCTCAACCAATTGCAGCTTTTTTTTCACAGTCCACAGCCCTCCTTTAGCTCCAAACATCTTTAGCCAGGAAAAAAAAGACGCAAAGCATCTCAATATATCTTTTTAGGTGCGATTCAATTAACTTTGGATTGGGATTTTAGGCGAATTTCTCAGGATTTTTGAGGGGTTCACAAAGCAGTGGTAGGGTCTCTCCAGAGCACAGTGTGCGGTGTCACTTTAAGAATGGTAAAACTGATAAGAAGTCCAACCTTGTGATGATGCACAAAAAGCTCCAGAACATCCAGGACAGTTAGCGCAACCTCCGTAGACAAATTGGCCTCAACGTCAGTGGGACTCAGGCAGTCCCCATCTTGGATGTTCCCGTCTAGACAAAAACAAACAGGGGAATTTATAGGGTTCCTACAGCTTAAGTCAAGTTCAATTCAAGACTTTTCTTAATTCTTTTTTAAAACAAATTTAAGACCAAGTTGACAAAAACAACAATTGAAACAAATAAAACAAAAAAAGACAACAATTTATAAATATCATTAAATCTTAGTAATGTTTTTTAAGACTTTCAAAAATTGTCATGGTTGCCATGGCGCCCAATGGCCGCGCCCGTGTGTGTCACGGTTGCCATGGTGCCCAATTGGCCCCGCCCGTGTGGCACCAGTTGCGGCTGGTTGTGAGATTGGCTTTCTGTCTATACAAAGCTTAGCGCTCTCTTGCTTCGGTTGTCAGCCCGTCAAATTAACTTCTGGCCAACAAGACGTAGGTTCTGACTCTCTCCTGTCTTCCTGTTGATATCTTCAGTCCGGTATTGTTCCCGTTTATTGTTGTCGTGTTTAATTTCAGGTTCCAGTTTTGTTTCCGTCTGTTTTTGTCCTGTTTATTATTTTCTCCCAACGAACTTCTGACCCACAAAACGTGGGTTCTGACTCGCTCCTGTCTTCCTGTTGATATCTTCAGCCTGGCATTGTTCCTGTTTAATTTCGGGTTCCAGTTTTATTTCTGTCTATTTTGGTCCTGTTTATTATTTTCTCCAGTTTTCATCCTCGTCTAGTTTCTCCTGTCGATTATCGATATCCTGATTCCCGAATCCTGTCTATCCCTTCCTGTCCGGTATCGATCCCATCTGTCCGATATCAACTCGGGCAATTGGAATCGGTCTCTGGCTTCCTGTCCTTCCACGCCAGACTACTGCCTAACATGCATGACTCCCCATTTCCCGTAAAATAAAAGGCTTGTGTGAGAAATGTCACGCGTTTGGGTCCTGATCCTGTTCTGGCTCATTACATTTTCCTTTTTTGCTTTCTTTCACCCAGCTTTTCTTTTCATTCCTGTTTTATCTTCTTGCCTCTTTTTCTTATTTCCTCTTCTGTTTTTTATTCTTTTATTTATAATACCTTTAGTCCTTCTTTTTGTCTTTCTTTAAGAAATACTGGGTAAAAATGGGAAGAAAAAGGCTGCTTTTCGCTTACTTGTGTGAGAAATGTCACGCGTTTGGGTCCTGATCCTGTTCTGGTTCTATACATGTTCCTTTTTTGCTTTCTTTCACTCAGCTTTTCTTTTCATTCCTGTTTTATCTTCTTTGCCTCTTTTTCTTATTTCCTCTTCTGTTTTTTATTCTTTTATTTATAATACCGTTAGTCCTTCTTTTTGTCTTTCTTTAAGAAATACTGGGTAAAAATGGGAAGAAAAAGGCTGCTTTTCGCTTACTTGTGTATAAAACGTCACGCGTTTGGGTCCTGATCCTGTTCCGGTTCTTGACAACATCATTGTTTTGATAGTTCCGTTATCGCGGTCATGCCACGTTGACACGAAAGTAAATCAATGAATTATTAAAGAGAACAATTTATAAATGTCACTAAATCTTTTTAGCTAAAACAAATATAAATCGTAGTAATATGTTTTAAGACTTTCAAAAATTGGATTGAAGACATTTGAAAACCAATTAAGGCCTTAAGTTTCAAATCAACTTTTAGGAAACAAATGATAGTTTAGGAACAAATCAAATATTCATAACCAGGGTTGGGTAGGGTTACTTTAAATCAGGGGTGTCAAACTCATTTGAACTCGGGGGCCACACCATAGAACAAACATTCAGTCGGGGGCCGGACTAGTAGATTAAAGAGAAAGAAAAAGAGAGATAAAGAAATAAGAGAAAGAGGGAGGGAAAAGGAGAGAGGGTGGCACAAAGAAAGAAAGAGAGAGAGAGAGAGAGAGAGAGGGGGAAAAGAAAGGGAGAGGAAGAAAGAAAGCCAAAGAGAAAGAGAAAGACAGAAGGAGAGAAAAGAGAAAAGAAAGCGCAAAGGGTATGAAGAGAGAAAGAGAAAAGAGAGAAAAGGAAAAAAGGGAAGTTAGAGCAAATGAAGTTAAAAAGACAGAGAGAGAAAGAGACAAAGAGCAAAAAAGGAAGAGAAAGAGACACAGAGAGTGAAAGAGACGGAGACAGAGTTGGAGAAAAGGGGTGGAAAAGAGAGAGAGAGAGAGAGCGTGAGAAACAAAACATAAAAAGTCCTGAGAGAGGGAGAAAAGAAAGGGAGAGGAAGAAAGAAATCCAAAGAGAAACAGAAAGACAGAAAAGAGAAAAGAAAGCGCGAAGGGTATGAAGAAAGTAAGAGAAAAGAGAGAAAAGGATAAAAGGACACACAGAGAGAAAGAGACAAAGAGCAACAAAGGAAGAGAAAAAGAGACACAGAGAGTGAAAGAGACGGAGACAGAGTGAGAGAAAGAGAGAAAGAGAGAGACAGAGTGGGAGAAAGAGAGAGAGAGAGAGAGAGTCAGAGAGAGACAGTGATTGTTATTATTACCTGATTACTTTTTTTTTTAACAAAGATTTACCACATTCCAAAATTTTCGTCAGGCAGATCCGCCATTGTTGTTTTGGTCTCTTTTTTTGACACCAAATTGTCATTATTACACGACAGGGTTGGGTAGGGTAACTTTAACTGGATTACTTTCAATGACTTTTGGATTACTACAACACCAAATATGCTAATAAAAGACAAAAAAAACTAAATATGAAATAAATACAATAAATAACATATTCAAAATCTGACAACATATTCCAATCCAATTAGGGCAGCAGTAAGATCTCGGCGGCGTCAGTCATTCATCTGTCACTCATCCTCCGTTTCTGGCTTTCGCACTCTCGTATTTGTTTAGGTGAGTATCTTGTTTACGACCGCTTTCAGGTTCCATCCCCTAAAACAGGGATCGGGAACCTTTTTGACCGAAAGAGCCATAATGGGAAAATATTTGGATTGGTTTTTGAGATAGCCATACCATATATTCAGGGTTGGGTAGGGTTACTTTAACTGGATTACTCTCAATTACTTTTTGATTACTCCAATACCAAATATTCTAATAAAAGACAAAAGAAACTAAAAATGAATAAAATGACTCAATTTTGTGCAGGCTTGGAGAGTAACGGAATACACGGAACGGCAAAAATGATGTTTGGATTGATTTTCATTTTGTTTCTGTCGCATTTGATGTTCGTTTTGCCGGAGATCAAAGCCAGGAGAGAAAGCTTACCACGTGTTGTGAGTCATTGTTTTATTCATATTTAGTTTCTTTTGTCTTTTACTAGCATATTTGGTATTGGAGTAATCCAAAAGTCATTGAAAGTAATCAAGTTAAAGTAACCCTGTTCATAACTGTGACTACTAGGGTTGGGAATATCACCTTTATTCTGCCGGGACGTTACAGCATTGTTTATTCAGTCGTTACAACGCTGTTACTGATGGTCAAAAGTGTTGCGTCAAAAACATTTTTTTTACAATTTTGTATATTTTTACGAATGTTTTCTGCGTACGTTTTACATTTTGTGAATGGTAAATGAGTTTACGCACGTTTTTTTGTGTTTCTACGTGTTTTCTATGTTTTGTGTGTATTTACTTTACTTTACTTATTTTTGTGCGGGTTTATGTACAAGCTGATTATTATTTTATTATATTGCGAACTGTATATTTTTGTTGCACTTCAAGTGTAGCATCAATTGTCATGATTTGTCAAGTGCCCTCACCTGCGCTCACTCTTTCAGCCCCAGCTGCCACTCGATCCCTAATTCGTCCTCCTCTATTTAAGCACGTCATTCTCTTTCACTCCTTGTAGGTCCGTCAGCACACCTCCGCACATGCAAAGCAAGCACTTTTTGACTCTGGATCCCGTTCTCTTCCCGACCTGTTCCTGTATCCTGCTTGTTTCCGTCCCCTGTTTCCTGTATCGATCCCCTGTCCCTGGCTTCTCGCTCGTCTCCGGTTACCTGACTCGTTTCGCTCTCCGACTACGCTCCATTCTCCCGTCTACCCGACTTCTTCCGATCTCCGACCACGCTCCGCCTCTCGTCCAGGCCACCCGACTTGTTCCGGTCTCCGACCACGCTCCGTCTCCCGTCCCGGCTGCCCGACTTGCTTCCGATCCCCAACCACGCTTCGTTTGCGAAGGCTTCCCACTCCTCCTTAAATCTCAAACATTTTCTATAAAACGATGGGCAGCATTTTGTTCAAAGCTTGAAATAAAATTATAGCTGTATTATATTTGATAACGCCCTAAAACATGAACAACTTAGACTACTGATACGGTTCTTGCGTATGACCCAGCTACCCAGCCTTGTGAATAATACGCAGTACTCGTTTTTGTACTCTAACTATCGGTTCTACTGTATTTTGATGAGTGTTTCCCACAATAGGTCAAGCATGGGCGGACCCAAGTGCAGAACAAAGTACGTCCTTATCGTCCTACCGGTCTCCATCATCTGCAGCAGTTTGGGGTTGGTGAGGGCGTTCTTGCCCCGGATGATGGGCATGGTATGGGAGCGTGCCTGGCGGTGGCCGTCCCCTGCCGAGGAAGCCATCCTGACGGAAAAAAACATAATAATAATAAAAAATCTTTAGAGTGGAAGAAACAATTCATTAGGTACGCCTTGGGATAGCCCATTTCGTCCTAAGACTAAATCTTGTAATTTCCTCTCAAACATGATCATAATAACAGTAAATGATATATATATGGAATGTAGTACTCAATTTGCATAGTGCTGTTACATTGTGAATCTTCAAATGCTGCTTATGATAGCTAAATTGGTGAAAATTTAATTATAGATAGATAGATGGATTAGATAGATAGATAGATGTCTAGATAGATAGATGTCTAGATAGATAGATAGATAGGTGGATAGATGTCTAGATAGGTAGATAGATGTCTAGATAGATGTCTAGATAGACAGATGGATGTCTAGATAGATAGATAGATTTCTAGATATATGTCTAGATAGATAGATGTCTAGATAGGTAGATCGATCGATAGATGTCTACATAGATGTCTAGATAGATAGATAGATAGTGGTCGAGATAGATAGATAGATGGTGGTCTAGATAGATAGGTAGATAGTGGTCTAGATGTCTAGATGTCTAGATGTCTAGATGTCTAGATGTCTAGATAGATAGATAGATAGATAGATAGATAGATAGATGTCTAGATAGATGGATAGATAGATAGATGTCTAGATAGGTAGATCGATAGATGTCTAGATAGGTAGATCGATCGATAGATGTCTGTATGGATCGATCGATAGATGTCTAGATAGATGTCTAGATAGATAGATACATAGTGGTCGAGATAGATAAATAGATGGTGGTCTAGATAGTTGATAGATAGTGGTCTAGATAGATAGGTAGATAGTGGTCTAGATGTCTAGATAGGTAGATAGATAGATAGATAGACAAACATGGCAACAATTTCAAGCATTTTCAAGCACAAAATTCAAGGGTTAGTGTTGGATTCAAATTCAAGCATTCTCAAGGATCTCAAGCACTAGTAGCAACCCTGGATTTTGAAGAATAGCAAGGGTTAAAAGGATAATTCAAATAGTTTAGCGAAAAGATTGTGGCACAAGCTGCATGAGAGGGAGTTACCATTGCGGGAGGATGCTGGAGGGCTGGGAGGGATGGTTAGGGACCTTCAGGGTACCATTGGCGTGGGTGGACTGGGCCAGCTTTAGTGCCGCAGCTAGCTTCCTGTTCAGGAGCCAATCACATCACAGCTAATGTTAGTAGGGCTTTGTGAGCAAAACAACATGAATTTAATCTATTTTTCTCACTTACATTTGGAACAAAAGTCTATCAAACATGGCTGGGGACAGAACATTTTCATGTATTTCTACTAAAATCAGTGTAGTATGTTTAAAATCAAATTATCCTGTATAAATATCACTGTTTCCTATGTTAGAGGGTAGTTAAGCATACAATAAAATCTTTAAAAACCCAACCCTAACTCTAACCCTAACCCCTAACCTTAAAACACATGATTAAAATTCAAGCATTCAAGGATTTCAAGCACCTGTACGAACCCTGTATTTGGCAATTATTTGGAGTGTGTGCAGCTGAAAAGGATGCATACCTGGCAATATGGCGTTTGCCCATGAACCTGAAGTGCTGCAGACAAAGCCTTAAAAAAAGAAAAATAATCATCATGAACAAACCCTCATCATGGAAAAGGTGTCAATAGAAAGGGGAGCGCTAAATGCCGTATTGGAATCGTTTTAAAAGTCCGTTTTTTTTTAAAGGGAGACTTGGATTGAAACTAACTGATTACTAGAAGTGACGTCCAACATAATGGACATGCTTTTAGGGGTTCAAAATAAGAATTTAAATTTAAAAGGTAGGAATGGTCAGTACCTGCAAAAATAAAAGTGTTTTAAAATGTGTAAAGTAGGCTTAAACGTATTTGCTCAAGGTGTGTATTTCTAATCAGTTTGATGTTCCTTTCTGCGTCTCTTAGTCTTCCTGTCTTCGTTTAAAGGTGTTGTTACTTTTTCAGGGGGTTGGTCTTTTTTCTCAACATACCAGTACTTTTCTATGTCTTGTGATCTCAATAAAACGCAGAGTCAGACGTGTGGGGGGTGTCCCTGAGAGTGAGTAAGAGTATGGAAAGAGCTCATCTCCCCGGCTGCAGCTGGTTAAAAAACTTAACAAGTTTCTTGCCTGGTGTATTTTCTAGCGTTAGCCAATTTTTAGAGCTCTCCCACACGTCAGTGGTGTTTTTTAGACCCCACAAATGATAAATCGAGTATCTAAACAGTTGGTAATTAACGATTGTGTCATTTTTTGAGTAAATGCTAAGTTACTGCAATAAAAATAAAGTTTAAACCCAATTTTAAATACATGCTATCATGAAAGAAGAAATACTTACTCCAATATTTTAAAGAAGTCCAAGATCTCCTGGTGGATGGCCCGGTGCCAGTAGGACACCAGCACATCTGCAAAAAAAAAAACAAATAAAGAAAATTAAAAAGAAACATGATATTGCTAGAAGTAAATCCTTCGTGAATACAGAGTACTTACCTTCGGAGATGGTTTTCATGATGTGCAAGAAGCACATGAGGAGACCCCGCGTCTCGGCCTGGTCCAGTTTGTCACAACGAGACCCGTAGCCGATGAGTGACTGAGGTCGTGCAAACTGAAAGAAAGCAGGGAGAGGGAACTATGTAGCATCAAGTCAATAACTATAAGAAATTCAAGTAGTTGAACCCCTTGATGTTCCCATGGCCCGCTGGCAAGCCATCAGACCAGGGGTCAGGAGCCTTTTTCACCCAAAGAGCCATAAAAGCAAATGTTTTAAGACTATTTATCTGTCTCTGTCCGTCTGTCTGTTTGCCTGTCTGTCCATCTATCTGTCTACCTTGGTTATATCCCTCAAGAGGGGTGACCAGCAGCAAGACAAACACATACAAAAATAAAGAAAATTTTAAAAAAGGGAAAAAATAGCAAAAAACATACGCAAACATTTTTGGACCATGGCCACCACAAATGCCCAAACACCCAAACAAGTTAGGCAATTTGGCACCTAAGTCGGTCATGCTTTTGTCCCTCCAGATGAAACGGGACACAAGAAAACGGCCGTGTCACTCGGGTCAGAGTGACACAACACACTCTTCTGTTCAACAGCAGGGCCCGACAGCTTTCACTGGTTTACCCCTGCCGCATCATACAAGTGCCCTGCCCATCCTTTAAAATGCGTCTAAACATCCCTCTATGCTTTCGCAACACCTCTCCACTTATTCCTATCACCAACAAGAGCTTTAGCTTCCACTAGATTTCGACCTCTTTCCTGCAGTACACTTGTAACATTAACAGTCCACGTCAATGGCGGCCTTCCTCTTGGTCTCCTTCCATTGTCTTCTGCTCTGTAGATCCTCTTCAACATTCGCTCCTCATCCATCCTCTCCATGTATCCGAACCAACCGAGTACTCTCTTAACCACACGCTTGCTCAGTTCCACGACTACTCCAGTTCCTTCTCTCACCATTTCATTTCTCAATCTGTCCAATCTTGTCGCTTCTAACATACTCCTCAAACACTTCATCTCAAAAACATTTCATTTCCTTCTCAAATCTGCGTTCAGGCTCCAAGACTCTGCACCATACAACACAGTCGGCACAATCACACTCCCATACGGTCCCCTCTTAACATCCATACTCACACTCTTGTTGCTCATCACTCTCCTCAGAGCACCCAAAACCTTGCTTCCTTGATTTATCCCCCCTCGTGGGAGGTGGCTAGATTCAAGAACACACTCACATTCTTTCCGGGAGATTGATAAAGAGGAGAGAATTCCCAGCCCCTTTTCCCATGTGTCGCAACACCTGAGGTTAGAAGTCATTAGGTGACCAAACCTACCAATTCCAACCCCTAATGCCGATCGCCAAGCAGGAAGGCAACCAGGGACCTCCCTACCACCAAGGTCACCAAAATACAGCAAAACTGCCATGCCCGCTCTCCAGACAACAGCTAATTCTTCAGCGTTATTTATTTCACTGTGTGATGTTTGATGATTTGAGAAAACGTATGAAATAGTAATAATGCCAGAGCCTATGTCCCATATCTGTCATGATTACTGATGCGGGGCACCTGAGTCTGCTCCGTTGATTGGCTGTTGTACACTTTATAAACCCCCACCTTCCTGTCATCATTCGTCAGATCGTCTGCGAACCTTTGCTACACGCAAGGCAAGCTTTTTGGACTCCTGACTCTACCCTGCCCTGTTTTCCATCTGGATCCCGTTGCCGACCTCTTTTCTGAACCCGTTTACGTATTTGCTCCTCCGTCCCGGCCATCGACCAGTCTTTTCTCGCTCTCGACACTGCTTTCGCTCGCCACAAAAGGGCCTCCTTTGCGTTCCCAGCAATCTGCTACCCGTGACCGACGATCATCGGATTGCGAGCCCTTTCCTCCTTCTAAATAAAGCTGAGTAAAACAAACGCTATTGGGTCCCGTTTCCGTTCCTGGTCCGTGACAATATCATTATAAAAATTGGTCTCCCTCCTGCAGTTACTTAAGAGTGTCCAGGCTCCTTTTGACTTAAATAACGGTTTCAAAACAATGTGCGAGCAATGTTACTTTGTATAAATGTCACAAAATACTTCAATCGGGGATAACAGCGTATTTACCTTCAGTGCAGACGGCGCTGGGCAAAGTTGAAAGAGTGCACACGGGCTAAGTATAGCTCCGCCCATCCCTACCTCTTACCCAATCAAATGTCTCTATATTCTTTGCTAGAGCGTTATAAGGTCGTGCATTTACATATCATTTTCCAAAGGAGACGCACAGAGAACACAAGAAAAATGGAGAAGTGGTGAGGAATCGAGCCAAAACCTCAGCCACAGAAGAAATATTCAAAAGAAGCTAACAAAATTGATGATGCTACGAAACGTAAACGTACATTAAAAGTATCGTGGAAAAAGGAGTTCACATGTTTTTTTTTTTCAAATCAAACATTTGCTTTATTCCGATTTTGAAATCCTTGTTGGATTTGTAAACTTCGCTTTGTTTGGCAATTTGCATACTCGGCAGCCAATCAGAAGCCTGCATCGAATAACTTCCTGCTTCCGGACTTTCCCGAGCGTTATAAGGTCGTGCATTTGCATATCATTTTCCAAAGTAGACGCACAGAGAACGCAAGAAAAATGGATAAGTGGTTAGGAATCGAGCCAAAACCTCAGCCCCGGAAGAAGCATTCAAAAGAAGCTAACAAAATGTATGACGCTACAAAACGTAAAAGTACATTACGTTGAAAGAGGAGTTCACGTGGCTTGTAGATTATTATAAACTTAATTTGAAATGGTTGTTGTTATATATTCTGATGATCAATCCTTAATACTTTGCAACAATGGTTTTTTTTTTATGCAATGAGTCGTTTTTTTGTGTTTCAAGTTGGGCAAAACGGGGCAGGCAACTTTATGGCTGGGCAGGAAATTCAAATACACTGTATCTCAAACATCCAGAATGAAAGGAGCTCTCACCTTCTCACATCCATCCATCTTCTCACTGTTCCTGTCACTGTTGCTGGGGTTGGAGTCCACGCTGATCAAGGAACCCCGAGAATCGGCCTGGTTTCCCGTAGCAACCGCCAAAGATGAGAAAGCTGGCGAAGGACAAAAGGCGTTGGTGACTTCATTCACACTTTCTTTTGATTCCACAAACAGACTGAGGAGATCATTTCTTCCTCATGCCATGAGGCTCTTTAACTCCACCCGGGGGAGCAAAAGCCCACATGAAACCCCACCCCCACATTTGACTTTCACCCTATTTTTATGACAGTGTGTATTTTCCGTAGCACTATTTAAATATTCAATATCAAAACATTATATTGGGTATTTTTGTATTCTATATCTTTTATTTTATTATCTTATTTTTCAACACAAGGATACTGCTGGAAGTGTCAATTTCCCTACGGGGATGAATCAAGTATCTATGGTATCTATGGTATCTACGGTATCCATCTATCTATGGCATCTACGGTATCTATCTATCTATGGTATCTATCATATCTATGGTAGATAGATAGATAGATACTTTATTCATCCCCGCAGGGAAATTCACATAATTCAACATCTATTTATTGTATCTATGGTATTTATCTATTGTATCTATGGTATCTATGGTATCCATGGTATCAATGGTATCTATCGTATATTTGGTATCTATGGTATCTATCTATCTATGGTATCTATGGTGTATATGATATCTATCGTATCAATGGTATCTATCTATCTATGGTAACTATGGTATCTATGGTATCTATGGTATCTATTGTATCTATGGTATCTATCTATCTATGGTATCTATGGTATCCATCTATCTATAGTATCTACGGTATCTATCTATCTATCTATCTATGGTATCTATCATATCTATGGAAGATTGATAGATAGATACTTTACTCATCCCCGCAGGGAAATTCACATAATTCAACATCTATTTATTGTATCTATGGTATCTATCTATTGTATCTATGGTATATATGGTATCCATGGTATCAATGGTATCTATCGTATATTTGGTATCTATGGTATCTATCTATCTATGGTATCTATGGTGTATATGATATCTATCGTATCAATGGTATCTCTCTATCTATGGTAACTATGGTATCTATTGTATCTATGGTATCTATCTATCTATGGTATCTATGGTATCCATCTATCTATAGTATCTACGGTATCTATCTATCTATCTATCTATGGTATCTATCATATCTATGGTAGATTGATAGATAGATAGATACTTTATTCATCCCCGCAGGGAAATTCACATAATTCAACATCTATTTATTGTATCTATGGTATTTATCTATTGTATCTATGGTATCTATGGTATCCATGGTATCCATGGTATCAATGGTATCTATCGTATATTTGGTTATCTATGGTATCTATGGTATATATGATATCTATCGTATAAATGGTATCTATCTATCTATGGTACCTATGGTATCTATTGTATCTATGGTATCTATGGTATCCATCTATCTATGGTATCTACGGTATCTATCTATCTATGGTATCTATCATATCTATGGTAGATAGATAGATAGATAGATACTTTATTCATCCCTGCAGGGAAATTCACATAATTCAACATCTATTTATTGTATCTATGGTATCTATGGTATCTATCTATTGTATCTATGGTATCTATGGTATCTATGGTATCTATGGTATTTATGATATCTATCGTATCAATGGTATCTATCTATCTATGGTAACTATGGTATCTATGGTATCTATCTATCTATTTATTGTATCTATGGTATCTATCTATTGTATCTATGGTATCTGTGGTATCCATCTATCTATGGTATCTACGGTATCTATCTATCTATGGTATCTATCATATCTATGGTAGATAGATAGATACTTTGTTCATCCCCGCAGGGAAATTCACATAATTCAACATCTATTTATTGTATCTATGGTATCTATCTATTGTATCTATGGTATCTATGGTATCTATGGTCTATATGATATGTATCGTATCAATGGTATCTATCTATTTATGGTAACTATGGTATCCATGGTATCTATCTATCTATCTATTTATTGTATCTATGGTATCTATCTATTGTATCTATGGTATCAATTGTATCTATAGTATCTATGGTATCTATCTATCGATTCACTCCTTCGCAGATTTTTAAATGGAATGATTTTGTCTTTGTCGTTAATATCCTTGTATCGTGCATTATGTTTAGCGGGGACAGAGTGAGGAGGTTGCCCTGAGCTGGGTGTAGATCGGGCCTAAAAATTCCAGCCCGACCTGACCCGAGGCTAAAAAAGCCTGAACCCAATTTGAGAAACAAAGCCCGAAAAAAACCTCAACATTTTACATTTGTCGAGAGGAAAGGTTATTTTGCTTGTCTCAGACAAAAAACAGCCCGGCGCTGAGGCTCACAATTCGGCAGCATACTCTCCGAAGTCATCAGGGTAGCGTGCATGTTGTGCAGGTCTTTCATGGGGTAAAGAAACATATAACACGTGGCGAGTGGATTATTATAACGACAACAAAATCAGCAAGAGAGAGAGAGAGAGAGAGACTCCATTCCGACCATTCCCAACTTCATGATTGACATTTCATCTTACATCTAGACAAGGCTAGGCTTACGTCTGCTGCCTCCCAAAACAAACTGCAGCAAAGCGCCAGATCACTTTTAGCGGATTGTTACATCGAAAAAAAATTCATCGTTTAAATCGGAAATAAAAGTCAGAATAACGCAACAACGCGGGATCGATACCGGATACTGGAGAAAGATATCAGACAGGACGAGACAGGAGGGATCGATACCAGATACTGGAGACTGGAGTCAGATATCAAACAGGACGAGATAGACGGGATCGATACCAGACACTGGGGACTGGAGTCGGATATCAAACAGGACGAGATAGACGGGATCAATACTGGACAGGATGCACAAGCAGAATACCGGACAGAGTGAAAACACACGTCTTGTGGGCGCAGAGGTTCGTTGACAGACTGACAAGGGGTGAGTGAGAGCACTGAGCTTAAATAGAAAGGAAGCTAATCAGGCAACCAGCCGCAGCTGGCGCCCAACAGGCGGGGCCAAGTGAGGGCTATGGGCAACCGTGACATGCTGCTGATCCAACCTACTGCTAACAATTCTGCTAAAAACTCCCCGAAGCCCCCGCTGCGGACCGTGAATCTTGCTAACGCCAAGTCAATTAGCCATGAAACGGATGACCTGGAGCAACAACTTGTGAGAAACTACTACTTTTGAACAGTTTTATTTTAATCCTCGCTGAGATCTGAATTCATTTGAGGATGCTCGTCGGCCGCTCTCTAAATTGCTTTCTATACTGAAATTTTCTATAATGACAATAAAACCATTCATTTTACTGCAGTAGTTGTTATTGTGTCACAGTTGTATACTCTCAGTCGGTGATTACGTGATCTGGAGTTAAGTTTAACCCTTGGGGACTTTGACGAACGCTACTTTGCAGTTTTTGCCATTCATCTCAGGGAAAACTGAGGGATCTCCGTATTGAAGCTCACAGTACCTGTGATGGAGTTGAGCACCTCCTTGGAAAAGGAAGCATCCACTGAGTTCCCGTGGCGAGGAACAGGGAGGGTCCCTCCTGCCACGCCGCCCCCGACGCTGAGGTCGTCTCGGGAGCCCTGCCAGAAAGAATTGAACTTGAGTTTCCAGCACCTACGCACGTGCCATGTTGTGTAGTTCACCTGATCGCTCGCCGTCAAGTAAATGGGAAAAAGGTCCCTGAGGAAGAAACGGGGCATGTTGTCCAGGATCAGGCCGTAGAGAGGAAGGTAAAGTGAAGCGATCCTGGCCTGCTTCTCCTGAAAATCAAAATTGCATTTGAAAACGTCACCTGATACTGCGAGGATCTGGTATCTAAGACCACGCCCAAAGAGGTATGATCTGGTCAAGCATGCCCTGTCCATATAAAAAGAGGAGCTGATCGACAGTAGGTCTTCTTTTCTGCTACCTGGCTGGCTGGCTCACTGACTCGTTGCGCGTCGGCCCTGTGTTCAGCACTTTGGCCATACCTTGCGACCATCGGGAGCACAAGACCAAATCTCTCCACAACAACAAATAAGAGGAAGGTTTCAGATTTAACACCATGTTTGCTGGTTCTTGGGATTGAGTGTTTTTTATTGTACAAGGGAATCTACCCAAATCGACTAGCATTATAGCGGGAAACTTTCCTTTTGTGCTAGTAACTTTCAGTGGTCAAAAACACCCATAATCTCTGGCTCCCCTCTCCCCCTCCTTTTTTTCCAATAATAGTTCTCTGTGTTAATAAATTGTGTGTGTGCTATTTCAATCGGCCTGGTTCATTGAATTCATTTTCTTGGGATTTTTTTTCAGGCTCGGTCGCTCAAATCTAGTTCGGACTTTTATACCCTCAGGTCGGGTCGGGCTGGATTTTAGGCTGCGAAAGGAGTGAATCGATAGATAGATGTCTAGATAGATAGATGTCTAGATAGATAGATGTCTAGATAGATAGATAGATGTCTAGATAGATAGATGTCTAGATAGATAGATAGATAGATAGTTAGATGTCTAGATAGATAGATGTCTAGATAGATAGTTAGATGTCTAGATAGATAGATGTCTAGATAGATGTCTAGTTAGATAGTTAGATGTCTAGATAGATAGATGTCTAGATAGATGTCTAGATAGATAGATGTCTAGATAGATGTCTAGATGGATAGATAGATAAATACTTTATTCATTTCCGTAGGGAAATTCACACTTCCAACAGTATCCTTGTCTTGATAGATGTCTAGATAGATGTCTTGATAGATAGATAGAAGTCTAGATAGATAGATAGATAGATGTCTAGATAGATGTCTAGATAGATAGATGTCTAGATAGATAGATGTCTAGATAGATAGATGTCTAGATAGATAGATAGATGTCTAAGATAGATGTCTAGATAGATGTCTAGATAGATAGATGTCTAGATAGATAGTTGTCTAGATAGATGTCTAGATGGATAGTTAGATGTCTAGATAGATGTCTAGATAGATGTCTAGATAGATAGGTAGATGTCTAGATAGATGTCTAGATAGATGTCTAGATAGATAGATAGATGTCTAGATAGATGTCTAGATAGATAGATAGATAGATAAATACTTTATTCATTTCCGTAGGGAAATTCACACTTCCAACAGTATCCTTAGTAATTCATATCAGAACTCAAAGAACTCAAAGTATTCAGTGTAGGAATTTCTAGCATCCTTCAGGGACGCGGCACAAGGAACACCTAGAGGCAAATCTGTTTACTGATTGCAGTAAAGAATGATATGTTTCAATCCTCACGATTGTCAAAAACAAAGCTAGAAAAATCCCTGCAGTGGGAACCTGGGAGATGTTTGACTAAAAATAAAACAAAATGTGGCGATACAATAGTAGCACATGGCAATAGATCGGCGACGGACGAATATATATTTTTCAATACTTTTTGTTTTTGGTATTGTTTAAAAAAGTGACATGCGCCCTCTGTCCGCCGAGTGGTGTCCTCAGTTACCGATCCGCTAACTGAGAACTCCGGCAATAGAAGATACTTTTGCTTATTTCAACTCTAATAGTCGTATTTTACCAAGAAAAATATATACATCTTAAAAGTAGAAAAAAATACTCGTAAAATGTCCTGTTAGCTTACATAGTCACGACTACTATAATGGAAAAATACCCACACAAGCTAGCACAGCACCATGCTGTCCGTTCCAAAATGATGATTGCTAATAATAGCTTCATGGTGCTGATTTTTGGATCACATCATTCGAAACAGCTCGGCCATTGTCTAAACTTACGTACTCCGATTTGTTCCTGCAACAGATGTCGCCAGTATTGGGTTTCATTTGATTATAGAGTATTTAGTTGAAATGTATTTAGTTGAGTCCTCTTCAGTAATTATTTGCAGACCAGACCAGAAAAATGAAGAAATCACAAATTCAAGTCCAATTGATGTACCCTGCTATGACAAAAGTCTATCTATTTATCTATCTATCTATACATCTATCTATACATCTATCAATACATCTATCTAGACATCTATTTAGACATCTTTCTATCTAGACATCTATCTACTTATCTAGACATCTGTCTGTCTGTGTGTCTATCTATCTATCTTATCCTTTCTATCTATCCATCTATACATCCATCTATACATACATCTATCTAGACATCTATACATCTATCTATACATAGATACATCTATCTAGACATCTATACATCTATCTATACATAGATGTCTAGATAGATGTCTAGATAGATGTCTAAATAGATAGATAGATAGATATATAGATAGATGTCTATCCATCTGTCCATCTATAAATCTATCTAGACATCTATCTAGACATCTATACATCTATCTATAAATAGATGTCTAGATAGATGTCTAGATAGATGTCTAAATAGATAGATAGATAGATGTCTAGATAGATGTCTATCCATCTATCCATCTATAAATCTATCTATCCATCTATCTAGACATCTATCTAGACATAGATGTCTAGATAGATGTCTAGATAGATGTCTAAATAGATAGATAGATAGATAGATAGATAGATAGATAGATAGATGTCGAGATAGATACATGTTTGGACAGATAGATGGATAGATAGATAGATAGATGTCTAGATAGATGTCTAGATAGATGTCTATCCATCTATAAATCTATCTATACATCTATCTAGACATCTATACATCTATCTATACATAGATGTCTAGATAGATGTCTAGATAGATGTCTAAATAGATAGATAGATGTCTAGATAGACGTCTATCCATCTATCCATCTATAAATCTATCTATACATCTATCTAGACATAGATGTCTAGATAGATGTCTAGATAGATGTCTAAATAGATGGATAGATAGATAGATAGATGTCTAGATAGATGTCTAGATAGATGTCTATCCATCTATAAATCTATCTATACATCTATCTAGACATCTATACATCTATCTATACATAGATGTCTAGATAGATGTCTAGATAGATGTCTAAATAGATAGATAGATGTCTAGATAGACGTCTATCCATCTATCCATCTATAAATCTATCTATACATCTATCTAGACATAGATGTCTAGATAGATGTCTAGATAGATGTCTAAATAGATGGATAGATAGATGGATAGATAGATAGATAGATAGTGGTCGAAAACACCCATAATCTCCGGCGTCCCCCCCTCCCTTTTTTTTCAATCATTAATTCTCTGTGCTAATAAATTGTGTGTGTGCTATTTCAATCGGCCTGGTTCATTGAATCCATTTTCTCGGGATTAGTAATTCATATCAGAACTCAAAGAACTCAAGTAGTAACGTAATTTAACTTAATATCAGTGTAAAAAACCTAGCATCCTTCAGAGAAATAAAAATATTTATGGTGGAGCACAAGAAACACCTAGAGGCAAATTTGTTAATTAATTGCAGGGAAGAAAACTTTGTTTGAATCCTAGCGATTTTCAAAATTTAAGCTAGAAAAATCCCAACAGTGGGAGAACAGAATTTGGCGATACAATAATGGCAAATGGCAATAGATCGGCAACGGCCGAATATATATTTTTCAAAACAGATTTTTGGTATTGTTAAAAAAGTGCCATTCGCCCTCGGTCTGCCGATAGGTGTCCTCAGTTACGATCCGCTAACTGAGCGAAGGCACTTTTACTTTGAAGGCCGTGCTTTTATTTTGAAGGTGTCTGGCTGAAAACCTGCATTTCCGAGTCTACAGCCGTAATTAGAATAGTCCGTCAGCTGACTAAACAAGGTAAATGATGACGGTTGGGGCGGCAGTAGCTCAGGAGGTAGAGCGCTCGTCTTGGGATCAAGGGATCCCAGTTCGAATCCCGGCTCCTCTGTGTTACATGTCGAAGTGTCCTTGGGTAAGACACTGAACCCCTAATACCCCCAATAAGCTTTTGGGGCGGCAGTAGCTCAGGAGGTAAAGCGCTCGTCTTGGGATCAAGGGATCCCAGTTCGAATCCCGGCTCGTCCGTGTTACATGTCGAAGTGTCCTTGGGTAAGACACTGAACCCCTAATACCCCCAATAAGCAGGTTAGCGCCTTACATGGCTGCAATACAAGGCTGCTATTGGGAAATGTGGAGCACATTGTAAAGCGCTTTGGGAAGTCATTGACTTGAAAAGCACTATATAAATGCAGAACATTTCATTTCATTAAGCTTTATATACAGTGAATTGGTACAGTCCTTTAAATGTCACTCCCAATTTCCCATCTGGAGGAGACACTGTCTGCCTACCTTGGTGGCATAGCGAGCATCCAGAGAGTGTTTTGCCATGAGAGTCTTGAGCGTGGCCAGTGCTAAGTGCCTGAGGTCCTGCTCGTCCTGCAAGGCCAGACCCAGTTCTCGTAATAAAAGCCCCGTGAGAAAGTGCTTCCTGCAGAACTCTCCGGTCAGGTTGTACTCTGGAACTGAGGCTGCAACAGAGGATAAAAACTATTAGAAACTATAAGCTACTGGATACGGTGGGACGTTTTTGCTTGAATTGAGGTAGGGCTAAGCCCCGCCCCCATTTACTCACTCAGACATTGAACATGGTATGCTATGGCAAGTGTCATAGTTGGAGACGTTTCACAGGAGGTAATTGCATACCTGTCAACCCGTACGAAGTACCGTATTTTCCGCACTATAAGGCGCACCGGGTAATAGGGCGCACCCCCCAAAAATAATTTTTGGTCCTATATTTTCCATACACAAGGCGCACCGGATTATAAGGCGCTACAGCAAAATTCCCTAGTCAAAACATTCCGCATTTGGAACAGCGTGACCTGAAGCCCACTCAGTGAAAATCTTCATTGCACTCAATAAATGTAACTTGTATTTAATCGTATAAAATCCTTTATAGTAAAATTGATCAAATCCTTCACTCCTTATAAATGAAACTGAGTAAAACAAACGCAATTGGGTTCCGTCTCCGTTCCTGGTCTGGGACACACGTAATGTAAAAAAACAAAAAAAAAACAAAGGATAAAGAAAATTATAAAAATATTCGTTTACCTTTTAACTAACCACCCTTCTGCCGTGCCACCAGTTAGTGTGCTATGAAATATCACGATATGCTATTTTTTAGTAGGACCTGCAAACTATGTCTCTATCAATTACCGTATTTTCCGCACTATAAGGCGCACCGGATTATAAGGCGCTACAATGGGAACGTGGACAAAACAGTCAGAGGGTTCAGTCCAACTTATTACCCCCTTAACATTCCCAAAGCTTGTAGAGAAGCAAATACGTGTCGTAGACACGTGCGGATGCGGTGTCCGTACGATGTCACTCAAATGCATCGTTCCAAATATCATTCGGAAGGTTAAAGTCTTGGGATTCAAGAAATGCTAACCATTCCTTAGTTTCCATTTTATTTTTTGCTGGCAACTGTGTGGACAGCAAAGTAAGAATTTGATTGTGCAGGGAAACGGGGTTCTTTACTGTGCATATGACAAGAAACACTTTGAATTGAATTGAGTTTCAAAATAGACTCATCACAGAAACATCAAGATCCTTTTAAAACAAGATACCGGGAAAATATAAATCCGCATAGCTCACCTAAGTTCTCTTGCAGCCATCACGTTCAATAATGATACGTAACCATGGTCTTCTTACTACACTCACAGTAAATCCAGGAGAGTCAAATATTTACAAATACAGAATAGTAAAAAATGTTTTCTCTATGCCGTAGTGCAACCCGACGTGTGATTCACGTTCATCTTTTTCGGCCAATTGCAGGCTTCGTTTTGCCGCTTCAGCCTATGCGAGCCTGTAAATGATAAAAAGGATCCGCCTCCTGACCTCCGAATAACTTTAGCCAATAGTGACTGATTCAAATGATGATTGACACATTGGCTAGGAAATGAAACGCCGGTATATAAATCCCAGCATACACCGCGGACGACTTCGCCTTCGGGGGAAAATCTAGTCGGCGGCTGTTGCATTAGTTGCAAGACTTTGCGACTTAATATTCATCCATATATAAGGCGCACTGCATTATAAGGCGCATGGTCAGCTTTTGAAAATAATAAAGGCTTTTAGGAGCGCCTTACCATGCGGCAGTGTTCTGGTTTGCCGGGGTCCCTGCGTCCTAGACGCATCATTTTTGCTGGGGACGCATAGTGTCAAACCAACGTTTTTGACACCAAATTGTCATTATTACCCGATTACTTTTTTTTTTTAACAAATATTCACCGCACTCCAAACTTTTCGTCAGGCAGATCCGCCATTGTTGTTTGGGTCTCGCGGTTCGAGTTTTCGTCCGCACGCCGATCTCGGCTAACGAGATCTCGGCTAACGAGATCTCGATGCTTCGAGATGACGTTATTGTTGCGGTGCTTGTCGTCGAGTTAAGGTGAAAATCAACACATAATTGGTAATTTCTTCGGTGTCAGTAATAAGTTGAAACATTATGCAGAAAGTGATAACAACGGCAATAATTCCGGCACGAAAAAAAGGCGGAGAAATTCTTCGGAGGATCGCGGAGGCAAGGAAAACACGTGTGTTGAAGTGAACGATACGACGAAAGAAAATAAACAAAAGAAAACTCTTTACATTACTGAAAACTCTTATCTATCTATCTATCTAGACATCTATCTCAGGGTCGGAACTAGGTTGTAAGCCGGGACGGGAGAGCAGATGTGGTCAGAATCAAAAACGGAGCGTAATTTGGGACGGGAGAGCAGCCGTGGTCGAGATCAAAACTACCCGAAAATAAATAGGACAACAATAAACAGGAACAATACCGGACTGGAGATATCACAGGAAATTCTAGACATCAGTCTCTCTATCCATCTATCTATCTATCTAGACATCAAGCTATCTATCTATCTAGACATCTATTTATCTATCTATTTAGACATATATCTATCTAGTCATATATCTATCTATCTATCTAGACATCAGTCTCTCTATCCATCTATCTATCTATCTAGACATCAATCTATCTATCCATCTAGACATCTATCTATCTATCTAGACATCTATCTATCTATCTAGACATCAATCTATCTATCCATCTAGACATCTATCTATCTATCTAGACATCTATCTATCCATCTAGACATCAATCTATCTATCCATCTAGACATCTATCTATCTAGACATCTATTTATCTATCTATTTAGACATCTATCTAGACATATATCTATCTAGACATCTATTTATCTATCTATTTAGACATCTATCTATCTATCTATCTATCTATCTATCTATCTATCTAGACATCAGTCTCTCTATCCATCTATCTATCTATCTAGTCATCTATCTATCTATCTATCTATCTATCTATCTATCTAGACATCAGTCTCTCTATCCATCTATCTATCTATCTAGACATCTATCTATCTATCTATCTATCTAGACATCTATCTAGACATCTATTTATCTATCTATCTAGTCATCTATCTAGACATCTATTTATCTATCTATTTAGACATCTATCTATCTAGACATATATCTATCTATCTATCTATCTAGACATCTATCTATCTATCTATATATCTATCCATCTCGACATCTATCTATCTAGACATCTATCTATCTATCTATCTATCTATCTATCTATCTATCTATCTATCTATCTATCTAGACATCTATCTATCTAGACATCTAGACATCTATCTGGTATGAAGTTTGTAAGTTACAGCGGACACTTTACTTGCACATTCTATGAGTACACCATTAGTGAAACAAATACACGCGAAGTTGGCGTTATGTCATTAAAATAAAAATACTAAGTCGGAGATAAATAGGATCTACAATTCGTGATCCAGTATATCATATTTCTCAAACTCCTTCCGTGGGTTCCTCGATGGAGACTCGGAACAAATGGAAATTTCAGGAATATCGACTCAAGAGTCGCTTGTTGTTTCCCACCGCTCTATTTGCTCCACTTGTGATACATGGATACGGTGACTAAAATGGGCGTGGCTTATGGAGTCTGCTCTGAGCACTGTGATTGGCTCTTGGCGTTTGAGGGCGGGGCTTAGCCATAGATCAATTGTGTTTTATGTTTTAGACACCAAAATATGAGTGGGAATATTTACCGTGTGTGCCGGGAGGATCTGGTGATGCATGGTCTGATATGTAAACAAATATCAACACGGATGACCGGGTATGAAAGAAAGAGACAACACGTTACCAGAACAGAAAATGACAGGGTGGGTGTGATTAGAGATGCAAATGGGATTGCAGTATGAAAAACTGAAACATAACAACTGTTTATGTTTCAAACACCAAATTGTTGGGCTATCATTTTAAATAGAAGAATCAAATTACAGTAAGTGTATCATTTTGTTGTGAACTCCAACAAACGGGGACAGGACAGAACAGAAAAACGGGTCAGTAGCCGGGACAGGAGAGCAAAAAACGTGGTCGGAAACGAGTCGTAAGCCAGGAGAGGAGAGTAGACGTGATCAGGGACAAAAAGAGGTCGAAAGCCGGGACGGGAGAGCAGACGTGATCAGTGTCGAAAACGGGTCGGCGCCGGGGGACAGACGGGAGCAAAAACAGGTGGGATTCAGGGTCGAAAAGAGCTTGCCAAGAGTAAACAGAGGTTCACATCGGTAATCATGACAATACTAACAAGGTGGAAAATTACTACTGGGACATGTAATATTTGAATGAAATAGCAAGTAGCGATGGCGGTGTCGGAAGCGGAAAAAAAAGGTCAGTAGCCGGGACAGGAGAGCAAAAAACGTGGTCGGAAACGAGTCGTAAGCCAGGAGAGGAGAGTAGACGTGATCAGGGACAAAAAGAGGTCGAAAGCCAGGACGGGAGAGCAGACATGATCAGTGTCGAAAACGGGTCGGCGCCGGGGGACAGACGGGAGCAAAAACAGGTGGGATTCAGGGTCGAAAAGAGCTTGCCAAGAGTAAACAGAGGTTCACATCGGTAATCATGACAATTCTAACAAGGTGGAAAATTACTACTGGTACATGTAATATTTGAATGAAATAGCAAGTAGCGATGGCGGTGTCGGAGGCGGAAAAAAAAGGTCAGTAGCCGGGATAGGAGAGCAAAAAACATGGTCGGAAACGAGTCGTAAGCCAGGAGAGGAGAGTAGACGTGATCAGGGACAAAAAGAGGTCGAAAGCCGGGACGGGAGAGCAGACGTGATCAGTATCAAAAACGGGTCGGCGCCGGGGGACAGACGGGAGCAAAAACAGGTGGGATTCATGGTCGAAAAGAGCTTGCCAAGAGTAAACAGAGGTTCACATCAGTAATCATGACAATTCGAACAGGGTGGAAAATTACTACTGGTAGCCGGGACAGGAGAGAAAAAAAAACGTGGTCAGGATAAAAAGCGTGTCGAAGCCGGGGAACAGACGGGATCAAAAACAGGTGGGAGTCAGGGTCGAAAAGAGCTTGCCTAGAGTAAACCGAGGTTCGCAGACGGACTGACACATCGGTAATCATGTCACATATTATACCACTTGCTTAAAGGGAGAGTGTTTAATATTTACTGCCACCTAGTGGCACAAGAAAACCTTATTTAGGTAAAAAACACCTTGATTTGAGTATAGGCAAAAATATATGCACTATCATACAGAAATTAATGTATTCTTTAGTCAAGAAATGTGTATTTTTTTTAAAATAGGTAGACAAGTTCAAAACTACTTCACCAAAAGACAACAACAAACTAGATTTGGCCCCCATTCACTATTTAAACCAGGGTTGTCACACGATAGAACAAACATTCTCTCAGGGGCCAGACTGGTAGATTAAAGAGAAAGAAAAAGAGAGATAAAGAAATAAGAGAAAGAGGGAGGGAAAAGGACAGAGGGTGGGACAAAGAAAGAAAAAGAGAGAGGGAGAGAGCGTGAGAAACAAAAGATAAAAGGTTGTGAGAGAGGGGGAATAGAAAGCGAGAGGAAGGAAGAAATCCAAAGAGAAATAGAAAGACAGAAGGAGAGAAAAGAGAAAAGAAAGCGCAAAGGGTAGGAAGAGAGAGAAAAGAGAGAACAGGAAAAAAGGAAGTTAGAGCAAAATAGGTTAAAAGACACAGAGAGAGAAAGAGACAAAGAGCAACAAAGGAAGAGAAAAAGAGAGACACAGAGAGTGAAAGAGACAGAGACAGAGAGTGGGAGAAAAGGGGTGGAAAAGAGAGAGAGAGAGAGAGAGAGAGAGAGATAAATACAAGTACAGTGTCTTTGTTCAAGGCGCCTGGCTTTGGCAACATCAACTGCAGCTCGTTTTTCTCTTGCGCTTCTCGAGTGTTGTCTCACAGGCCGGATTCAATCCCCTAGCGGGCCTGATTTGGCCCGCGGGCCGCCGGTTTGACACCTGTGATTTAAACCCACGTCTATCTGTCACCTGTTGTCAGTCCGTCTACGAACCTCGGTTTACTCTTGGCAAGCTCTCTCGACTCCCACCCGTTTTTGCTCCCGTCTGTTCCCCGGCTTCGACCCGTTTTTTTGATCCTGACCACGTTTTTTTTTTGCTCTCCTGTCCCGGTTACTGACCCATTTCCGCCTTCAAGGCGACCTGCTTCCCGCGTCCAGCGATGCAAACCTTTCCTTTCTTCACAATAAAACGGAGAGAAAGGTAACGCAAGTGGGTCCTGTCTCTGTTCTGGTCTTGACAGAGGCCTTGACTTTTGCTAGCGCTTTTGGATGTTTAAAGTTTGTTCTGTGTCTTTTTATCATAAATCGATTAATATCATGAATGTCTCCGTTCTGGTCTTGACGAGATTGGTGTAGTTTCGAGATTTTTTATGTTCCAGGAGCTCTATCCATTACCTGTGATCCGAGCGGAGGGCAAAGGGAGGCTGAGCGGGATGTAGTGCTCGTGGTTACACACCTCTCTCAGAAATTCAAACTTGAGCTCGCACAACACCTGAGAAGCACAAGAACAAGTCGATTCAGACCGCGACAAAAAAAAAAAATCCGAATAATTCAGGGAGTCTACCTTGCTGTCAGTAGCAGTGATCATGTTGATGTAGTTGCTGATTAATTTGAAGGTGAAGCCTCGGTCCATCAGAGTGAAACAACGCTGGGGGGATAAATCACCAGAGAAAGCAAAATGTGACCTAAACTACCCAAATGAGTCAAAGTTTTGGGTATCAAAGGTAAGTATAAGAAATGAGCTTCAAATTGATACCATAGCAGTGTTCATTGTACCTGTGAAAAGTGATGTGTCCCGGGGACTCGCATGTTCAAAAATCTATGGGTCCCAACAGAGATCTATGGGTCCCTCAAAATTTAGTCTCACCCAGGTTGAAATTGTAAATCGGTGACAAATATATAATATAAATCTATATATTCATTCAGTTTTAATCATCACAGTTAATTAGTAATACAAAGCAGTTATCACTTCAAATTTTTCAGTTCATATATTCTTCGTGGTTTGCTGTCCCGCCATAATTGTAATGCCTTCTCAAGGTCCAATCCATTATCATCCTCCTCATAGCATCGCCAGGAATATAATTTAGTCCTTTCGGCCAGAAATGTCCTTTTCTTGCTCGGAGTATTCTTATGTTTATTTTCTTTCGTCGAATCGTTCGCTTCAACACACGTGTTTTCCTTGCCTTCGCGGTCTTCTGAAGAATTTCTCCGCCGTTATTTCGTGCCGGAATTATAGGCCGTTGTTATCACTTTCTGTATTACGTTTCGACTTATTATTGACACTGAAGAAATTACAAATTTTTGGTTGATTTGCACCTAATACCAACTGTTTTTTCGGAGGCATACTTCTCTTTCACTCGACAACCGCCAAAACAATGATGTCATATTGAAGCCATACCAAAACAACAATGGCGGATCTGCCTGACGAAAAGTTAGGAGTGCGGTAAATTTCTGTTAAAAATAAAATAAGTCATCGGGTAATAATGACAATTTGGTGTCAAAAACGTTGCGTCCCGGGGACGCACGTTGATTTGACACGATGCGTCCCTAGGACGCAGGGACGCGGGCAAACCAGAACACTGTCATAGTCAAAGCTTTACAAGGAACTATTGTGAAGATATGGCCTTTCATTTTTCTGATCAAAAACATGAAATAAAAAAAACACGTTTAAAGTACTATTATAGTAGTAGTACTATGATGTGAGAATAAGAGAGAATCTCTGGCTGGCTACCCCAACCTCCCCCCTTTTATTCCTGCTACAGAAAAAAAAACCCAAGAGACACACCTGACCCTACCCTAACCACTCCCCACTGTCATATGATTAGATTAGATTACTGGAGCCGACTGACAAAGTTTTCTATTGTAATTAAAAGCTGTGTTTTTGTGTCATAACAGGCTGATGATTTATCTCGAAAGTCACAATGACCTATCGCGGAGCAATTTTCAGAACCGGTCCACGCTGAAGGATTTTATATTTTATTTATTTTTGACTATAAGGGACTTTTTACGATTAAATACAAGTTACATTTAAATACAAAAGATAGTCACTGGCTGAGCTGTGGGGCGAGGTCATTGTAGCCTAGACAAGAATGAGGTTTACGAAAAACGGCAAGAGCTGGGACAAGGGCTGACGCCGGAGGAGCCTGTGACGCGGGAAAGGAGACATTGTTTGGAGAAGTTTTCTGATAAGCTTTCTTGTTGTGAGTTTTTTAAACGTGGCGGCGCCTTTCGGCGAGGAGGTGGTGAAGCTGGTACCTGACCCGCCCCATGGGGGGTGGCCGACGCCCCGACTTGTGAAAAGACGGAAGACAATAGACGGAAGATGAGAGATGGGAGATCAGATCGGAGAATGAGAGCCCTTTGAGACTCTTTGTGATTAAGGGCTATACAAATAAAAATGACTTGACTTGACAATCGAAAAAGGAGGCTCGAGGAA
Source organism: Urocampus carinirostris (assembly GCF_059441175.1). Classification (NCBI taxonomy): domain Eukaryota; kingdom Metazoa; phylum Chordata; class Actinopteri; order Syngnathiformes; family Syngnathidae; genus Urocampus; species Urocampus carinirostris. Next base: position 41,139,535 of record NC_142358.1, on the reverse strand, counting down.
GCCTCGAGCGACAATAATTCGGCTAATTTGATGGAATTCACTTAGTTAAATACTTGAGGAAAATAAATATGCCCCCGTGTGAAAATGCCGGTCATCTTTGTTCATTTTCCCATGAAGAAATGAGCATGCATTGTTAGGAGAATGAAGTTTGTGTTTGGTGAATGGAGTCAGAAAACTCATTCGAACAATTTGGCAAACGCTAGATTTGTAATACCGTAAATTCCGGACTATAGAGCGCACCTGATTATAAGCCGCACCTACCACATTTTAAGAGGAAAACCGATTTTGTACATACACAAGCCGCACCTGTATATAAGCCGCATGCGCCCACATTAAAACATGTAACACAATCACAAAATTAACCCAAACCCGACTTTGAGTCCCGCGATTGTAACTGAATATAAAGTGCACAGTCCAAAAACCACAGCCGGCAAAATGAACGGAAAATGATACCAGTACTTAAGGTTTGATGCAGACCTGCAGAGTCCGGGTCCCGTTGAAAGTAATCCAAGGAAAAAAAGTGTATATTTCCAAAGGTAAGGGTGGGAAAAATATATCAGATGAACACATTTACTCACGCAACTCCTTTTTCTTGAACCAACTTTTTACCCCCTCTTCTTTCCTTGTCTGTCCCTCACCTTTAGCGGTCCCCACTTAAACTCGGCACCCCGCGTTTGTTCCGCCCCTCATTTTTCGTTCACCCGTGCAAAACATATCAGAATAAGTGTCTCAAATAAATACATGACAAAAATATACAGTTGCAAATACATATTATACATGGGTTACACCTATTTACAAAGAAAGACGGTACACCGAGAGAGTTTTCAAAGCTTTAATAATAATAATATAGCTTTGACAGGGCAGTTATTGGTAGCAACACTCAAGCGCCGCTAGCACATAAATTAGCCGCATCACTGAATAAGCCGCAGGGTTGAAAGTTAGGGGAAAAAGTAGCGGCTTACAGTCCGGAATTTACGGTACACACTAAAAACCTTTGCTTTATAAGACCTTTTGCGATTGTCCCCTGACTCGGTTTGACTCCAACGAGCTAAATCTCACCTTGACAAAAACTGCCACCGCTGAGTTTGCACTGCGCGACTCTTCCGCCAGGTCTTTGTACTTCCAGAAGACGTGTTCCGAAACCTTTTCCACCAGGGTCTCCACGCGGCTCTGGTACGACGACGGGAACCGCTGTGGCCTGGGAAGCTAGTCGACAAAATAAACTTACAGGTCGGTGGCAGATTACCGTATTTTCCGCACTATAGGGCGCACCGGGTTATCGGGCGCACCCCCAAAAAATAGTTTTTGGTCCTATATCTTCCATAGATAAGGCACACCGGATTATAAGGCTTGGTTTGAACAAATTTATTGACACTAACAACAGAAAACAATCTTGACAATCTCAAGGCGCTACAATGGGAACGTGGACAAAACAGTCAGATGGTTCAGTCCAACTGATTACCCCCTTAACATTCCCAAAGCTTGCAAAGAAGCAAATACGTGTCGTAGACACGTGCGGATGCGGTGTCCGTACGATGTCACTCAAATGCATCGTTCCATCATTCGGAAGGTTAAAGTCTTGGGATTCAAGGAATGCCAACCATTCCTTAGTTTCTATTTTCTTTTTCGCTCGCAACTTTACTGTGCATATGACGATAAACACTTGGAATTGAGTTGAATTCACTCAACTCATCACAGCAACATCAAGATCGTTCTAAAACGAAATACCGGGAAAATATAAAGCCGCATAGCTCACCTAAGTTCTCACGTTCAATAATGATACGCAATCATGGTCTTCTTACAACCGTGAGTGAAGTAAATCCAGGAGAGTAAAATGTTTACAAATACAGACTAATGAAACATGTTTCTTAATGGCGTAGTTTAGCAAGCTTGCTATTCAGTCATCTTTTTCGGCCAATTGCAGGGTTTGTTTTGGCCCTCTAGCCAATCCGAGGCCCCGAATAACTTCAGCCAATAGCAATCGATTTGACTGATGATTGACACATCTTTTTCGGCCAATTGCAGGGTTTGTTTTGGCCCTCTAGCCAATCCGAGGCCCCGAATAACTTCAGCCAATAGCGATCGATTTAACGGATGATTGACACATCTTTTTCGGCCAATTGCAGGCTTTGTTTTGGCCCTCTAGCCAATCCGAGGCTCCGAATAACTTCAGCCAATGGCGATCGATTCAAATGATGATTGACACATTGGTTAGCCAATGAAACGCCGGTATATAAATCCCAGCATACACCGCGGACTACTCCACGTTCGGGGGAAAATCGAGTCGGCGGCTGTTGCGTAAGTTGCGAGACCTTGCGAATTTAATATTAAGCCATATATAAGGCGCACTGTATTATAAGGCGCATGGTCAGCTTTTGAAAAAAATTAAGACTTTTAGGTGCGCCTTATAGTGCGGAAAATACGGTACATAAAACTGCATCGGTCGGGTCCTCTTACCTTCACTTTGTCTCCGTCGACCAAATGCTGGGCCATGGACTTGACGATCAGTTCGAAGAAGAACCATGAAAACTGGAAAGAGTTGTCGGCATTGCAGTGTAAGGAACGCAGTGAAAAAGTAAAATCTATCTAACCCTATGGGAAAAAGTATTTACTAATAACCCTAACCCTAACCCTAATAGCGAGTTGGGCCACCTTTGGCAGTAATAATAGAAATCAAACGTTTACAATAATTACCTAGGAGTCTTTCACAAAGCTGTGGAGGAATTTTGTCCCACTCCTGTTTGCTAAATTATTCAAATCTGCCATATTTGTAATGATTGCTGATTCAGGGCACTTGTGAGCAATGTTCCCTCTCAAGAAAATCTAGCCAGCTCACAAAAATCAGGGCTCGAAATTGCTAATTAAGAAGTGAATTAAGTCAAAGTTACAGTGCATGAAGGTAAAAATACACGGGCTCCCCTGGCGTTGTGTTCTAAATGCGGTATTTTGAAGTCAAAGTCGAAGTCGAACGAAGTTGAGTAAAGTCGGTAGAGTTTTTCGAGAACCGGCTTCTTCGGCTCGGCTCACTAAAGAGAACCGGCTCTTTCGGGTCCCAAACGGCTCTTCAGGTTGTTTTTGCTTCTTTAATCCCTACACGACCAAATATTATGTAAAAGTGTGCACACAATGAGTTAAAGGAAGGGGGGGAATAGAAAAAAAAAGAAAAAAATACCGAAATGAAAAAGTAGTGAAAAGCTGAGAAAAAAAGAAACAAAATGAAGAGAAAAAAGAAGGAAACATTCAGAAAAAAGCCAGGAAAAAAGAAAAGAAAGAAACAAAGAAAAAAAAATTAAATAGAGAACATATAGAAAAAAGCATAAGCTAGGAAGAAAATAAACACAATGAGATTTTTTTAAAGGAATTAAAAAAAATAGAAACAAAATTACAGGGAACATTGCTTGTGACTGCCCAATTGGTGCCAACAGCCCTGAGAGCTGATTGGTTCAAAGACTCTTTTTAAACCCGCGGCTTCCAAGAGGAAGCTGTCAGACCGTTTGCGAACCTATGCTCCCAGCTAGGAAAGCTCCATATCTTCCGACATTTTCCTGCCCTGTTTTCTCTGGCCTGATACCTGTTCCCGACTTGTTTCTGGACCTGTTTCTGCCCTGCTCTTCCATCCCGACCTGTGGTGTGTCTTGGGCAAGTACAGCCTGGTGGCGCCCATTCTTCTCCATATGTTTCCACTGCACGACGGAAACACACAGTAACACCGATTGGTTGGATCCGTTAACTAAACTGATCATAGGGGAACCATTTCCTGTGGTGTGTCTTGGGCAAATACAGCCTGGTGGCCCCCATCCCTCTCCATATGTTTCCATTGCACAACGGAAACACACAGTAACATTGGTTGGATCCGCTAACCACACGGGTCTAAGGGACACCAGTTCCTGTGGTGTGTCTTGGGCAACCACAGCCTGGTGGCCCCAACCCTCCTTATATGTTTCCATTTGCATGACGGAAACACACAATATCACTAGTTGGTTGGATCCGCTAACTAAACTGGTCATAGGGGTAACATTTCCTGTGGTGTGCCTTGGGCAAGTACAGCCCGTTGCCCCCCCCATCCCTCTTCATATGTTTCCATTGCACGACGGAAACACACAATAACACCGGTTGGTCGGATCTGTTAACCAAACTGGTCATAGGGGCACCATTTCCTGTGGTGTGTCTTGGGCAAGTACAGCCTGGTGGCTACAAAACTAAATATTGTAAGAGGTGCTAGGAATCAAAGTGACTGAACCATTTTAAGGCAGTAGAGGATTTCAGAAGCAGCGTTGTTCCAGTGTCTGAAACTCATGACAAAAAGTTTTTTTTTGCGTTTCTGGACTCTCATTGTAGTTCTGTAGTTTTATTTTTGTACTACTTTTGTAGTATTTCTGTAGTAATTTGATGTAGTATTTCCATATTAGTATTTTTTTAGTATTCCTGTAGTACTTTTGTATTTGACCACTAATGGTATAGATGACTTGTGAAAAGGCAGCACATTTGACTCCTTGTCACACTATTTTTAGCCACGGTACCAGAGACGAATATTAATTTTCTTGTGCATTTGCTCAGGAGGTAAAGCGCTCGTCTTGGGATCAAGAGGTCGCAGGTTCGATTCCCGGCTCCTCCTTGTTATATGTCGGAGTGTCCTTGGGCAAGACACTGAATCCCTAATGCCCCCGATAGCAGGTAGTTGCCCTGCATGGCTGACACTGTTATCGGTGTGTGAGTGTGTGAGAATGGGTAAGTGTGAAGCGCATTGTAAAGCGCTTTGGGAGGTCTTCATCGACTTGAAAAGCGCTGTAGAAATGCAGACCATTTACCATTTAGCATCTTGATTGTCCTCAATACGTTTGGAGGCTGACTCCCTATTGGTGTGTGAGTGTGTGTGTGAACGGGTAAGTGTGAAGCACATTGTAAAGAGCTTTGGGAGGCCTTCTTTGACTTGAAAAGCGCTATAGAAATGCAGACCATTTACCCTTTAGCATCTTGATTATCCTCAAAACGTTTGGAGGCCTACCCCCTATTGGTGTGTGAGTGTGTGTGTGAATGGGTAAGTGTGAAGCACATTGTAAAGCGCTTTGGGAGGTCTTCATCGACTTGAAAAGCGCTATAGAAATGCAGACCATTTAGCATCTTGATTATCCTCAAAACGTTAGAATACTGACTCCTTATTGGTGTGTGAGTGTGTGTGTGAATGTGTAAGTGTGAAGCACATTATAAAGTGCTTTGGGAGGTCTTCATCGACTTGAAAAGCGCTATAGAAATGCAGACCATTTACCCTTTAGCATCTTGATTATCCTCAAAACGTTTGGAGGCCTACCCCCTATTGGTGTGTGAGTGTGTGTGTGAATGGGTAAGTGTGAAGCAGATTGTAACGCGCTTTGGGAGGTCTTCGTTGACTTGAAAAGCGCTGTATAAATGCAGACCATTTACCATTTAGCATCTTGATTATCCTCAAAACGTTTGGAGGCTGACTCCCTATTGGTGTGTGAGTGTGTGTGTGAATGGGTAAGTCTGAAGCGCATTGTAAAGCACTTTGAGGGGGTCTTCATTGACTTGAAAAGCGCTATAGAAATGCAGACCATTTACCATTTAGCATCTTGATTATCCTCAATACGTTTGGAGGCTGACTCCCTATTGGTGTGTGAATGGGTAAGTGTGAAGCATATTGTAAAGTGCTTTGGGAGGTCTTCATCGACTTGAAAAGCGCTGTAGAAATGCAGACCATTTACCATTTAGCATCTTGATTATCCTCAAAACGTTAGGATCCTGACCCCCTATTGGTGTGTGAGTGTGTGTGTGAATGGGTAAGTGTGAAGCGCATTGTAAAGCGCTTTGGGAGGTCTTCTTTGACTTCAAAAGCGCTATAGAAATGCAGACCATTTAGCATCTTGATTATCCTCAAAACGTTAGGATCCTGACTCCCTATTGGTGTGTGAGTGTGTGTGTGAATGGGTAAGTGTGAAGCGCATTGTAAAGCGCTTTGGGAGGTCTTCGTCGACTTGAAAAGCGCTACATTTGGTTTCGTCACTAAAAAACTTGACTGACCTTCAAAACGTTCTTAACAGCGGCTTGCTCGTTGCTCTGAAGGTCGAAAGTCATGCCTTTAGCTAGCTCTTCGTGAACGGTGCGAAATCCGTGGGCCTCGGACTTAAACACGTACTGGAAACACAAAAATATAATCAGATCGCAACATCCAAATTAGCTAACAAACGCTACAACACATGGGTTAAAAATAAACTAAGAAGGTAAAAAAAAAAAACATACAGGGTTCGTACATGTCTCTCATGGCCAAATTCAAGCACTTTCAAGCACTTTGAAGGCCATTTTCCCAGTTTTTCCAGTACCTTCAAAGAAATAGAAAGAGAGAAAAAGAGAAGGAGAGAAAGAGAGAAGGGAAGAAGGTGGAAAGGGAAAGGAAGAGGGAGAGAGAGAGAAAAGGAAAAAAGATGAGAGAGCAAAAGTAAGTAAAAAGATACAGAAAAAGAAAGAGACAAAGAGGAACAAAGAAAGAGAAAAAGAGAGTCAAAGAGAGTGAATGAGAGAGAGAGAGAGAGAGAGAGAGAGAGAAAGAGAGAATGTGAGAAATAAAAGAGAAATAGTGAGAGAAAGGAAAAGCTATAGAGATAAACAAAGAAATCCAAAGAGAAGTAGAAACAGAGGAATAGAGAAGGAGAAAAAAGCAAAGGAGAGAAAGCGAAAAGGGGAGCAAGAGAGAAGGGAAAGAGAGAGAGAGAAAGAGAGAAAACAGAGAGAAAGGGAAAAAAGGAAGAGAGCAAAAGAAGGTAAAAAGACACAGAAAGAGAAAGAGACAAAGAGGAACAAAGAAAGAGAAAAAGAGAGAGAGAGGAGAGAAAAGAGGAGCGAAAGAGAGAAAGTGAGAAAGAAAGAAGGGAAAGCAAAAGAGAGAGAAAGAGAGAAAACAGAGAGAAAGGGAAAAAAGGAAGAGAGCAAAAGATGGTAAAAACACACAGAAAGAGAAAGAGACAAAGAGGAACAAAGAAAGAGAAAAAGAGAGAGAGAGGAGAGAAAAGAGGAGAGAAAGAAAAAAGGGAAAGCAAGAGAGAGAGAGACAAAAAGCACCGATCGAAAGAACTTTATTTTGTCGTCGTTAACTGTGATGACTGAAATAAAGTCGTAATTGAAGGATTTTATACATTGGACTATAAAGGATTTTATACTATTGAATACAAGTTACACTTATTGAGTTTAATGCTGTGGTTATTTAATGACTGTGCCTTTATTCAATGAGCAGTGAAAGTTCAGGGTAGGAACCCTGGTAGGAAATATCGTTTACAGCAGGGGTGTTAAACTCAATTGAGCTGGGGGCCACATGCTTAAAAGAAAAAATAGCACGGGTGCCGGACTAGTAGGTTTAAGAAAAAGAAAGAGAGAAAAGGAAAGAGAAAGACGAGAGAAAGATAAAGAGAGAGTGAGAGAGAGAGAGAGAGCATCGGAGACAGCATAAGAGACAGAGAAGGTGAGAGAGACAGAAACATGGAAAAAAAGTGAGAGAAATAGAGAGAGAGAACGCGATAGACAGAAAGTGAGAAAAAAGGATAGAGAAACACATCGAGAGAAAAAAGAGTAAAAAGAGATCGAAAAAGAAAATAAAAGAAAGAAAAAGAGAAAGATAGAGAAAGGTCAAAAGAACAAGAAAGGAGAAAAAGATAGAGTAAGAAAAAAAGAGAACAAGAGGGAGCATTAGAGAGTGAGGAAGAGTGAGATAAAGTGAGAATAAAGAAGGAAAGAGCAAAAGAGAGAGAGAAATAGAAAAAAAATGAGAAAAAGCAGGAAAGAGAGAGAGTGAGAAGGAAAGAGAAAGAAAGTTAGAGAGAAAGACAAAAAACAGAGAGAAAACAATAGAGAAAAATAGAGATAGAGAGAAGATAATGAGGGAAAGAGAGAGTGTGAGAAGGAAAGAGAAAAAAGAGAAAGCAAAAGAGAGAAAAAGAGAGCAAGAAAGAGAAAGATATGAGAAAAATGAGAGAGAGAGAAAGAGAGAGAGAAATACTACGGATGGTTTGCTATTTAAACTACAGCTCGTTTTTCTCTTGCGCTGGCAGGAACGGGACGCAAGGCTGATGAGATAATCAGCACCTCCAGATGACGGAGGACGGCAGGCATTGTTTTGAGAAACGCTCGGGGCCATTTTGAGTTTTCCAGACATCGCGGCGAGGTGGTGGAGCTCACGTTGGGCTTCATTGGCACGCCCATGGGAGGAGCCGGCACACCATCTTACATCTCCCAGAGACTCCAACGACACTAATTCTACTAATTCGGCCATTTTCGATGGAGTACACTTAGTGAATGTAGGTTGTGTTTGGTTAATGGAGTCAGATAACTCATTCGAACAATTTGGTAAACGCTACATTTTGATAATTTAATTCCCAACAACCCTAAAAATGCTACCTGAAGTAGAGTAAAACATTCAGTTAACGGTATTTTCAAGGATTTCAAGCACCCGTCCGAACCCTAAAATGCTACCTAGAGTACAGTAAAATATTCAGTTAATGGTATTTCCAAGGATTTCAAGCACCCGTCCGAACCCTAAAAATGCTACCTAAAGTACAGTAAAACATTCAGTTACTGGTATTTTTACGGATTTCAAGCACTCATCCGAACCCTAAAATGCTACCTATACAACAGTATAACATTCAGTTACAGTAATGGTATTTCCAAGGATTTCAAGCACCCGTCCGAACCCTAAAATGCTACCTAGACTACAGTAAAACATTCAGTTAATGGTATTTCCAAGGATTTCAAGCACCCGTCCGAACCCTAAAATGCTACCTAGACTACAGTAAAACATTCAGTTACTGGTATTTTCAAGGATTTCAAGCACCCGTCCGAACCCTAAAAATGCTACCTAAATTACAGTAAAACATTCAGTTAACGGTATTTTCAAGGATTTCAAGCACCCGTCCGAACCCTAAAATGCTACCTAGACTACAGTAAAACATTCCGTTAACGATATTTTCAAGGATTTCAAGCACTCGTCCGAACCCTAACAATGCTACCTAAAGTACAGTAAAACATTCAGTTACCGGTATTTTCAAGGATTTCAAGCACCCGTCCGAACCCTAAAAATGCTACCTAAATTACAGTAAAACATTCAGTTAATGGTATTTTCAAGGATTTCAAGCACCCGTCCGAACCCTAAAATGCTACCTAGAGTACAGTAAAATATTCAGTTAATGGTATTTCCAAGGATTTTAAGCACCCGTCCGAACCCTAAAAATGCTACCTAAAGTACAGTAAAACATTCAGTTAACGGTATTTTCAAGGATTTCAAGCACCCGTCCGAACCCTAAAATACTACCTAGAGTACAGTAAAATATTCAGTTAATGGTATTTCCAAGGATTTCAAGCACCCGTCCGAACCCTAAAAATGCTACCTAAATTACAGTAAAACATTCAGTTAACGGTATTTTCAAGGATTTCAAGCACCCGTCCGAACCCTAAAATGCTACCTAGAGTACAGTAAAATATTCAGTTAATGGTATTTCCAAGGATTTTAAGCACCCGTCCGAACCCTAAAAATGCTACCTAAATTACAGTAAAACATTCAGTTAATGGTATTTTCAAGGATTTCAAGCACCCGTCCGAACCCTAAAATGCTACCTAGAGTACAGTAAAATATTCAGTTAATGGTATTTCCAAGGATTTCAAGCACCCGTCCGAACCCTAAAAATGCTACCTAAAGTACAGTAAAACATTCAGTTAATGGTATTTCCAAGGATTTCAAGCACCCGTCCGAACCCTAAAATGCTACCTAGACTACAGTAAAACATTCCGTTAACGATATTTTCAAGGATTTCAAGCACTCGTCCGAACCCTAACAATGCTACCTAAAGTACAGTAAAACATTCAGTTACCGGTATTTTCAAGGATTTCAAGCACCCGTCCGAACCCTAAAAATGCTACCTAAATTACAGTAAAACATTCAGTTAACGGTATTTTCAAGGATTTCAAGCACCCGTCCGAACCCTAAAAATGCTACCTAAATTACAGTAAAACATTCAGTTAATGGTATTTTCAAGGATTTCAAGCACCCGTCCGAACCCTAAAATGCTACCTAGAGTACAGTAAAATATTCAGTTAATGGTATTTCCAAGGATTTTAAGCACCCGTCCGAACCCTAAAAATGCTACCTAAAGTACAGTAAAACATTCAGTTAACGGTATTTTCAAGGATTTCAAGCACCCGTCCGAACCCTAAAATACTACCTAGAGTACAGTAAAATATTCAGTTAATGGTATTTCCAAGGATTTCAAGCACCCGTCCGAACCCTAAAAATGCTACCTAAATTACAGTAAAACATTCAGTTAACGGTATTTTCAAGGATTTCAAGCACCCGTCCGAACCCTAAAATGCTACCTAGAGTACAGTAAAATATTCAGTTAATGGTATTTCCAAGGATTTTAAGCACCCGTCCGAACCCTAAAAATGCTACCTAAATTACAGTAAAACATTCAGTTAATGGTATTTTCAAGGATTTCAAGCACCCGTCCGAACCCTAAAATGCTACCTAGAGTACAGTAAAATATTCAGTTAATGGTATTTCCAAGGATTTCAAGCACCCGTCCGAACCCTAAAAATGCTACCTAAAGTACAGTAAAACATTCAGTTAATGGTATTTCCAAGGATTTCAAGCACCCGTCCGAACCCTAAAATGCTACCTAGACTACAGTAAAACATTCCGTTAACGATATTTTCAAGGATTTCAAGCACTCGTCCGAACCCTAACAATGCTACCTAAAGTACAGTAAAACATTCAGTTACCGGTATTTTCAAGGATTTCAAGCACCCGTCCGAACCCTAAAAATGCTACCTAAATTACAGTAAAACATTCAGTTAATGGTATTTTCAAGGATTTCAAGCACCCGTCCGAACCCTAAAATGCTACCTAGAGTACAGTAAAATATTCAGTTAATGGTATTTCCAAGGATTTTAAGCACCCGTCCGAACCCTAAAAATGCTACCTAAATTACAGTAAAACATTCAGTTAACGGTATTTTCAAGGATTTCAAGCACCCGTCCGAACCCTAAAATGCTACCTAGAGTACAGTAAAATATTCAGTTAATGGTATTTCCAAGGATTTCAAGCACCCGTCCGAACCCTAAAAATGCTACCTAAATTACAGTAAAACATTCAGTTAACGGTATTTTCAAGGATTTCAAGCACCCGTCCGAACCCTAAAAATGCTACCTAAATTACAGTAAAACATTCAGTTAACGGTATTTTCAAGGATTTCAAGCACCCGTCCGAACCCTAAAATGCTACCTAGAGTACAGTAAAATATTCAGTTAATGGTATTTCCAAGGATTTCAAGCACCCGTCCGAACCCTAAAAATGCTACCTAAAGTACAGTAAAACATTCAGTTAATGGTATTTCCAAGGATTTCAAGCACCCGTCCGAACCCTAAAATGCTACCTAGACTACAGTAAAACATTCAGTTACTGGTATTTTCAAGGATTTCAAGCACCCGTCCGAACCCTAAAAATGCTACCTAAATTACAGTAAAACATTCAGTTAACGGTATTTTCAAGGATTTCAAGCACCCGTCCGAACCCTAAAATGCTACCTAGAGTACAGTAAAATATTCAGTTAATGGTATTTCCAAGGATTTCAAGCACCCGTCCGAACCCTAAAAATGCTACCTAAATTACAGTAAAACATTCAGTTAACGGTATTTTCAAGGATTTCAAGCACCCGTCCGAACCCTAAAATGCTACCTAGAGTACAGTAAAATATTCAGTTAATGGTATTTCCAAGGATTTCAAGCACCCGTCCGAACCCTAAAAATGCTACCTAAAGTACAGTAAAACATTCAGTTAATGGTATTTTCAAGGATTTCAAGCACCCGTCCGAACCCTAAAATGCTACCTAGACTACAGTAAAACATTCAGTTAACTGTATTTTCAAGGGTTTCAAGCACTCGTCCGAACCCTAAAATGCTACCTAGATTACAGTAAAACATTCAGTTAATGGTATTTTCAAGGATTTCAAGCACTCGTCCGAACCCTGTGTGAAGTCATCCCGGTGTGTGAAACATACCTTTATATAAGACTGCAGATAGTGGTCAAGGTTTTCCTCGTGACACTTGGAAACAATATGGACCAGAACTCTGAGGGGAGGAACAAAGTCAACTCACAAGGATAAAGAGAGAAAGAAAGAAATCCAAAGAGAAATAGAAAGAGAGAAAGAGAGAAGGAGAGAAAGAGAGAAGGGGAGAAAGAAAGAAGGGAAAGGAAGAGGGAGAGAGAGAGAAGAGAGAGAAAAGGAAAAAAGGATGAGAGAGCAAAAGTAAGTAAAAAGATACATAAAAAAAGAGACAAAAAGGAACAAAGAAAGAGAAAAGAGAGACAAAGAGAGTGAAGGAGAGAGAGAGAGAGAAAAGAGAGAGAGAAAGAGAGAATGTGAGAAACAAAAGAGATAGTGAGAGAGGGGAAAAGCTACAGAGATAAACAAAGAAATCCAAAGAGAAATAGAAACAGAGGAATAGAGAAGGAGAGAAAAGTGAAGGAGAGAAAACAAAAACGGGAGCAAGAGAGAAGGGAAAGCAAGAGAGAGAAAAAGAGATAAAACAGAAAGAAAAGGAAAAAAGGAAGAGAGAAAAAGAAGGTAAAAAGAGACAGAAAGAGAAAGAGACGAAGAGGAACAAAGAAAAAGAAAAAGAGAGAGAGAGAAGGAGAGAAAAGAAGAGAGAAAGAGAGAAGGTGAGAAAGAAAGAAGGAAAAGCAAATGAGAGAGAAAAAGAGAGAGAGAGAGAGAGAGAGAGAGAGAGAGAATGTGAGAAACAAAAGAGATAAAAAGAGAAATAATGAGAAAGGGGGAAGGATAAAGAGAGAAAGAAAGAAATCCAAAAAGAAATAGAAATAAAGAAAGAGAGAAGGAGAGAAGAGGAGAGAAAGAGAGAAGGTGAGAAAGAAAGAAGGGAAAGGAAGAGAGAGAGAAAGAAAGAAAAATGAGACAAAAGGATAAAAGGAAGAGAGAGCAAAAGAAGGAAAAAAGACACAGAAAGAGAAAGAGACAAAGAGGTACAAAAAAGAGAAAAACAAAAACGGAGAGAGTGAAGGAGAAAGAGATGGAGAGTGAGAGAAAAGGGGAGGAAGAGAGAGTAAGAGATAGATAGATAGATAGATAGATAAGAGAGAGAGAGAGTATGTGGGAAACAAAAGAGAAATAGTGAGAGAGGGGAAAGAAAGAAAGAAAAAGAAAGAAATCCAAAGAGAAATAGAAAGAGAGAAGGAGAGAAAGGGAGAAGGGGGAAAAGGAGAGAAAGGGAAAACAAAAACAAAAGAGAGAAAAGGAAAAACAGAAGAGAGTTTAATAAGGTAAAAAGACACAGAGAAAGAGACAAAGAGGAAAAAAGAAATAGAAAAAGAGACATAGAGAGTGAAAGAGAGAGATAGAGAGTGAGAAAAAGGGAGGAAGAGAGAGTAAGCGATAGATAGATAGATAGATAGATAGATAGATAGATAGATAGATAGATAGATAGATAGATAGATAGATAGGTAGAAAAGAGAGAGAGTGTATGTGAGAAACAAAAGAGATAAAAAGAGAAATAGTGAGAGAGGGGTAAAGAAAGAAAAAGAAATAAAGAAATCCAAAGAGAAATAGAAAGAGAGGAGAGAAGGGAGAAGGGGGAGAAAGAGAGAATGTGAAAACAAAAACAAAAGAGAGAAAAGAGAGAGAAAAGGAAAAATGGAAGAGAGAGTTTAATGAGATAAAAAGAGAGAGAGAAAGAGACAAAGAGGAATAAAGAAAGAGAAAAATAAACATAGAGATTGAAAGAGAGAGATAAAGAGTGAGAAAAATGGAGGAAGAGAGAGTGAGAGAAAAAGGGAAGAATAGAGGAAAAGAGAGCTCCTTTGAGACTCTTTCCGATGAAGGGCGTCCCAAATAAACTTGTTTTTTACTCCATTTCCAGTGTTTCTGTCATGTAATATCACCGTTCACCTGGTGGTGGCAGTAGTGACCTCATTGTTGTCATTCTGAGTCAGAACCTTGAAGAGCTGGTTGAAAAGCACAGGCAGGAACCTGATGATGACTGTGATTCTCTCCATACTGAGGAGACCCTGGAAAGGAAGGAAGAATTAGAGAGAGGGGAACAAAAAGGGATAATGGATTCCGACAGACTGTTATGATTCACTGATTAGACGAGGAATCATTTCGGAATGTGTTTTGTTCCCCTAACCTTCAGGCAGTTGAGGAAATTGGAGGTAGGAGGTAGCGAGAGGTCCAGCTCTCTTTTCTGGCACTGCTGGAAAAAGCGGTTCAGGTGGGAGTCCTGGCGTATGTGGAATGGAGGAAATAGCAAATCGGAATTAAAGCTTGATCTCAATTTTCAGTTTTCTTTTTTAGCATCGAACAGAAGAGCAGCTTCAGCGACAGACTGCTGTCACAGTCTTGTTCGAACAGACTGAAGAGATCATTTCTTCCTCATGCCATGAGACTCTTTAACTCCACCCGGGGGAGTAAAAGCCCACATTAAACCACACCCCCACGTTTGCATATTACCCTATATTTATGACGGTGTGTATTTTCCGGAGCACTATTTAAATACTCTATATCATCATGGGTATTTTTGTATTCTATATCTTTATTTTATTATTCTATTTTTCAACACAAGGATACTGTCAATTTCCCTACGGGGATGAATATAGTATCTATCCATCTATCTAGACATCAATCTAGACATCTATCTATCTAGACACCTATTTATCCATCTAGACATTTATCTAGACATGTATTTATCCATCTAGACATCTATCTATCTAGACATCTATCTAGACATCTATCTATTTATCCATCTAGACATCTATCTATCTAGACACCTATTTATCCATCTAGACATTTATCTAGATATCTATTTATCCATCTAGACATCTATCTAGACTTCTATCTATCTAGACATCTATCTAGACATCTATCTATTTATCCATCTAGACATCTATCTATCTAGACACCTATTTATCCATCTATTTATCCATCTAGACATTTATCTAGACATCTATTTATCCATCTAGACATCTATCTAGACATCTATCTAGACATCTATCTAGACATCTATCTAGATATCTATTTTCCATCTAGACATCTATCTAGACATCTATCTATTTATCCATCTAGACATCTATCAATCTAGACATCTATCCATCTAGACACCTATTTATCCATCTATTTATCCACCTAGACTATTATCTAGACATCTATTTATCCATCTAGACATCTATCTATCTAGACATCTATCTAGACATCTATCTAGACATCTATTTTCCATCTAGACATCTATCTAGACATCTATCTATCTAGACATCTATTTATCCATCTAGACATCTATCTATCCAGACACCTATCTAGACATCTATCTATCTAGACATCTTTCTAGACATCTATCTATCTAGACATCTATTTATCCATCTAGACATCTATCTATTTAGACATCAATTTATCTAGACACCCATCTAGACATCCATCTAGACATCTATCCATCTATCTATCCATCTATCTATCTTGACATCTATCTATCGAGACATCTATTTATCCATCTATACATTATCACTTTGATAATCACTTCTCTTATGTAAGATGACTCTGAGCTGGAAATATGTGTTTATTGTGCATAGAGCGAATAGGAACAAAGAAAGAGAGAAAAGAGATACAGAAGGAGAGAAAGAGAGAAGGCGAGAAAGAGAGAAGGGAAAGCAAGAGAGAGAAAGCGAGAAAAGAGAGACAAAAGGAAAAAAGGAAGAGAGGAAAAAAAAGGAAAAAAGACACAGAAAGAGAAAGAGGAACAAAAAAAGTGAAAAAGAAAGACAGAGAGACTGAAGGATAGAAAGATGGAGAGTGGGAGAAATAGGGAGGAAGAGAGAGTAAGCGGGAGATAGATAGATGTCTAGATAGATATCTAGATAGATGTCTAGATAGATAGATAGATGTCTAGATAGATATCTAGATAGATGTCTAGATAGATAGATAGATGTCTAGATAGATAGATAGATAGATGTCTAGATAGAGGTCTAGATGTCTAGATAGATAGAGATAGATAGATAGATAGTAATAAGTAATGATAAAATAAAAGACATAGAATACAAAAATACCCAATATAGCGTGTTAATAAAGTGAATTTAAATACGGTTACAAAAAATGCACACTGTCATAAAAATAGGGTAATATGCAAATGTGGGGGTGTGGTTTCATGTGGGCTTTTACTCCCCCGGGTGGAGTTAAAGAGCCTCATGGCATGAGGAAGAAATGATCTCCTCAGTCTGTCCGTGGAACAAGACTGTGACAGCAGTCTGTCGCTGAAGCTGCTCTTCTGTTTGGAGATGATGCTGTGCAGTAACATATCGGTGTCTGAATAAAGTCATCGTTTTAAATGATGACAGCATTAGAATAGAATAGAATATACCTTTATTGTCATTGTTACAACATGGGTTGAATATATTGGATGTGGCACTCCAGTTCCACATTTTACAGTGAGGATAAAGAAAACAGGTGAATTAATTGGCCGGTCCAAATTGTCCCTAGGTGTGAATGAGCGAGTGAGTTGTCTGTCCCTGTGTGCCCTGCGATTGGCTGGCAACCAGTTCAGGGTGTCCCCAGCCCATTGCCCGATGATTGATGGGATGGGCTCCAGCACCCCCGCGACCCTAATGAGGATAAGCGGTATGGCTAATGAGATGAGATGAGAGATGAGATAAAGAAAATAAAGAGATAAAGGTACAAAGAAGATGTTTGTACTGTCCTTGTTGCATAGGCTTGTTTTCCTCCAGAGGGGGGTGTATGAGGGGGTGAGGGACAGACAGAGATGGCTGGATCCTACTAGATGTTTGATCTTACAGTAATTGCTCAGTCCACGTATTGAATGAATTTAGGAAATACAGTCCTTAAGCATGCCTGATTAAAATCGTCGATAAAAGCTCCGTCGGGGTGTGCGAGCTGCTGTTTATCGATAGCAGCGGGCAGGAGATTTAGCGCTATACTAACGTTAGCATCCGGTGGAACGTAAACAGCAACCACAATGACCATAGTGAGCTCTCTCGGTAGATAGAAGCGTCTACATTCCGATTTTACCTGAGTGTACACAGTTGAAACGACGATGGTCGATACTTTGAAGATGGCCTTGGCTCCGTCCACCCATTTTATATCGGCAACACTCTGCGAAGAAGGGAAAAGTATTTTAAACGTTTTGATTCAAATGATTATGCACGGTTACCGGTTCCCGATACTGCACCTCTTCGAAACTAGGTAAACAAAGAAAGGGCCAAAGCAATTTGTTTAAGCCAGTGTTCATTCATTCACAGGGTTGGGTAGGGTTACTTTAACTGGATTACTTTCAATGACTTTTGGATTACTCCGAGAATAAATATGCTAATAAAAGACAAAATAAGCTCAATATGAATAAAATTATGACTCACAAAGGTAAAGCAACTGTGAAAAGGTAAAGCAACTGGAAGCTGTTTTAACTGTTCTCACAAGACCTTGCAAGTCAAATGAAATTGCTACAAAGGCGCTCGCAACGCTGATCGTCAACAGGGTTGGGTAGGGTTACTTTAACTGGA
Source organism: Urocampus carinirostris (assembly GCF_059441175.1). Taxonomy (NCBI): domain Eukaryota; kingdom Metazoa; phylum Chordata; class Actinopteri; order Syngnathiformes; family Syngnathidae; genus Urocampus; species Urocampus carinirostris. The sequence continues at coordinate 41,121,972 of NC_142358.1, read as the reverse complement.
TTACTTTCAATGACTTTTGGACGACTCCAATACCAAATATGCGAATAAAAGACAAAAGAAACTAAATAGGAATAAAATGACTCAATTTGGGGAGTAACGGAATACACGGAACGGCAAAAATGATGTTGGCAAGCTGTTTGGATTTCTTTTCATTTTGTTTCTGCCGCATTTTATGTTCGTTTTGCCGGAGATCAAAGAGATCAAAGCCAGGAGAGAAAGCTTACCACGTGGTGTGAGTCATCATTTGATTCATATTTCGTTTCTTTTGTCTTTTCTGGGGGTGGAGTGTCAGCCCCACCCAATTGGCGATCCGGTCACCAGTAAATCCAATTTTAAACTGAAATAAAAATGATATAAAGCTGGTACGTCCAAAGTCCGGCCCGGGGGCCAATTACGGCCCATGATGAAAATTTTACTGGCCCGCTGCCTTTGTCATAAAATATATAATATCTGGCCCGCCGGGAATAATGACCACAGTATAAAATAAAAATCTTTTACTAGATACTGGTAGTAACCCTTTGGCCACCTTTCATTGGCTTTCTCTGAGAATTTTATCCAACCCCATTTCCCACATGGTGACTGTAAATAAAAAAGGAAAGTTGATTGTGAGGGCTGCCGCTTCCAGAAGTGAAAATTGGAGTGATTTTTTTTTTTACCAAAATCCGAAACAGTAGTATTTGCCTAGTTTGTCAATGGACTGAAGCTGTTTTCAAGGAATATAATATCAAGAGGCACTCCCAGGCAATGTTCCCTGTCATTTTCCTTACGGGTCTGAGCGTTCACACAAAGTCGGTGAGCAACGCTTGAAACAACAGTGAGCAACAGAAATGTGTGGCAACTAAATCGATACAGAACTGTATTTAATCACATTTCTTTTGTGGAAGTACAATGTTGGCAACAAGGTTGACTTGGTATCATGGGAAATTATTTGAATGCGACACAAACTTTTTCTTCTTTTTCCCCTGTTTTTTTTTAAATATATTTTTTAATTCCTTTAAAAAAATCTCATTGTGTTTATTTTTTCCTAGCTGTTACTTTTTTCTTTTTGTTCTCTATTTACTTATTTCTTTTTTTCCTGGCTTTTTTCTGAATTTTTCCTTCTTTTTTCTCTCCCTTTTGTTTATTTTTTCTCAGCTTTTCACTACTTTTTCATTTTGTTATTTTTTTTATTTTTTGTTCTATTCCCCCCTTCCTTTAAGTCATTTTGTGCACAATTTTACATAATATTTGGTCATGTAAGGATTAAAGAAGCAAAAACAACCCGAAGAGCCGTTTAGGACCCGAAAGAGCCGGTTCCTTTTAGTGAGCCGAGCCGAAGAAGCCGGTTCTCGAAAAATTCTACTGACTTTACTCAACTTCGTTCTACTTCGACCTTGACTTCAAAATACCGCATTTAGAACACAGTGTCAGGGGAACCCGTGTATTTTGACCTTCATGCACTGTAACTTTGACTTAATTCGCTTCTTAATTAGCAATTTCGAGCCCTGATTTTTGTGCGCTGGCTAGATTTTCTTGAGCGCTGAGAATGTGCAGGCAGTGCACGCGCGCAGCTTAAAGGCAACATCGCTCCCAGGCGAAACATGTAACTGGAAACGAATGCTGTGAAAAGGTAAAGCAACTGGAAGCTGTTTTAACTGTTCTCACAAGACTTTGCAAGTCAAATGAAAATGCTACAAAGGCGAGCTAAGAAGTTGCAACGCTGATCGTCAATTCCAGGCTGAATAGTCGGCCCTCATACATTTTCAGCTTACCAATAATATAAATATAAAGCAATTCTCATCTTCTCACCTTGGTGTTGTTAGCATCCTTCTGGGCCAGGTAACCGGGGGGCAAGTTACTGGAGACCGAGATATTGAACTCCTGAGATGATACCCGGCCTTCTTTGAGGAGAGGCAGCCAAGAGTAACCCACTAAAGGATCATAAAGGAACAAAGGCGTTAACGTGATGAGAACTTTAGCAATAATATGCTAGGAGCTAGCAAATCTCACCAGGCGTCTCTAGAGCTTCTTTCCTCTTGGCGTTGGTTTTAGCATTGATGTCGCAGGTGACGTGGTAAAATGAGAAGAGTAAATGGTGTTTTTCGTGGAGTTGGGTCGGGAGCTCGATCTTCACCTGGACGAAAAAAATGAAGTGCTTGTGAATGTCCGTTTCTTTGAACACATATGAATGTAACTTAAACGTAAAACAGAGGTGCAGCTTCAGCGACAGACTGCTGTCACAGTCTTGTTCCACGGACAGACTGAGGAGATCATTTCTTCCTCATGCCATGAGGCTCTTTAACTCCACCCAGGGGAGTAAAAGCCCACATTAAACCCCACCCCCACATTCGCATATTACCCTATTTTTATTACAGTCTGTATCTATCTATCTAGACATCTATCGGCACATCTTTCTAGACATCTATCTATCTAGACATCTATCTATCCAGACATCTATCTATCCAGACATCTATCTATCCAGTATCTATCTAGACATCTATCAATAGATGTCTAGATAGATATAAATCGATAAATGTCTAGATAGATATCTATCTATGTCTAGGAAGATATCTATCTATCCAGTATCTATCTATCTATCTATCTATCAATATATCTATCTATCGAGTATCCATCCATATATCTATCTATCTAGTAGCTAGACAGTATCTATCTATCTATCTATCTATCTATCTATCGAGTATCCATCCATATATCTATCTATCTAGTATCTAGACAGTATCTATCTATCTAGACAGTATCTATCTATCTATCTATCTATCCATCCATTTATCTATCTAGACATCTATCTATCTAGACAGTACCTATCCATATATCCATCTATCTATCTATTCAGGATCTAACCAGTATCTATCCTTCTATCTATCTATCTATCTATCTATCTATCTATCTATCTATCTATCTATCTATCTATCTATCTGTCTATCTAGACAGTATCTATCGATCTAGACATCTGTATAGACATCTATCTAGACATCTATCTATCTATTTCTATCTTCACTTCGGTCTCATTGACATGAAATGATCATTTGTTTAAATCCATCCATTTTTAACAGTCGTTACCAGTTCAGCATAATTACTGTCAATGAAATATCTAGGATTATTTTCCCCATCCTGATCGCACCTCATCATAAAAGTCGGGGTTCTGAGAGTGATGCAGGACCGTGGCGCAGGCCGCAGAAGTCAACAAGGGACCCCCGGGTTTCCCATAAATGCACTGCACAGAAAAAGGACAACCTTCAGCTCACTCTTACCAGAAAACAGAAAATATATTTCGAGAGCGTTTTACCTTTAAAGGTTTTCCGGGTTCCTCGTCCGAGCTTCGGAACTCGACATAGACGGCAAGATTACGAGCCTGGGCACATAAACGGCACCAAAGAAATGGCTTGGCAAAAGGAACTGAACCATCTGGAATGAACTAGACATTATAAGCAAGAGGCTTTTAGCGGATCAAGTGTTTTTTTCCGCACAGTAACAAACTTCTCTTTTCCAAGAACAGATATTTTCCATAATTACTTTGAAGGCTGCTATAAATGGACACAGAATCGGTGACTAAATTAATCACGAAGTATTTTTCTAGAAGAGATCCGCAGGTTCGAGAGTTAATTTTTCTAAAGGTATGTCACGGAATTTCCAAAAATTTCCATTTGGAAATGTCCACATCACTAGAGTCAAACATTTGCAAAGTTGTATTTTACTTTGACCAATTTTGACATTGTGAAAGAGTTGTAGATGTTTGACTTCTTTCCAGAAGTCAAATCAACGATTGTCCACGAAAGTAAATCACAAATTGCTTTGCGCACGATTTGGAAAATTATACACATTTATGTAGGAAATTTCCTTGGCTAACCAATGTGTCAATCATCATTCGAATTAGTTACTACCGGTTGAAGATATTCGGTCCTATAGGAGGCGATATCCATTTGATTAAACAGGCCCGCATAGGCTAATGAAGAAAAGACTGCTATTGGCTGAGAAAGTTGTCAATCGAAATGGGAGAGGCTAAGTAGTGGGAATAATTTTACGAGTCTGTTTATTTTTAAACCGGAGTTTCATAGCGAAAAAGAAGCAATGTCGAATGAAGCAGACATGCTTTTAGGAGGATTTTTATTCATTTGTCGACATTATCGTTTGTTTTGTTGTAAATATGGTTGCTCAGACACTTATTTTGGGCCGTCAGAACATTAAGGGGTTAAGAGTTCTCTGTACCTAAATTGTTGTTGTTTTTATGAGAGTCATGGACAAAATGAGAAAGATTGGGCGCCATTAGCTCAGGAAGTAGAGCGCTCGTCTTGGGATCAAGAGATCTCAGGTTCGAATCCCGGCTCCTCCGTGTTATATGTCCAAGTGTCCTTGGGCAAGACACTGAATCCCTAATGCCCCCAATAAGCAGGTAGGCGCCTTGCATGGCCGCTATTGGTGTGTGTGTGTGAATGGGTAAGTGTGAAGCACATTGTAAAGCGCTTTGGGAGGTCTTCATTGACTTGAAACGCGCTATAGAAATGCAGACCATTTATCATTTTGCATCTTGATTATCCTCAAAACGTTTGGAGGCAGACTCCCTATTCGTGTGTGTGTGTGTGTGTGTGTATATGTGTGTGTGTGTGTGTGAATGGGTAAGTGTGAAACACATTGTAAAGCGCTTTGGGAGGTCTTCATTGACTTGAAAAGCGCTAGAGAAATGCAGACCATTTACCATTTGGCATCTTGATTATCCTCAAAACATTTGGAGGCAGACTCCCTATTGGTGTGTGTGTGTGTGTGTGTGTGTGTGTGTGTGTGTGTGTGTGTGTGTGTGTGTGTGTGTGTGTGTGTGTGTGTGTGAATGGGTAAGTGTGAAGCACATTGTAAAGCGCTTTGGGAGGTCTTCATTGACTTGAAAAGCGCTATAGAAATGCAGACCATTTACCATTTAGCATCTTGATTATCCTCAAAATGTTTGGAGGCAGACTCCCTATTGGTGTGTGTGTGTGTGTGTGTGTGTGTGTGTATGAATGGGTAAGTGTGAAGCACATTGTAAAGCGCTTTGGGAGGTCTTCATTGACTTGAAAAGCGCTATAGAAATGCAGACCATTTACCATTTAGCATCTTGATTAGCCTCAAAACGTTTGGAGGCAGACTCCCTATTGGTGTGTGTGTGTGTTTGTGTGTGTGTGTGTGTATGTGTGTGTGTGAATGGGTAAGTGTGAAGCACATTGTAAAGCGCTTTGGGAGGTCCTCATTGACTTGATATGCGCTAGAGAAATGCATATCATTTACCATTATAAAGTCCTAGTCTGTTTAACTCAGAACTATGATCTCTGGCCTTAATTGTCCACGGTACCTTGGCAAAGCTCTTCTGGCTGTCGTATTTCAGATGCTTGGGATAAACGTAGATGTGGTTCCTGTAGACTCGGTACGGCTGAGCGAATTTGCTGGTGTCCTGGATGAACTCCTCCACCTCCACCGTGGGCTGCTGTTTGCTGAGATCTTCAAACGGCTTGACTGGGATGTAAGAAGAGGTCACGCAGTCTAGAAGAACACATAAGATGGGTGAAGAACCAACGCTTTGAAGAAGCTGAGATCAGATAGGGTCAAGCGTACTTGGAAGCTCCAGAGGAACATAATCCACAGTGATGTCCAAAGTTCCTGGAATGGTTTGTAGCTTGCTGGTCTTCTCAGCCCTGATTTGGTGAAAAAGGTTGTAAGAACTTGAGTTATCGGTGAACACCAACTGTGATGGTCAAATCGAACCTTCTGTACTCTGAAACAAGCTTGATCAGGTCTTCTGTGGAAATCTTGTTGCTCTCCTGCTTGAAGAGCGGCGAGAAACGAGACTCTCGGTCCAGTGCCCCTTGGTTGTCCTTGAAAAGTGACCTGTTGTAGATGATGAAGTTAGGAGAGGATAAAAACAGACTGAACAATTTAAATGAAACAGGTGTTCCTTCTAGTATGCATTAACTTTAGCCACCAGGGGCACTATAATACCAACATGCATAGGTGACGCTTAATTATTTCCCATTATTTTACATTTTTGATTTTGTTCACATTTACTGTTTGATGGACAATTCTCTCGTGGTTTCTTAAGAGTCCATAAAGCAAATTTACCAGAAAATTAGCAAAGGTTCAGTGAGTCTGATTTGTTAAATAAGTGGGACGACCCCTGGTTTTAATGGTATGTCATGGTTTGGTGCCTGCAGTCCTTCCCCTTTGCCAACGATGACAACATTATCTCATTTTCCAGTCCCACCTCGATATTGTTCTTCCCGGGTGATTCCAATAAGACATTTAGCCACCTCGACCATAAATACTCTGGGCTCCCACCTCACGCTGCTGAATCGTTTTGATTCCTAAAGACATTCACCCACAACAAGCTCCCACGCTTGGTCCTTCAGTTCCATACTCATTCCAAGTTCACCCACTCCAAGAACTTCCACTCCAACCACCTTTTAGCGGTACTCCCAAATCTCCCTTTCAAGATGTCAAGCTTTTTCTCCCGGGTCTCCTTCTTCAGTTCCCTCTTCGTCCCAGGATCTTCCACTCCAGCCATCTTTTTAAAGGTACTCCCCCAATATCCCTTGACGGTTTTCAGCACCCCAAGACTCCCTCTCAAGTTTCCGTCCTCAACAGTTGTGGCCCCACACTCCCTTTTTCCTAGTAAAGTATTTTTGCTGTTGTTAAATAATTCATCACGTCTCTTGTATTCCATCTCCTTGTTGTCCTGCATTTGGGTCTGTCCGACACCAATAAGACAATTAGCCTCTAGATTAAATACTCCGGGCTCCCACCTCACGCTGCTGAATCGTTTTGATTCCTAAAGAAATTCACTCGCCAGAACAAAAGCTCCCACGCTTGGTCCTTCAGTTCCATACTCATTCCAAGTTCACCCACTTCAAGACCTTCCACTCCAACCACCTTTTAGAGCTACTCCCAAATCTCCCTTTCAAGATGTCAAGCTTTTTCTCCCAGGTCTCATTCTTCAGTTCCAGGATCTTCCACTCCAGCCATCTTTTTAAAGGTACTCCCCTATCTCCCTTGACGGTTTTCAGTACCCCAAGACTCCCTCTCAAGTTTTCCTCCTCGACAGTTGTGGCCCCATACTCCCTTTTTCCTAGTAAAGTATTTTTGCTGTTGTTAAATAATTGATCACGTCCCTTGTATTCCATTTCCTTGTTCTCCTGCATTTGGGTCTGTCCAACACGTCATGACATACTAGCGTCAAAGGTTGCTAATGCTAGCGGCTGTGTCCATATTAACGATGCTTGAGATAGAATAATTTAGGGTCTTTGCATCTATTGCTAATGCTAGCGGTAGCATTAAAGAGGCCACAATTCCAATTAGCGGCACGCTTTATTAACAGTACAATTCTGAAAACTGGTACTTGCTTTCGGTCGGCCAACTTCCTGATTTTTCTTTGGAATCCGGCTAGCCCATCGTAAACATTTGGTATCTTCACGGCTGAGTAAGAGTTTGTTGGCGTGTTTTTGTTGTTGTTGGCTCCCAGTTATCCTGGCTGCTTCCTGCATGCTTTTGGTTCGAAAGCCTCCCATTTTTATTGCTGATTAGTCCCAGTTTGTATGCAGCTAGGCTGCCGTGACTATTTTGTATACACACGGCTGGGTTCGTGTTAATTGCCATGGCGATTTTATGTTGTTGGTGTCTCCCGGTTATCCTGGCTGCTTACTGCATGCTTTTGGTTAGCAAGCCTCCCATTTTTATTGCCGATCAGTCCCTGTTTGTCCTCTATAATATGCAGCTAGGCTGCCTTGATTATTTTGTATACATACGGCTGGGGTCGTGCTAATTGCCGTGGCGATCTTTTGTTGTTGGTGTCTCCTGGTTATTCTGGCTGCTTACTGCATGCTTTTGGTCAGCCAGCTTAAGGTTTTTTCAGCTGATCAGTCCTGGTTCGTCTTTTAAGGCAGCCAGCTAGCCTGCCATGTCCCGGCTGGTTTAGCCAATGTTAACTTTTTGTGTGTTATTTTTGCCAGTATGCCCCATTTTTGCCACTCGGCATTTTTCTTGCACCATTGCTGCACCCAACTGCAACAGAATGCCTAGGCATTCTCCATAAAACTACCAAAACTACACTAAAAACCTTTTCGACTAATTGAAACCAATAAAGACGAGACAAAATCCATTATCTCAGAAAATAATTTGAATTTACCAATCACATAAATATACATATCATATATACAATTCTAAAAACAATATAAGTGAACAATTAAAGGTATTTTTCATCCTATAAATAAAAAAAAATGTAATGGGGTGGAGAGATTTTCATCATTTTCCTCCAACTTCTATTCTTTCATTTTTAGAATTTCGGTTTTCCGTCCTGGTTAAGTGCTGGTTATGTGTATTCTTTGAGTAAGTTTAAGACAATTCTTTAATTTTTGTTGATTTTTGCTTCAGTTTGGCAATTCTCTTTGACGTTCGTAAATGTTTTTTGCATCAGTGTCTGGTTTTTACCCGTTACTGACCTGATGGACCATGCAAAGGGCATTCGATATTTTCCCAGTTTGCTGCAGAACTGCTTGTTGGATTTCAAAATCTTCTGGACAATCTGCAAGCATAAAAGAAGAAAAGAATGGTAGGATCGGATGGTGTGATTTGGAGGGCCAAATTCTGGATGACTGTGTCCCAGTTTGCAATGCAAACTCCATGGAAATACATGCTAAGACAATTTTAACATGAAATCAGAATGGTGGACCAGGAAGCCAGATTTAAATTTTCTTGGTTTACTTTCTGAAATATTGCGGATTCTCAATGGTATATTAAGGTATTATGCCCCTAAAAAAGGAACAAATACTCCCATTAACTGTCAGGACCAGAACGGAGACAGAACCCACTTGCGTTGCGTTTCTCACAAGTTTTATTGGAAGAAAGAGAAAAGGTTGCGCCCACCATCCGGTGATCTGAATGTGGAAGTGGCTCTTCCGTGGCGAGCGATGGCGGTGTAACGGAAAAACGGGTCAGTAGCCGGGACAGGAGACCAAAAACGTGGTCGGGGTTGGAAGTAAGTCAAAAGCCAGGAAAGGAGAGCAGACGTGGTCGGGGACAAAAAGAGGTCGAAAGCCAGGACTGGAGAGTAGGCATGGTCAGGATCAAAAACAGGTCGAAGCCGGGGGACAAACAGGAGCAAAAAACGGGACATGTGTGAGTCAGGGTCGAAAAAGGCTTTTTTTAAATGACATCTGTGTTTAAATTGGTTAAAATCGTGAGTAAATAGTCAACAAAATATTTTTTATCATTTATTTATAGCACTGAAGAGTTAATATGTTTAATTCTGATTATATTGTTTTGCATTTTCTGGGATTTCGTGTTGTTCCTCAACATTAGATATCTTCAGTCTGTAAAAAGCCCAAATTATTTTTGATTTGACAATTTTTTTTGTAATTTTTTAAACTATTTTAATTTATATTTCACGTGTTTATAAGGAATTCCCTGAAAACATATGCAATTACTAATTACTAAGTAATTTGGTGCATAGATGTTTATTATAATTGATAAAATATTATTTAGAAAACAAGCCGAAAGAGCTAGATCTTCTCAGTAAGCCGAGCCAAAAAATGATGCTCTTCTAAATAGAGCCGTCCTCTTGGGTGTGACCAGTAGGGGGCAGTGATGCTTCACATGACAACGCAAGTAATGACAAGGCGTGTTGGTGTCGTTTTCACTGACTTTTTGGCAACATTGTCTGTTTTTATTGCATGGTCTAGAGTCAGACTGCCAAGAAATATGGCAATGGCAACAATTTCAAGCATTTTCAAGCACTTCACTCACAATTTAAGCATGTTCCTGCATTTTTCAACAATTTAGCCACATTGTTAAAAAAAATGCTACCTAAAGTAGAGTAGGACAATTGGTCATAATGCAAATTGTAGCTCAGAAAATATGGTAGGATATTCTTCCATTAGCATCGTAAATTCCTCGGAATTATACTGAAGATACAAAAACATAAAAAATAGAAAAAAACATTAAAATCAGAATTTACAGTTATAATACACGTTCTCACCTTACTGGAGTCCGTGTTTTTGATGTACGGCTCGGTCCCGCAAGCAATATTTCCCATCAACACCTTCTCCACTCTGGCCACCATCACGATATCCGTGTGAGGGTTGGTCACAGAGAAAATGGCCTGTCATGATAAATGATTGACAATATACGTTATTGGCAATGAAAGTCATCGGGTCTTTAATGATAAATGATTGACAGTATACAGGGAGTGCAGAATTATTAGGCAAATGAGTATTTTGACCACATCATCCTCTTTATGCATGTTGTCTTACTCCAAACTGTATAGGCTCGAAAGCCTACTACCAATTAAGCATATCAGGTGATGTGCATCTCTGTAATGAGAAGGGGTGTGGTCTAATGACATCAACACCCTATATAAGGTGTGCATAATTATTAGGCAACTTCCTTTCCTTTGGCAAAATGGGTCAGAAGAGGGACTTGACAGGCTCTGAAAAGTCAAAAATAGTGAGATATCTTGCAGAGGGATGCAGCACTCTTAAAATTGCCAAGCTTCTGAAGCGTGATCATCGAACAATCAAGCGTTACATTCAAAATAGTCAACAGGGTCGCAAGAAGCGTGTAGAAAAACCAAGGCGCAAAATAACTGCCCGTGAACTGAGAAAAGTCAAGCTGCCAAGATGCCACCAGTTTTGCCATATTTCAGAGCTGCAACATCACTGGAGTGCCCAAAAGCACAAGGTGTGCAATACTCAGAGACATGGCCAAGGTAAGAAAGGCTGAAAAACGACCATCACTGAACAAGACACACAAGCTGAAACGTCAAGACTGGGCCAAGAAAAATCTCAAGACGGATTTTTCTAAGGTTTTATGGACTGATGAAATGAGAGTGAGTCTTGATGGGCCAGATGGATGGGCCCGTGGCTGGATCGGTAAAGGGCAGAGAGCTCCAGTCCGCCTCAGACGCCAGCAAGGTGGAGGTGGGGTACTGGTATGGGCTGGTATCATCAAAGATGAGCTTGTGGGGCCTTTTCGGGTTGAGGATGGACTCAAGCTCAACTCCCAGTCCTACTGCCAGTTTCTGGAAGACACCTTCTTCAAGCAGTGGTACAGGAAGAAGTCCGCATCCTTCAAGAAAAACATGATTTTCATGCAGGACAACGCTCCATCACACGCATCCAAGTACTCCACAGCGTGGCTGGCAAGAAAGGGTCTAAAAGAAGAAAAACTAATGACATGGCCTCCTTGTTCACCTGATCTGAACCCCATAGAGAACCTGTGGTCCCTCATCAAATGTGAGATTTACAAGGAGGGAAAACAGTACACCTCTCTGAACAGTGTCTGGGAGGCTGTGGTTGCTGCTGCACGCAATGTTGATCGTGAACAGATCAAAGCACTGACAGAATCCATGGATGGCAGGCTTTTGAGTGTCCTTGCAAAGAAAGGTGGCTATATTGGTCACTGATTTGTTTTTGTTTTGTTTTTGAATGTCAGAAATGTATATTTGTGAATGTTGAGCTGTTATATTGGTTTCCCTGATGAAAATAAATAATTGAAATGGGTATACATTTGTTTTTTGTTAAGTTGCCTAATAATTATGCACAGTAATAGTCACCTGCACACACAGATATCCTCCTAAAATAGCTAAAACTAAAAAAGCCCCACTCCAACTTCCAAAATATTCAGCTTTGATATTAATGAGACTTTTGGGTTCATTAAGAACATGGTTGTTGTTCAATAATAAAATTAATCCTCAAAAATACAACCTGCCTAATAATTCTGCACTCCCTGTATGTTAATGGCAATGAAAGCGATCAGGTCCTTTTCTAGGAATGTTACATATTTCTCTTAAAGGGATTACAAAAGTAATTTTTTTTCAATGAAGAACAAAACGTGTAGTGTTGCTCCCCACGATTATGCAGATATGTTTCAAAGTATTCCACCCGCCACGGATCTTAAAAATTTTGTCTCATAGAGGACCGATTTGGGTCATATCCTGTAGGGCTGTGACGTCACGGGATGACAAGCAGGAATCAAAACAATGGCGGGTCCCTTTGGAAAAACTGTAAAGTAGGCTTAAACAACTTCCTCAAAAGTGTGTATTTCTAAACCAGATGGTCATGTTTCTGTTTCAAATATTGGTACCGCCTAAAGGGGCGTTTCTTACTTTCTTTCTTTCTTTTTCCTGCTTAAATAAATGCAGTTTGGTGGGGGAAGGGCCCCCCAGAGTTAGGAGCGCGGCCAAGGAGACGGACAGAAGTTCCTCCTCTCCTGGCCCCTCCCCCTCTTCAACTGGCAGTTGTAAAAAAAGGTCGAATGCCCGGTGTATCTTTTTTAGCGATTAGCCAACTTAAAATAGCTCTCCCGCAACATGTAAGAGGTCGATTTAGACCCCACAAAAACAGACGGTGATTGTAGTACAGCAAATGCGTAGTGCTTATTTTTGCTTAGAGTAATTGGAACTTTGCTTCCGGTGTCGCTGAGTGACTTCTGGCTGTTTCGTTGCGTGCTTCGATCTCTAATGCTGCATGAGGTAAGTTTACCTTCCGTCGAGTGCAGTGTGTTTGCCTTTGCCTCCTTTTAGGGAGGTGATTGTGACTTTTCCTTTGTGTTTTTCGCCGCGTGTCTTGCAATTGGTATAATATTGTCCAGATATCTCCCCATTAACATCCAGGCTGCCAAAGGGTTCCAGTTTTGTTTGGTCCAGGTTAGGCCAGTCATTTAGCTGGCCAAAATGCAGTGCCCATTGTTTTTACATGCTGGGTTTATGTTTGTTGCTGCATCCGTTTTTTGTTGTATGTTCCCAGGTAGCCTGGCTGCTTATTTCATGCTTTTGGCCGACCAACTTCCTGATTTTCCTATAGTATCCGGCTAGCCCGCCGTAAACATTTAATATCTTCACGGCTGGGTAAGAGTTTGTTGCAGTGGCGGTTTTTTGTTGTTGTTGGCTCCTGGTTATCCTGGCTGCTTACTGAATGCTTTTGGTCGGCAAGCCTCCCATTTTTATTGACGATCAGTCCCGGTTTGTCCTCTATAGTATGCAGCTAGGCTGCCGTGATTATTTTGTGTACATACAGCTGGGTTCGTGTTAATTGCTGTTGTTGTGATCTTCCGGTTATTCTGGCTGCTTACTGCATGCGTTTGGTCAGCAAGCCTCCCATTTGTATTGCCGATCAGTCCGGGTTTGTCCTCTATAGTATGTAGCTAGGCTGCCGTGATTATTTTGTGTACATACAGCTGGGTTCGTGTTAATTACCGGGGCGCTCTTTTGTTGTTGTTGTCTCCTGGTTATTCTGGCTGCTTACTGCATGCTTTTGGTCAGCCAGCTTCGTTTTTTTTCAGCTGATCAGTCCTGGTTCGTGTTTTATGGCAGCCGGCTAGCCTACCGTGTCCCGGCTGTTTTAGCCCATGTTAACTCTTGATGTGTTATTTTTGCCAGTAGGGCCCATTTTTGACACTCGCCATTTTTTTGTACCATTGCTGCACCCAACTGCGACACAACGCCTTGGCATTTCCCACAAAACTACCAAAACTTGGCTTGAAACACTCAAAACCTTTTCGACTAATTCACACGTAAACCAATAGGATGCTGGTGTTCTTCACATGACGTCACAGTTCAGGAAGTGAAAGGTGAGACAAAATCCATCATCTCAGAAAATCATTTGAATTTACCAATAACATAAATATAGATATCATGCAAAAACGTGTACTATTTTCTCACATTTTGTTAGTTTTAGAGTCTTTGGTATCCCTTTAATACCTGTTTCGGAAAGGACAGCCAATGCTCCAATTCCGGGCTGGGATGAGAATCCCCTGACTTCTTCTCTCCGGTAGTGGAAACGCCGTTCTCCTGAGCTATGGTGGCGCTTCCACCCAGCATCTGACGCACCCCCTCATGGTTGAGGTCCACGTGGAAGTCAGCAGAGACCTTCCTGCCGTCTCGGATGTCCAACAGTGATAACGACACGAAGAAGGGCTCGATCTGGTGGATCACCAGAGAAAAAATACATATACATGTACATATATATAAATACATATACCGTAAATTCCGGACTATAAGCCACTACTTTTCCCCCAAACTTTCAACCCTGCGGCTTATTCAGTGATGCGGCCAATTTATGTCATTTTTCTAACGTCCGCCAGCGGCGCTCGAGTACAAAAGGTAAGATTTAGACCGGTGGAATATATGCGCAGAGGAAGACTGCAACTTCTTGGCTTGATTAGCGGCGAGAAATCGTTCACTAAAATTGGCCGCATGCGAAAGGCAATTTTTTCGCAAGTCTGCCAGTGGATCCTGACAGCGTGGGGCAGCATCAAAAATTCCAGTATCACCAACGGGTTCCGAAAAGCCGGTCGGAGAGGAGGGCACAGAATCAGGAGTGGATGGGAGCGTGGGACGACTTCTATATGACACTGTTTCTTTCCGACACTGAGGAAGACGACTTTGATGGCTTCAGTTCTAAGGAGGAAGATGAGGACGGTTTACCGTGATTTTTACAAGTACGGTATGTTTTTTTAACAGACCCAGTTACTGTGTTGCGAGCGTGTTGCTAGCGTGTTGCTACCATTAACTGCCCTGTCACAGGCACGGTTTTGGATGAAAGTTATATTATTATTATTAAAGCTTTGAAAACTCTCTCGATGTACCGTCTTTCTTTGTAAATATGTGTAACCATGTGTAATATGTATTTACAACTGTATATTTTTGTAATGTATTTATTCTAGAGACTTATTCTGTTTTGCACGGGCGAATGAAAAAGAAGGGGCGGAACAAACAGGGGGTGACGGGAAGTGGGGTAAAGGTGAGACCTGTTTGTGGACGCGGCGGACAATGGTGGATATATATTTTTCCCACCCTTACCTTTGGAAATATACACTTTTTTCCTTGGATTACTTTCAACGGGACCCGGACTCTGCAGGTCTGCATCAAACCTTAAGTACCGGTATAATTTTCCGTTCATTTTGCCGGCTGTGATTTTTGGACTGTGTACTTTAATGAAGGACATTCAGTTTCAATCGCGGGACTTAAAGTCGTGTTTGGGTTAATTTTGTGTTTGTGTTACATTATTTAATGTGGGTGCATGCGGCTTATATACAGATGCGGCTTGTGTAAGTACAAAATCGGTTTTCCTCCTGAAATGTGGTGGGTGCAGTTTATAATCAGGTGCGCTCTATAGTCCAGAAGTTACGGTATATGCTCATATTTATTCAATATATATATATTTTTAATAAATGACTTTTCACCACCAGGAGGCTCATGATTACAAATGTCTCTACATACAAAAGTTTCACGTGACAAAGTACCTGAACGGTTACAAAGTCGTTTCAGGATACAGAGTAAAAAATACAGTACAGTACGTGCTCACTGAGTTCCACCTGGCAACCCGGTGCATATGCGTGAATCTTATCATGCTCTTCGCGTCTCCTTCCCACTCTGTAAATGGTATACGGCACTGCTATGAAGAGCTACCACTTACAATGGACTTTACGAAAGAAATGCAGAAAAGTGGACATGGAGAAAAGAAGAGGAAGAGACTTTTTCCCACGGATGGTCAAAAGCCGGAAAAAGCAGATGTCTTTTTTTACCTTATTCATTGTTTTTTTACAGTAGCGCCTTTCGTTTTTTTGTTTATTGTGCAGTAATCTAATATTCACATGTACTTGTTTAATGTTCTGATGCTTGCTTATGATTCATTAAAAAAATTATACTTCTGCAGTGTGATGGATTTAAACTGGAAATAAGTTATTCTACTGTTGCATACTGTGTTCTATTCTTGCTTAGTGTGCCATTCTCGCCTAGTTCAATAGTAGTAATATTGTTGATACGATAACATGTTGTTGTAAGTTTCAACAGGTGTTGATACAATATGATGTTGTGAAAACAGATCTCTAACTGTTTTTTTGTCACTCCCCCTCCCTTTAGCAGAAGAAACATTATGTAAACTAGGGTGTTCCTAATACAATAAAAAGGCAAGGACGAAATAGACTTTTTCAGAGTGTCTAATAGACCGTAACAGGCAGTCTATGGTCATCTCTCCTTGCAAGTAAGTGATACTCACGTCTCTGTGTCTTCTTTGAGTGCAGGTTTTTATTACAAGTGTTGGGGTTAACCTAACAAGTGCTTGGAACGGATTGGCACATTTACATTCAAAAGGCGTCTCTACTTACAAATGTTTCAGGTTACAAAGCTACTCCCTGAATGAATTACATTTGTGAGTAGAGAACCACTCTACACACTGTCCCTTTAAACAATAACAATTGGCCCCGAGGACGCGAGTTTAAGCCAACTGACCTAGAACATATAAAAAACATTTTATTCAATTTATCAGACGAAAACAAAGTTTCTCTTCCTTACATTGGTGACAGGTTCGGTGTCATTCTCAGCGATGCAGCCCTGCAGCATGAAGTTGAGAGATCGACACGTCACCATGAACCTCCTGCCCAGTTTTTCTTCGAAAGGACGCACTTCGGAGTGGTCACCCGAAGAATTTTCAGTCCGTGGGCTCCTCAGAACCTGTGGTTGACACATGTGGATACAGGCCATTATTAGAGGTGCGCATACAGTATGTCACAAAAGCAGGGTTGGGTAGGGTTACTTTAACTGGATTACTTTCAATGACTTTTGGATTACTCCAATAGCAAATATGCTAAGAAAAGAAACTAAATATGAATAAAATGACTCAATTTTGTGCAGGCTGTGATGTTGGCAAGCTGTTTGGATTTATTTTCATTTTGTTTCTGTGGCATTTGATGTTCGTTTTGCCGGAGATCAAAGCGATCAAAGCCAGGAGGGAGAGCTTACCACGTGTTGTGAGTCATCATTTTATTCATATTTAGTTTCTTTTGTCTTTTATTAGCATATTTGGGATTGGAGTCATCCAAAAGTCATTGAAAGTAATCCAGTTAAAGTAACTCTACCCAACCCTGCACAAAAGTGAGTATACCCCTCACATTTCTGCAGATATTTCATAAAAATGTTTAGTAGAGAAACACTGAAGAGACATCAATGTGGTCTGATGAGACAAAGATGAATTGATTTGGCTCAGAATATGAATAAATGAAAGTTGATTTATTTTGAACAAGAAAAAACAAGAACAAAACAAGTCAAAAAATAACAAAAATTCATAAAAATGTTTAGTAGAACAACACTGAAGAAACATCACTGTGGTCTGATGAGACAAAGATGAATTGATTTGGCTCAGAATATGAATAAATGAAAGTTGATTTATTTTGAACATGAAAAAAACAAGAACAAAACAAGT
This sequence comes from Urocampus carinirostris, assembly GCF_059441175.1. Taxonomy (NCBI): domain Eukaryota; kingdom Metazoa; phylum Chordata; class Actinopteri; order Syngnathiformes; family Syngnathidae; genus Urocampus; species Urocampus carinirostris. Next base: position 41,104,759 of record NC_142358.1, on the reverse strand, counting down.
CAAAAAATAACAAAAATTCATAATAATGTTTAGTAGAACAACACTAAAGAAACATCACTGTGGTCTGATGAGACAAAGATGAATTGATTTGGCTCAGAATATGAATAAATGAAAGTTGATTTATTTTGAACATGAAAAAAACAAGAACAAAACAAGTCAAAAAATAACAAAAATTCATAATAAGGTTTAGTAGAACAACACTAAAGAAACATCACTGTGGTCTGATGAGACAAATATGAATTGATTTGGCACAGAATATGAATAAATTAAAGTTGATTTATTTTGAACATGAAAAAACAAGAACAAAACAAGTAAAAAAATAACAAAAATTCATAATAAGGTTTAGTAGAACAACACTAAAGAAACATCACTGTGGTCTGATGAGACAAAGATGAATTGATTTGGCTCAGAATATGAATAAATGAAAGTTGATTTATTTTGAACATGAAAAAACAAGAACAAAACAAGTCAAAAAATAACAAAAATTCATAAAAATGTTTAGTAGAACAACACTGAAGAAACATCACTGTGGTCTGATGAGACAAAGATGAATTGATTTGGCTCAGAATATGAATAAATTAAAGTTGATTTATTTTGAACAAGAAAAAACAAGAACAAAACAAGTAAAAAAAAAAAAAAAAAAAAAAATTGAACGTAACATGTCCGAAAAGGAATAGGAAGAAGCATGAAAAGCGTGAAAAGATAAATGTTATTTTAAATTAGTGTTATAATAGATTAAAAAAAACATATTAATTCATTTTGTGCAGAATATTACATTATTAATATCATTATACTGAACAAAGTGCCTCCCCCAAAACCTGTCCTATATTTTGCTTTCTTATTTCTTTGATTTATTTCTTCTTTTGTTTCTTTTTCTTCGAGTTTTATTTTTCCAGATTTTTTCAGCTTTTTCTCCATTTTCCACTTTTTATAGTTTTCTTCCTTTGTTTCTTTTTTTCCAAGCTTTTTAATTATTTTTCTAACCTAATCCTCTTTTTTATACTTTCCTTCTTGTTTTCTTCTTTTTTCCCTCTCTTTTTTTTCTTTCCTTTTTCCCCTAGCTTAACTTTTGTATGTCCTTTTTCCTTTTTTTAGACTACATCCAGTTTTCTTTGGGTGGGCAGAGCGTGTCAGTGGGTGGGCACTGACCGTACCCCTCCAGATACCTCCAGCATCAAAGCTCCCATTTGTCTACCCTAACTATGAGTTGTGCAGACCATGTCTGTTTTGTGTTCTTATTAAAAATTATCTCTATCTCCTTTTACCAGCTCAGTAGCCTAGATGGTAAGGCGCCCGCTTTGAGACTGGGAGGTCGGTGGTTCGCGCCCCGGCCGAGTCATTCCTAAGACTTAAAAAGTGGTCGGCGGCGCCCTCTGTTGGCTGCGGCTGCATCGGCTCGCTATAACGGGTCAGGTGCAATCGACATTTCGTTCTGTGTACATTGTTACACAGAATGACAATACAAGGAAATTATTATTATTATATTATTATTTTATTTGGATTTTGTTTAGTTTTGACCATCATCACCAACATAATAATTCAACTCAATGTTTTGTTTAAAAATATAGATCTAGATTGTAATGAGTTTGCATAATTCGATGGTGACAGCAATATAATATAAACGTTCAAAAATAACAATAAGAATAGCCATATAGTTGATCATGATAATAAAGACAACAACAAAAATAATACTCATGATAATAGTTATAATGATAACAAGCTTAATTATTAGCTTGACTCTTTATTGACTCTATAAGGCTTCGCTATATTTTGGGAATCTCAAAAGAGAATATATTCAGGTCCTCCACATGTTGAGCTGATTAGTTCTGTTGAGGTTTATACTACAGAAACAGAATATTCTGGGCAAATTGAGGGACAAAATAAGGCTGTATGGTTTCAAAAATAATCAAAACCAGAATGACTGACCATCACTTTAATACTAGGAGGGTGGGCAATGACAAAAACGAGACTTCCTTTTACACACCAGTCTTTTGTCTAGACCGGGACTGACACTAACTTATAAAACTCATTCGAGGCCTTTTCCTAACTGCAATCTAAAAACTTCATTAAATATGTAAAGGCGGTAAAAGTGACTGAACTAATAAAAAAATATGAATAAAAAAATACCTACAGGAGTGTCAGGGTCCAGCGAGAAGAGGTTCAACCTCTCCTCCCTCCGGGCGCAACGGATTCCTTCATCCGTCTCGGATATATACTGCAAAAAAAAAGGAGACCGTGTAAAGGTGGGCACAGTAGCCATAAAATATTTTTACTTCAGAATAATATGACTCATGCAGAAGTAAAAAAAAAAATACAAAAAAAAGAACTAGGTGAAAAAAAACCCAAAAAGTACAGAGTAACCGTATTTATTTATGGATTTAATCGGATAATAAAATAATCCAAATCCATCCCATCAACAATAGATTACATTCAATTCCAAAAATAGATTAAAAAAATCAACGTAAAGTATTTTAATCAGTCAGATGGAAACGAGTTCCAGAGCTGCGGGGCAGAGCGGCTGAAAGCTCTGAATTACAGAATGTTTGATTGTTTTGATAAAATTAAAGAAATGCAATTAATAAATCCCACTTTTCATTTTGAGGATTGGAAAAAAACAACAAAGGCGCATAAGGTGCAACAAAAAGAGTGCAAAAAAACAGAGCATGTATTCAAAAATGTAAACATCAATTTTTTGAAAAAGGTAAAGTAAATACAATCACATTTATACAGTTCTATTTCTGTGGAGTTATTTTTCTCTTTTTACCTTTGGCACCTACTCTGATTGGCTCCCGATCAGTACTTGTACCCACTCCTGTCAGTCCCCTTTTGTCAGTCCGTCTGCGAGCCTCAGTTAACACTAGGCAAGCCTTTTTCGACCCTGACTCCCACCTGTCCCGTTTTTTTGGTCCTGTCAGGTCGACCTGTTCTTGATCCTGACCACGTCTACTCTCCTGTCCCGGCTTTCGACCTCTTTTTGTCCCCGACCACCTCGACTCTCCTTTCCTGGCTTCCGACTCGCTCACGACCTAGACCACGTTTTTGCTCTACTGTCCCGGCTACCGACCCCTTTTTCCGTTCCCGACACCGCCATCGCTCGTTACGAAAGATCCACTTCCGCCTTCGGAGCGCAATCCGAGTATCAGAGCGACCTGCTTCCCGCGTCCAGCAATCACCGTATTGTGGGCGCAACCCTTTCTCTTTCTTCCAATAAAAGTTGTGAGAAACGCAACGCAAGTGGGTCCTGTCTCCGTTCTGGGAACCTCAGTTAACACTAGCCAAGCCTGTCTTTCTTCCTTCTTTCTTTCTCTCTTCCTTTTGTCCTATCTTTCATTATTTCCCCCTCATCCTTTCTTTCTTTCTCTCTTCCTCTCATCCTGTCTTTTTTATCTCTTCCTACAGCCATATCTTTGTTTAGTTCTTTCTTTAGTCTCTTGCTCTTTTTCTCTCTTTCTTCCTTCCATCCTGCAGCCCTTTGAGACACCTTGTGAATAAGGGCTATACAAATAAACACGACTTGACCTGGTTCGACTCGACTCTCACCTGTTTTTTGCTCCCGTCTACCCCCTGGCTTTGACCTGTTTCTGATCCTGACCTCATCTACTCTCCCGTCCCGGCTTTCGACCTCTTTTTGTCCCCGACCTCGTCGACTCTCCTTTCCAGGCTTCCTTCTCGCTTACGACCCCGACCACGTTTTTGCTCTCCTGTCTACTGGCCCGTTTTTCCGTTCACGACACCGCCATCGCTCGCTACGGAAGATCCACTCCCGCGTTCAGAGCGACCTGCTTCCCGCGCCCAGCGATCCTCTTTCCCTTTCTTCCAATAAAACTTGTCAGAAAGGCAACGCAAGTGGGTCCTGTCCCCGTTCTGGTCCTGACATTCAAGTTACTTAGTAACGGCTTCAATGTAGCCTAAAGTAGCGGAGTAAGAGTACAGTTTGTTCTTACAAGTAAAATATATATATAGCGATTTAAAATTGTTTTGAAACTTACCCCTGATAATAATTACTTGACACAAAATATACCCAAAAACATCGTGTGCTTCTCCATAATAAACAGGCACTTCCACTGTTAGATTGCTATGAGAGCATTTCTCAAAAATAGAAACAATTAAAGTAATTCCACGGATGTAGCAATTACTGTGGCGGAGTCAGGCAATTTCTTCGTCTTGATTGCAAGATTTGGTTGTCCTTGCTTATTTGGGGATTGTTTATTTAAGATTCTGAGATTAAATTTTTGCTACAGTCAGGGAAAAAGACGAGAATATATCAATTGGATTCAGCTGTATCATTGGGAATTCCGATAAACAGGAATTTTAGTATTAAAGTTGTCTTTTCTGTTATAAATGAAAACATAGTGAACATTGTTAACAATAAGATGAGACAAGGTACTTCAGGATAAGCATTGATTTGCCAATTGCTCTCAACTGCGCTCACCTGTTCAGCCCCAGCTGCCACTCATTCCCTAATTAGTCCTCCTCCTATTTAAACATGTTATTTTCAGTCACTCCTGGTCAGTCCGCCTGGCTCCCGTTTTGATCCCGACCTGTTTCCTGTATCGATCCCCGATCCAAGCTCCATTCTCATGTCCCGGCTACCCGTATCCTGATTCTGTTTCCTGTATCGATCCCCGATCCAAGCTCAGTTCTCATGTCCCAGCTACCCGTATCATGATTCTGTTTCCTGTATCGATCCCCGATCCAAGCTCCGTTCTCCTGTCCCGGCTACCCGTATCCTGATTCTGTTTCGTGTATCAATCCCCGATCCAAGCTACGTTCTCCTGTCCCGGCTACCTGTATCCTGACTCTGTTTCCTGTATCGATCCCCCATCGAGACTCTGTTCTCCTGTCTCGGCTAACCGTATTCTGATTCTGTTTCGTGTATCAATCCCCGATCCAAGCTACGTTCTCCTGTTCCAGCTACCCGTATCCTGCCTGATTCTGTTTCCTGTATCTATTCCAGATCCAAGCTCCGTTCTCCTGTTCCAGCTACCCGTATCCTGCCTGATTCTGTTTCCTGTATCGATCCCCGATCCAAGCTCCATTCTCCTGTCCAAGCTACCCGTATTCTGCCCGATTCTGTTTCCTGTATCGAACCCCGATCCAAGCTCCGTTCTCCTGTCCCAGCTACCCGTATGCTGCCTAATTCTGTTTCCTGTATCTATTCCAGATCCAAGCTCCGTTCTCCTGTTCCAGCTACCCGTATCCTGCCTGATTCTGTTTCCTGTATCGATCCCCGATCCAAGCTCCATTCTCCTGTCCAAGCTACCCGTATTCTGCCCGATTCTGTTTCCTGTATCGATCCCCGATCCAAGCTCCGTTCTCCTGTCCTGGCTACCCGTATCCTGCCCGATTCTGTTTCCTGTATCGATCCCCGATCCAAGCTCCGTTCTCCTGTCCCAGCTACCCGTATCCTGCCTGATTCCGTTTCCTGTATCGATCCCCGATCCCTGGCTTCCCGCCCGTCCTGGCCGCCCGACTTGTTCCGATCTCCGACCACGCTCTGTTCTCCCGTCCCGGCTGCCCAACTTGGTCCGATCTCTGACCACCCTTCGTTCACGAGGGCTTTCCACTCCTCCTGCCCAGCGAGCACCAAATTGTCTTTTTCCTCCATAATGTGTGAAACGTTACACATTTGGGTCCCCTGCTTGTACTGGTCATGGCAAGCATGCTGAAAAAGAAATCCCAACCTTAGCTAGCTCAGGATGGATGCCGTTTTCCGTAGTATCTTCGTTCTCCTGCGGGCAACCGTCGCTCAACGACATGTCAAACACATCTGGAGCAATGACAAAATCAAGAAATTACATGTTTAGAACAATTTCAGCAGCAATTGCTCTATATCAGGAGTTTCAAACTCATTTTAAATCGGGGGGCCACACAATAGATTAAAGAGAAAAAAAAAGAGATAAAGAAATAAGAGAAAGAGGGAGGGAAAAAGGAGAGGGCGGGACAAAGAAAGAAAAAGAGACGGAGGGAGAGAGCGTGAGAAACAAAAGATAAAAAGTCGTGAGAGAGGGGGAAAAGAAAGGGAGAGGAGGAAAGAAATCCAAAGAGAAATAGAAAGACAGAAGGAGAGAAAAGAGAAAAGAAAGCACAAAGGGTGTGAAGAGAGAAAGAGAAAAGGAAAAAAGGAAGTTAGAGCAAAAGAGGTTAAAAGACATGGAGAGAGAAAGAGACATAGAGCAACAAAGGAAGAGAAAAAGAGAGACACGGAGAGTGAGAGAGACAGAGTGGGAGAAAAGGGGTGGAAAAGAAAGAAAGAAAGAAAGAGAGAAAGAGAGAGAGAGAGAGAGAGAGAGAGAGAGAGAGAGAGAGAGAGAGAGAGAAAGGAGAGAGAGAGAAAGAGAGAGAGAGAGAGAGAGAGAAATACAAGTACAGTGTCTTTGTGAGAGGCACCTGGCCTTGGCAACATCAAGTGTACATATTTCAACCTGCAGCTTGTTTTTCTCTTGCGCTTCTCTGAGTGTTGTCTCGCGGGCCAGATTCAATCCCCCTAGCGGGCCTAATCTGGCCCGCGGGCCGCCTGTTTGACACCTGTGCTCTATATTATATTTATTCGGGTTTCAAATTGGATTTGCTGTTGAATGGGCAGTGCGTATTGACCAATCACAAGAGAGGAAAAAAGCAGATAGGATGGAGTAGGCTGTCTACTGTTTTAAATAAGGAGACCTGATGAAAGCAGTTGCTTGAAGTGCTGATGGTAATGTTTAGCGTGTATCAATGCTGTGCACAGATTTTATTGGGGGTAATAAGAGTTGTACCCCCCAAAATTAATTTGATATGCCCCTCTGAGACTCACGTCCGGTGACACCACTAGGTGGGGCTGTTGATCCATCACCCGGAATGAGCTCAAACTAGCCTCTTTGTCGCTAGTATTTATCACCAAAATTTTGTATTTTAGCTTCTAAATTATACTCTTAGGGTTTGGAATCGACTCTTACACCGTCTATAATAATCAGGATTCGATTCCGAATGAATCGTCGATTCTCACCCTGGCGGTGGTCGGAGAGATCCAAACTTTTGCGGTCGGGGGCGGGCCCGTCGTGCGGCGTGATCTGCAGGATCCGGGTCAAAGTGCTGATCCATTCCTCCATGTCCTGCTCGCTCTCCGCGGCCAGCACGAAATAAGTCACCTCGTTCATTTTCAGCTCGAAGGCGTGCTTCCTCAAGCGGTTGTTCTGCGTGGATTGTTAAGTGTCATAAACATTCATCACGGTTTAAGATTTACCATATTTCGTGGACTAGAAGTTGCAGTTTTTTTTATAGTTGGGCTGAGGGTGAGTCACCTTCGATGCAGACCACGAAAGGGGGGAGGGCTTTCGCTCTGTGCATAGCTCCGCCTACCCTTACCACTCACCCAATCAAATTACTCTGGTTGCGGCTAATCTGTGAAATCATTACTACATTTTCACCAGGTATACAATTTATTTCCACATTAAACCACAAGAGGGCGCTCTATGGATGTGTTTGTTTTCAATTTCAACCTTTCAAAACAAGGTGCGAGCAAAGTCCTTAGGTAAAAATGTCACAAAATTCTGCAAACAAGGATCCCGGCATATTCACCAATCAGCGCAGACCACACAGGGCGAGAGACAAAAAAGAGGGAGCCCTACTGCTCACCCAATTAAATTTCTCTGGTTGCGACTAATCTGTGATATAATTTCCACATTTTCACCAGGTATACAACTTATTTCCACATAAAACTGCAAGATGGCGCTCTAGGGATGTGATTTTTCAATTTCAACCTTTCAAAACAAGGTGCAAGCAAAGTCCTTTGGTAAAAATGTCACAAAATTCTGCAAACGAGGATCCCAGCATATTCACCTTCGGCGCAAACCGCGCAGGGCGAGAGACAAAAAGGAGGGAGCCCTATTACTCAACCAATCAAATTACTCTGGTTGCGGCTAATCTGTGAAATCATTACTACATTTTCACCAGGTATACAACTTATTTCCGCATTAAACCGCAAGAGGGCGCTCTAAGGATGTGTTTTTTTTTATTTCAACCTTTCAAAACAAGGTGCGAGCAAAGTCCTTTGGTAAAAATGTCACAAAATTCTGCAAAGGAGGATCCCAGCATATTCACCTTGGGCGCAGACCGCACAGGGCGAGAGACAAAAAGGAGGGAGCCCTACTTACTGCTCACCCAATCAAATTACTCGATTGTGACTAATCTGTGAAATCATTACCACATTTTCACCGGGTATACAACTTGTTTCCAAATTCAACCGCAAAAGGGCGCTCTAGTGATGTGTTTTTTTCAATTTCAACCTTTCAAAACAAGGTGCGAGCAAAGTCCTTTGGTAGAAATGTCACAAAATTCTGCAAACAAGGATCCCAGCATATTCACCAATCAGCGCAGACCACACAGGGCGAGAGACAAAAAAGAGGGAGCCCTACTGCTCACCCAATTAAATTTCTCTGGTTGCGACTAATCTGTGAAATCATTACCACATTTCCACCGGGTATACAACTTATTTCCACATTAAACCGGAAGAGGGCGCTCTAGGGATGTGATTTTTCAATTTCAACCTTTCAAAACAAGGTGCGAGCAAAGTCCTTTGGTAAAAATGTCACAAAATTCTGCAAACGAGGATCCCAGCATATTCACCTTCGGCGCAAACCGCGCAGGGCGAGAGACAAAAAGGAGGGAGCCCTATTACTCAACCAATCAAATTACTCTGGTTGCGGCTAATCTGTGAAATCATTACTACATTTTCACCAGGTATACAACTTATTTCCGCATTAAACCGCAAGAGGGCGCTCTAAGGATGTGTTTTTTTTTATTTCAACCTTTCAAAACAAGGTGCGAGCAAAGTCCTTTGGTAAAAATGTCACAAAATTCTGCAAAGGAGGATCCCAGCATATTCACCTTGGGCGCAGACCGCACAGGGCGAGAGACAAAAAGGAGGGAGCCCTACTGCTCACCCTATCAAATTACTCGATTGTGACTAATCTGTGAAATCATTACCACATTTTCACCGGGTATACAACTTATTTCCACATTAAACCGCAAGAGGGCGCTCTAGGGATGTGTTTTTTTTTATTTCAACCTTTCAAAACAAGGTGCGAGCAAAGTCCTTTGGTAAAAATGTCACAAAATTCTGCAAAGGAGGATCCCAGCATATTCACTTTGGGCGCAGACCGCACAGGGCGAGAGACAAAAAGGAGGGAGCCCTACTGCTTACCCTATCAAATTACTCGATTGTGACTAATCTGTGAAATCATTACCACATTTTCACCGGGTATACAATTTATTTCCACATTAAACCACAACAGGGCGCTCTAAGGATGTGTTTTTTTTTTCAATTTCAACCTTTCAAAACAAGGTGCGAGCAAAGTCCTTTGGTAAAAATGTCACAAAATTCTGCAAACGAGGATCCCGGCATATTCAGCTTGGGCGTAGACCACACAGGGCGAGAGACATAAAGGAGGGAGCCCTATTACTCACCCAATCAAATTACTCTGGTTGCGGCTAATCTGTGAAATCATTACCACATTTTCAGCAGGTATACAACTTATTTCCACATTAAACCGCAAGAGGGCGCTCTAGAGATGCATTTTTTTCAATTTCAACCTTTCAAAAAAAGGTGCGAGCAAAGTCCTTCGGTAAAAATGTCACAAAATTCTGCAAACAAAGATTGTGGCATATTCACCTTCGGCGCAGACCGCGCAGGGCGAGAGACAAAAACGAGGAGGCCCTCTGCTCACCCAATCAGATTACTCTCGTTGCGACTAATCCTTGAAATCATTACCACATTTTCACCGGGTATACAATTTATTTTCACCGGGTATACAATTTATTTCCACATTAAACCGCGCTCTAGGGATGCATTTTTTTCAATCTCAACCTTTCAAAACAAGGTGCGAGCAAAGTCCTTTGGTAGAAATGTCACAAAATTCTGCAAACAAGGATTCAGGCATATACCCTTTGGCACTTGCGCTCCTTGCATAGCTCCGCCTACACCTACTGCTCCTCCAATCAAATTACTCTGGTTGCGTTCTGGGATGTTTAGTTTTTTTATCTGGATTTTGATCATAAAGTGTCTCTGCAGCAGGACTGTCCAAAGTCCGGCCCCGGGGCCAGTTACGGCCCGTGATAAAATCAATATTTCACCAAATGATGGCAGAAGCGCTTGGCTTTCTGTGAGAATTTTAGCCCACCCCATTTCCAACATGGCAACTGTGAATAAAAAAAGTGATAATTGGAGTTTTTTTCACCGAAATCCAAAAATACCGCGTCTGCCTAATTTGCCAAGATGCTGTGGCTGTTTTCAAAGAATACACTGCCAGACATAACATGCTGACTACAAAAACCCAACTGGAAATGAAAGCTGTGACAAGGTGAAGCAACTGGAAGCTGTTTTTAGCAGCAAAGGATTGCTTTCTCACGAGAGCCTTCAAGTCAAATGAAAAAGCTACAAAGGTGAGCTACGAGTTCGAGATCCTGATCGCCAAACACTGCAAACCTTTGGCGGAGGGTAAATTTATTCAAGACTGTTAAAAAAATACCAGACTGAATAGTGGACCCTCACACATTTTCAGCTTACCAAATCTGGCCTGCTTTCTGATAAGTTGCTCTACAGTAACCATGGTTTTTTGATGAGCTTTGATATAAAGGATCCCTCAGCGGTAGACTATCAAAACTGGGTTTGTTGGTGTAGCACCTTGACTGTAAACTGTAGTTAAAAGTGTAGCATATATATAATGTACAGTGCCAATTGCATTGTTGCCCTGATTCAGGTGTACTACAATAGGCTTTGCTCCCGTTATTTGGAACAGCTAATATGCATGGTATCAATTTTGTCTTTGAGCCTGAAGTTATATACTATTTTATACGCTGTTTTATTCCACTTATACTCAAATATACTTGTCCTAAGTTTGACCTCAGCCTTGAGTGCAACTCTTCAGAAGGGTGTTGTAAACCGCCTTTGCTTTGGAATGTGTCTTTGGTTTCAGTGTGTGCAGATAACAATGACTTATCACCTCGCCTGGGGGTTAGGGCGATGACTTATCACCCTTCTCCCAAGCTTCAAAGGACTACTGGGTCAGGGGGCGTGAACATCTCATTGCCATGTGTTATAAAAGTGGGCAACCCTGAATCCCCGTCGTCTTCTGCACACGGTTGTAATTTTGGCACGGCAGAAAGATCCGATTTGTTCGACTCTTTGATTCGGCTAAATAAATTCATATGTGGACTACACTCGTCGTTCGGCTAATTAAATTTCTCCGACTTTTGAATATGTTCCAACTGTAAGGAACTAAACAAGACACGTGAAGTGTCTTCCAAATCAGATTTCAGTTTAATAAATGTTAAAACCTTGCAAGCCATATCCACTCTCTATCATTTTAAATTGCCTTGCAAGATGAGATTTATATTTTAGGTGTTGGGTCTTTTGAAGTCAAATTTCCCCAATGCGACTTATACTCCAACGCGACTCATATGTTTTTTTCCTGATTTACTGTGCATTTTTTGGGCTGGTGCGACTTATACTCTGGAGCGACTTCTAGTCCGGAAAATACGGTACCGTGAGATTTTTGGTTTTCGAATACCTGCACCACACCGGTACACGAGTCGAGGAAGATGCAGCCTTTGGGTTCCTTGGAGATCTTCTCGTCTTTGTAGAAGTTCATGATGTAGGAGTTATCGGTCAGCTGGGTCAGCTGGAAGAACCTCCTTTTGAAGGACTGTGCCATGGGGAGAAATGTCAAGATCTTTATATCCAGTTTCTTACGGGCTTCGGAAAAATGAAGGGGGGGTCACAAACGGCCCCCGGGCTATAGATTGGACACAGCTTAAACTAGATAGCCTGGCAACTTTATTGACACAGCAGAAACTACAAACTGAAAGGTTAACCTACTTTCTTTGTTCATGAGGTGGAAAAAAATGTACCTTAGTCCATTTTCTGACTAATTATATAAAAATTCGGAACCAAAAAGTGTTAAAAAATAAGCTTTTTTTTCTTTTATTAGAAATATAATGAAAAGTGAAAAAAATGCACGTGTTTTATTCTATCCTCCAATCAGAAATCTATGAAACGGTATAAGAAAGAGGCTCACGCTTCAGTCTGTGGGGATTATTTCATAGCAATCCCAAGATCGTGATTTTGCCTTGTTTCAATGTTGCTTTTCTTCAATAAACAAATTTGATCGTAACTCAAAAGTCTCTTATTTCTTCCGGACATCGTTTTGAACCTGACAACGCGAATCCTAGCTTAAGCAACCCTCAACTCAATTGAGTTGGAGACCCCAGCTATAGAAAGATAAAACTTTAAAACAAAAAATAAAAAACAGGTCGATAGCCGGGACAGGAGAGCACAAAAAGTGGTCAGGATCAAAAACGGGTCGTAAACCTGGACGAGAGAGCAAACGTGGTCGGAATCCAAAACGGGTCGGAGCCGGAGACAAACGGGGATTTATTTTTTAGCATGAGGAATTTGGGGGTATTTTAATTGATGTCTAGGAAATATTTTTGTGGTTACTGCGACAAGTGTTGTAAAAATAATCATATTTAGAATACAGACTTACGAAAAATTTGGAACCAAAAAGTGTTAAAAAAATAATATTTTTTTCTTTTATTAGAAATATAATGAAAAGTGAAAAAAATGCATATTTTATCAAATTTGCTCGTTTGTTTATTCACAAGAAGCATCCATATTGAACTTTTTCATAGTAATGATTAAACTTTGTAATTATATCATGAATATTGTTGGTAATAAATAAGTCTAGTATATATATGAATGAATGGGTCATAATGGGTTATTTTTTGGCTCTGTGTTCTTTTTTTAAGAGTGTAGCAGTCCTAATAAAATATGTATCATGCTCCCTTTAGGTCTCTGTAGTTTGTAGTCGTCCTTGGACTCATTTTTGGTGGACTACACATGACAGCAAGATCTAGTGGACATATATTAAACACTGTCCCTTTAAGAATAGCGCTGTTTTTGTGGAAAAGCATATGTATAATTTATTATACTTGCACGCCATCTAGCGACCGACATTATACACTGCATTTAAATACGTGATTCCTGTCCAAACCAATCAGAATGCGCTTACGTGCATGTGTTTTATTCTATCCTCCAATTAAAAATCGATGAAATGGTATAAAAAAGAGGCTCACGTGTCAGTCTGTGGGGATTATTTTATAGCAATCCCAAGAACGCGATTTTGCCTCGTTTCAATGTAGCTTTTCTTTAATAAACTAATTTGATTGTAACTCAAAAGTCTCTTCTTTCATCCGGACATCGTTTTGAACCTGACAACCCGAATCCTAGCTTAAGCAACCCTCAACTCAATTGAGTTGGAGACCCCAGCTCTTGAAAGACAAAACTTTAAAATAAAAAATAAAAAACAGGTCGATAGCCGGGGCAGGAGAGCACAAAAGGTGGTCAGGATCAAAAACCGGTCGTAAACCTGGACGAGAGAGCAAACGTGGTCGGAATCCAAAACAGGTCGGAGCCGGAGACAAACGGGGAGATCAGGAACGGGCTTTCATTTATTTTATTTTACAACTGCTTAAGACATTTTTTTTTTTGTTCCTCCTGACTCTTTTGACAATGCCGGTTCCCGAAATACACAAGAGATTTACTCTCCCGACCTAAAATGATCTAAAAAGACAAGTGTGTCCTCACCCTGACAGTGATGCTATTGTTGACGGTGCTGTTAAAGTTTCCCTTGTAGAGCCAGCCGGAACGAAAAACACCGATTCCTCCTCCTCCGCTTCCACCTCCTCCTCCTTTGGACGAGGACAGGGAAGTCGTGTCCTGCAGGGGGACAGACGCGTCCACACATCAGCAACCATTCATTTCCCAGATTGATTGATATTTTTCATCTTTTCCCCGCAAAAACTTCAGAGTGTATTTTTCATAGCACTATTTAAAGACTCTACTGGGTATTTTTGCATAGCTCTGCCCATCCCTACCGCCCACCCAATCAAATTCTTCTATCCTTGGCTGGCAGTTCTGGTCGATTACAGTTTTTCTGTGGACTTTTATCAGTGAGAGTCTCATCAGTGAACCTAAATCAGATTATTGTTCGAAAGAGACATTATTATTATTTTTATTTATCTACCACAGCCATATCCTAGTGGGAGGTGGCTAGAGTCATTTCTGACTCTTTTTGGGAGAGTGATTCAGAGGAGGGGATTCCCAGCCCCCTCGCTCAACCCAACTGAGGTGTTGGGAGTCATTAGGTGACCAAACCTCCCAATTCCAACCCCTAATGCTGAACGCCAAGCAGGGAGGCAACGGGTACCAATGTTTAAGTCTTAGGTATGACTCGGCCGAGGCTTGAACCACAACCTCCCAGTCTCGGGGCGGGCGCCATACCCCCATGGCCACCGAGCTGGTTTGGAACGAGACATGGCAAATATATTTTGGGATTCTGGTGTTACTGGCAGTTCGACTGTCAAATTGAAGCGGTGGCAGCAACAGGGGGCGGAGTTCCTTTCTCAGGTGGCTGCACCTCCACCGCCTTCTCTGCTCGCTGCCTCAGTTTCCTCCAGACGGTGTGGTGGTCCTGCAACTGCAAAGGCAGCGAGAGGCCCTGTGAATGCCCCAGCGTCCTGTACCCATGTTGTGGAGTGCAGCCACCATGGGGCCCCCCACTTAAGAGGACATAGTCCCTACATCTGTAAAGTGTCACGGTCCCTTTCGGATTGAGAGCTGCTCTTTGCTCCACCAGTTCCCTGTTGACACCTGCTGTGCGAGAAGGTCTCCAGAGCCACAGAGGGGTCCACTTCCAGAGGTTCCCAGGGTAAGTGCTTGAAAATGACCTGATGTGCTCCTCTTGTCAAAGATTGCAGTGACACTTCTGGGGGAGCCCAAGAATTCAGCTGAGGGTCCAGCACCAGGTCACAGAGAAAAGCCCCTGAAGTAACTGGCACCTCGGGTGTGCTGAGTAACTCCACAGACCACTGGTCTTTAAACACCGTCTTTAAATGCCAAGGAGACTGTGTAGAGAGAGTCCACTCTTTCAAATTCCTGGGTGTGAACATCTCCGACGACCTCTCCTGGTTTGCAAACACCAGAGCGGTGGCAGGGAAGGCCCAGCAGCGACTCCATTTCCTGAGAGTGCTCAGGAAAAATCATCTGAAACAGCAGCTGCTGGTGTCCTTTTACAAAGCCACAGTGGAGAGCATTCCAACATACTGCATTACAGGAAAACACTTCAGAGGGTCATCAACACAACCCAGAGAATCGTTGGTTGCTCTCGACCCAGTCTGGAGGACATAGCCTGCTCACGCTACCTCAGCAGAGCAGAAAACATCATCAAGGACTTTTCTCGACCCGGCCACCCCCTCTTTGACTTGCTGCCTTACGGCAGACGCTACATGTCACACAAAACAAAAACAAACAGACTCAGAGACAGTTTCTTCCCCAGAGCCATTAACACACACTGCACAAAAAACTGAAACTCTTGCAAACACACTACCTCATACAGATGTCAAATTGTATTCATGTCTATTCACCTTTATCTTCTTTGTTCCTTTATATTGTGTAAATTATAACCTTATCTTCTTTCTTCCTTTTTACTTCTTTGTTTTCTTTTATCCTCACTGTTAAATGTGAACCTGGAGTGCCACGTCGAATTTCGTTGTCACAATATGTTCAACCCATTTTGTAACAATGTCAATGAAGGTATATTCTATTCTATTCTATTCTATTCTATTCTATTCTCTCATCTCATTAGCTGCACCGCTTATCCTCAGTAGGGTCGCGGGGGTGCTGGAGCCCATCCCAGCAATCATCGGGCAGTGGGCAGGGGACACCCTGAACTGGTTGCCAGCCAATCGCAGGGCACACAGGGACAGACAACCCGCTCGCTCATTCACACCTAGGGACAATTTGGACCGGCCAATTCACCTGAAATGCATGTCTTTGGAATGTGGGAGGAAACCGGAGTGCCCAGAGGAAACCCACGCAAGCACGGGGAGAACATACAAACTCCGCACAGGAAGTACGGTAGCTGGATTTGAACCCACACAGGAGGTTCCCGAGACCTTACAACTGTGCCGCACACGCGCTAACCACTGCGCCGCCGTGCTGCCCCTCTATTCTATTCTTTTCTATTCTATTCTATTCTAAGCAGGACAGAACAGGAGCGCCCAATATGCCTGGTTGACCAACGTGCGGTCCTCGTCTTTAAATGTAAGCAAGCAAATTGTTTCATGAGCTTCCGTGTAATGGATTATTCAGTGATTTACAGTCTGTTGGTGTGACACCTTGACTGAAAACTGGAGGGAAGTATGCTCTTGGGGGTGCAGTAGCTCAGGAGGTAGAGCGCTCGTCTTGGGATCAAGGGATCCCAGTTCGAATCCCGGCTCGTCCGTGTTACATGTGGAAGTGTCCTTGGGTAAGACACTGAACCCCTAATACCCCCAGTAAGCAGGTTAGCGCCTTACATGGCTGCAAGGCCGCTATTGGGAAATGTGGAGCACATTGTAAAGCGCTTTGGGAAGTCATTGACTTGAAAAGCGCTATAGAAATGCATTTCATTTCATTTCTTTATATACTGAATTAAACCATTCTCTCTACTAGCGTGCAATCCATTCAATTCTGTGCTAATTATATTTGGAATGCTCCAGATAAGATTTGCAAGAATACAATTTGTACTCATGAGAAGACCCATACATGGCCCGCGAGCCGTAGGTTCCCGACCACTGATCTAAGCGATTCCACAATTTTGGTCCATAACAAGATCAAGACAAGAGACGGAGACATTCTCGCCCGGCACATTGATCAAAAGACAGAAAGCGTAGGCTAACGTCCTGATAGCTTGTGGATAAACTGATTTGAGCATGGTGAAGCCAGGATGTTCCCAGCAGGACTTGAAACCCAAAACGCCATTACCGACCTCGTCTTTGTCCACGTCCTCGTAGTCGATCTCGAAAGAATGGGATGGCAACTTCTCCGCTTTGTATAATTTCCTGGAACAGAAAGGAAAAGGAGATGATGATATGTTGAGGGATAGGGACAGTAATCCCTTGCTCTATCGCGGTTTCGCTACCCTGCGGATACAGATACTAGCTACCCTACTTAGGAAAGGGATCGTTTTTTTGTTGTGCAGTTGACATTTTGTATTTCTCATTTTTTTTAAAGTTGTTTTCAAAGTAAACAAGGGCGACGGCGGTTCGACTTGATGGGTTTGGGTGTTTGTAAATTGGGCTGTCAATTAAAGCTCAGTGTTCTAGTTTGCCCGCGTCCCTGCGTCCTAGAGGCATAACTTTTGCTGGGGACGCAAAATGTCAAATCAACGTGCGTCTTATTGGCACTAAATTGTCATTATTATTTTTTAACAAAGATTTACCGCACTCCAAACTTTTCGTCAGGCGGATCCGCCATTGTTGTTTTGGTCTCGCGGTTCGAGTTTTCGTCCGCACGCCGATCTCGGCTAACGAGATCTCGATGCTTCGAGATGACGTCAATGTTGTGGTGCTTGTCGTGGAGTCGAGGTGAAAATCAACACAACATTGGTAATTTCTTCGGTGTCAGTAATAAGTCGAAACATAATGCAGAAAGTGATGACAACGGCAATAATTCCGACACGAAAAAACGGTGGAGAAATTCTTCGGAAAAATCGCGAAGGCAAGGAAAACACGTGCGTTGAAGCGAACGATTCGACGAAAGAAAATAAACAAAAGAATACTCCTAGCCATAAAATGACTTTTCTACCAAAATGGACTCAATTATATTCCTGGTGACGCTATGAGGAGGATGATAATGGAGGCTACATGTTCTGTGATGCGTGTACCCAGCGTGACAAAAAAACTGGATTCTGTTGCTGCAGGAAGTGAGAGGCAAGTATGAACGGATACGACATCAAAAGGAAGACTTGGCCATGCTTTCACTGCTAAAGATAGTAAAGTGGATGGCAGTATTTTCAGTATTTTGTATAATGTACAATATTGTGAACTGAAAAATCTGAAGCGATAACTGCTTTGTATTACCAATTAACTGAGATGATTAAAACGGAATTAAAATATAGATTTATATAATTATTTCAGCAATAATATTTTGTATAATTTACAATATTGTTGGGAACTGAAAAATCTTGAAGAGATAACTGATTTGTATTACCAATAAACTGTGATGATTAAAACTGATTGAAAATATAGATTCATATACCGTATTTTCCGCACTATAAGGCGCACGTAAAATCTGATTTTTTTTTTAAAAAGCTGACTATGCCCGGTGCGCCTTATATATGGATCAATATTGAATTGCAAGGTCTCGCAACTAAAAGAAGCAGCCACCGACTCCATTTTTCGCGTAGAAGAAGAAGTGCGCTGTGCATACTGGGAAATATTAAACAACGATTCGCTTTTATTTGTGCGTTTGTATAAAGACCCTGAAATGGCTCCTATTAAGAGACACGCTTACAACGCAGAGTTTAAACTCAAGGCGATCAGTCACGGAGTAGAACACGGAAATAGAGCAGCAGCAAGAGAGTTTAACATTAATGAATCGATGTTGTGGAAGTGGAAGAAGCATGAGGTATTATTTTTTATATTATTGTTTGCATTTATATGGATTTTTTTTTTTTTTACTTTGAATCTGTTCAGTGTGTAAAAAGCTAAAATTCTTTTGTATTTTCCAAACTTTTTTTTTCCTGTAAATCTGTGAATATTACAATATATATTTTAATATAGACTTAACATATATTTTCATGTGTGAATAAGAAATTACAAATTAATTTCGTGCATTATGTTTTATTATTATTAATAATATATCCAAAAAAAAAAAGAAATCGAAGAGTCGAGCCGAAAGAGCTGGTTTTCTAAATGGAGCTGTCCTCTTGGGTGCGGCCAGTAGGGGGCAGTGACCCATTTACATGACAAGCCACCAGAGCAAGCGTGCCGGTGTCATTGGGGGCGGCAGTAGCTCAGGAGGTAGAGCGCTCGTCTTGGGATCAAGGGATCCCAGTTCGAATCCCGGCTTGTTACATGTCGAAGTGTCCTTGGCTAAGACACTGAACCCCTAAAACCCCCTATATAAATGCAGATCATTTCATTTCATTTTCACACACTTTTTTTTCCAATTTTTCTCCATTGATCACGCGGTTTATCGAGTAAGACTGCCAGGAAACATGGCAATGGCAACAATTTCAAGCATTTTCAAGCACTTTACCCAAAATCCAATCATTTTTCTGACCTTAGAAACACAATAAAACTCAACCATTTTGGGGCGGCTCGGGAGGTAGAGCGCTCGTCTTGGGATCAAGAGGTCGCAGGTTCGATTCCCGGCTCCTCTGAGTTATATGTCGAAGTGTGGGGCAAGACACTGAATCCCTAATGCCCCCAATAAGCAGATAGGCGCCTTGCATGGCTGACTCCCTGTTGGTGTGTGTGTGTGTGTGTGAATGGGTTAAGCGTGAAGCACATTGAAAAGCGATTTGGGAGGTCTTCAGACCAGTAGCCTAGATGGTAAGGCGCCCGCTTTGAGACTGGGAGGTCGGTGGTTCGCGCCCCGGCCGAGTCATTCCTAAGACTTAAAAAGTGGTCGGCGGCGCCCTCTGTTGGCTGCGGCTGCATCGGCTCGCTACAACGGGTCAGGTGCAATCGACATTTCGTTCTGTGTACATTGTTACACAGAATGACAATACAAGGAAATTATTATTATTATTATTATTATTATTATTTAACCATTCCTAAGGATTTCAAGCACCCGTACGAACTCAGTCTAATAAAAGTAATAGGACGTTTTTCTTCCTTCAACCCAACAATGCTGACTATTTTCCCTCGCATAAATATACAAAGTTACGGCATAACCATCTGTCATTCGCCGCCTTAAGACTACTTCCGATTGGACGCCGGGGTCATGTGAACTGACAGTGGCGAGCCATGGGACAAAAAGAGGACATTCCTGTGGTCTGAATCGCAGGACTGTTTTTGGAACAGTCCCCATCACAGAACCAACAGAAGCAATAAAGCCTGGCTTTGTGTTTTTCGCTCCGCGCCTTGGTCTTTCACTCAATGCCGGCATCCATCTTTGTTCTCTTCTATCAACTAATAACAAGTTCATATCAGATTTGAGAATACCTTGGCAGCAGGCGGTAGTCTCCGGCGTAGTCGTCATACTTGAACTGGACCACGTTCAGGTCTGAGTTGTAATACTTGCAGGCCTGGTGAGGAAAAATGGGGGACTTGTGTTTCTCATTTTTTACAGTCATCCTGTATTTAATCATGCGAATACAGTCCTTCCTATTACCGTATTTTCCGCACTATAAGGCGCACCTAAAAGTCTTAATTTTTTTCAAAAGCTGACCATGCGCCTTATAATACAGTGCGCCTTATATATGGATCAATATTAAATCGCAAGGTCTCGCAACTTTTGCAACAGCCGCCGACTCGATTACCCCCCGAACGTGGAGTAGTCCGCGTTGTATGCTGGGATTTATATACCGGCGTTTCATTGGCTAACCAATGTGTCACTCATCATTTGAATCGATCACTATTGGCTAAAGTTATTCGGAGCCTCGGATAGGCTAGAAGGCCGAAACAAACCCTGCAATTGGCCGAAAAAGATGTGTCAATCATCAGTCAAATCGATCGCTATTGGCTGAAGTTATTCGGAGCCTCAAATAGGCTAGAGGGCCAAAACAAAGCCTGCAATTGGCCAAAAAAGATGTGTCAATCATCCGTTAAATCGATCGCTATTGGCTGAAGTTATTCGGAGCCTCAAATTAGGCTAGAGGGCCGAAACAAACCCTGCAATTGGCCGAAAAAGATGTGTCAATCATCCGTTAAATCGATCGCTATTGGCTGAAGTTATTCGGGGCCTCGGATTGGCTAGAGGGCCAAAACAAACCCTGCAATTGGCCGAAAAAGATGACTGAATAGCAAGCTTGCTAAACTACGCCGTAAAGAAACATGTTTCATTAGTCTGTATTTGTAAATATTTGACTCTCCTGGATTTACTTCACTCACGGTTGTAAGAAGACTATGATTGCGTATCATTATTGAACGTGAGAACTTAGGTGAGCTATGCGGCTTTCTATTTTCCCGATATCTTGTTTTAGAACGATCTTGATG
Source organism: Urocampus carinirostris (assembly GCF_059441175.1). Taxonomy (NCBI): domain Eukaryota; kingdom Metazoa; phylum Chordata; class Actinopteri; order Syngnathiformes; family Syngnathidae; genus Urocampus; species Urocampus carinirostris. The sequence goes on along the minus strand of NC_142358.1, from coordinate 41,083,738 downwards.
TTGCTGTGATGAGTTGCGTGAATTCAACTCAATTCCAAGTGTTTATTGTCATATGCACAGTAAAGTTGCGAGCGAAAAAGAAAATAGAAACTAAGGAATGGTTGGCATTTCTTGAATCCCAAGACTTTAACCTTCCGAATGATATTTGAAATGATGCATTTGAGTGACATCGTACGGACACGTATTTGCTTCTTTGCAAGCTTTGGGAATGTTAAGGGGGTATTCAGTTGGACTGAACCATCTGACTGTTTTGTCGACGTTCCCATTGTAGCGCCTTATAATCCGGTGTGCCTTATCTATGGAAGGTATAGGACCAAAAACTATTTTTTGGGGGTGCGCCCTATAACCCGGTGCGCCCTATAGTGCGGAAAATTCGGTACTTTTAATGAGTAATATATTTTTCACCTTAAATTTAGTGCTATCGCTAACTGCTATGCCATTACTAAAGAGCCTAGGATTGATCCTTGAGGCACACCACAGTCTTCATGCATTTGTTTAAGTGTCAGAACCCACACAGACAGAGGACACAGACGCGTAACGTTTTCATCCATTATCCATCCATTATCTGCACCGCTTGCGGGGGTGCTGGAGCCCATCTCAGCTGTCTTCGGGCAGTGGGCAGGGGACACACTGAACTGGTTGCCAGCCAGTCGCAGGGGCACACAGGGACAGACAACTCACTCTAGAGACAATTTGGACCGGCCAATTCACCTGACATGCATGTTTTTGGAATGTGGGAGGAAACCGGAGTGCCCGGAGGAAACCCACGCAAGCACGGGGAGGACATGCAAACTCCACACAAGCTTTATTTTACGGTAATGGGGCAGTCATGGGCGTGAACACAAACGCCAGGGATGCGACGATCGCTGGGGGGATGAAGTGAGACAGAGAAACACGGGTAGATACCGGACGGGACAGACAGGATCGAGACCGTATACTGGGGCAAGATACCGGACAGGGTGAGACAGGCTGGATCGATTTTGGATACTGGAGACTAGAGCAATGGAGGATCTACCTAGACATCTATCTATCTACCTAGTCATCTACCTAGACATCTATCTAGACATCTATCTATCTATCTATCTAGAAATATATCTACCTAGACATCTATCTATCTATCTAGACATCTATCTAGACATCTATCTATCTAGAAATATATCTACCTAGACATCTACCTAGACATCTATCTATCTATCTATCTATCTATCTAGAAATATATCTAGAAATATATCTACCTAGACATCTATCTATCTAGACATCTATCTATCTATATATCTATCTATCTAGAAATATATCTAGAAATATATCTACCTAGACATCTATCTATCTATCTAGACATCTATCTAGACATCTATCTATCTATCTAGAAATATATCTATCTATCTATCTATCTAGACATCTATCTATCTATCTATCTAGACATCTATCTATCTATCTATCTATCTAGAAATATATCTACCTAGACATCTATCTATCTATCTAGACATCTATCTAGACATCTATCTATCTATCTATCTATCTAGAAATATATCTAGAAATATATCTACCTAGACATCTATCTATCTATCTAGACATCTATCTAGACATCTATCTATCTATCTATCTATCTAGAAATATATCTAGAAATATATCTACCTAGACATCTATCTATCTATCTATCTATCTATCTATCTATTGTTTTTACTTAAGGGAACCAGGGTTACAGAACCCAATAACTAATACTTTAATCTTATTTTGATTCTCACCTGGAAGTTGGAAGTAAATTTGTCGAAAATCAGCGATGTTCTACGTCCGATTTATGGTGCGTTCACAGACCAGACAGGTAGTTGGAACTTGATAAGCTCAAGCGTCTGAATGTTTGTTTTATTTCCTGTTACATGACAAATGTTTGACTTACAAGTACTTCTGTCTTGACATCTTCCTCCATTAAGGCAGGATAAGCTAATAAATCTGAGGCTATTAGCAAAACGCAGCAGCCATTTCACGCGTTAAAGCTAATTTACCATCATTAAATCAAAGGTTCCTGACACCGACCTGTCTGGCAAAGAACCCTGCTCCACTTCTATTCTAATTTTCGAATTCTTGTTACCAGAATTGTGAAATAAGAAGTTCGTAGAACCGACCTGTCTGACCAGCAGACATTCGGCCTGGATATCTGCACCCTCGGGAACAGCTGACCTGAGAGTGCGTCTCTCTTGCGGCACTGTGGATACCTGTGGGGGGAAAGGACAGTCGAGAGATAAGTTCCTACCGAAAAATGCACAAAATCGACTACTGTATACCGTATTTTCCGCACTATAAGGCGCACCTAAAAGCCTTTATTTTTTTTTTCAAAAGCTGACCATGCGCCTTATAATACAGTGCGCCTTATATATGGATCAATAATAAGTCGCAAAGTCTTGCAGCTAACTTGCAGCCGCCGACTCGATTTTCCCCCGAACGCCAAGTAGTACGCGGTGTATGCTGAAATTTATTTACCGGCGTTTCATTGGCTAACCAATGTGTCGATCATCATTTGAATCGATCACTATTGGCTAAAGTTATTCGGAGGTCAAGGGGGCGGATCCTTTTTATCATTTACAGGCTGGCATTGGCTTAAACGGCAAAACAAAGCCTGCAATTGGCCAAAAAAGATGTGTCAATCATCAGTTAAATCGATCACTATTGGCTTAAGTTATTCGGAGGTAAAGGGGGTGGATCCTTTTTATCATTTACAGGCTGGCATTGGCTTAAACGGCAAAACAAAGCCTGCCATTGGCCGAAAAAGATGAATGCGTACAGCACGTGGCTGACGGCATACAGAAAACATTTTTTACTATAATGTATTTGTAAATATTTTATTCTCCTGGATTTACTAAACTCACGGATGTAAGAGGACCACGGCTGCACATTATTATGAACACAACGACTTCGGTGAGCTACTCCGGCTATATATCTTGTTTCAGACTGAACTCGATGTTTTTGTGATAAGCGGGGCAGATAATGGATGGAATGGAGTGTCTATTTTTAAATTCAACTCAATTCCAAGTGTTTATTGTCATATGCACAATAAAGTTGCGAGCGAAAAAGAAAATAGAAACTAAGGAATGGTTGGCATTTCTTGAATCCCAAGACTTTAACCTTTCGAATGATGGAACGATGCATTTGAGTAACATCGTACAGAGACTGCTTCCGTACATGTCTGAGACACGTATTTGAGTCTTTGTAAGCTTTGGGAATGTTAAGGGGGTAAGAAGTTGGACTGAACCATCTGACTGTTTTGTCGACGTTCCCATTGTAGCGCCTTATAATCCGGTGCGTCTTATGTATGTCAAAAATAGGACCAAAAACTATTTTTTCGGGGTGCGCCCAATAACCCGGTGCGCCTTATAGTGCGGAAAATACGGTATATAGTGATATTTTAGGTTCATAGCACACAAACTGGCGGCACGGCAGAAGGGTGATTAATTAAAAGGTAAACTGATCTTTTTATAATTTTCTTTATTCTTTGTTTTGTTTTTTTTTTGTTTTTTACATTACGTGTGTCAGGAACGGAGACAGGACCCAATTGCGTTCATTTTACTCAGTTTTATTTATAAGGAGAAAAGGACTTGCATCAACGATGTGATTTTTTTAATTAAAAGTACCGTAAAATCAGGACTATATAAGCCGCACCCACCACTTCTTAGGTGATTTGCCAAATTTGTCTTTACACAGGTCGCACCTATGTACAAGCCGCGTGCGCCCGCATTAAAGCATGTGACACAATCGCAAGTTAATCCCAGACCAGGCTGTAGGTTCCAAGATTGTAACCACATAGACAGTACACAATTCTAGAACCACAGTCAGCAACATGAATGGAAAATGATACGCGTAATTAACGTATGATGCAGACTTGTAAAGTCCAGGTCCCGTTGAAAGTAATCCAAGGAAACATAATGTATATTTCCAAAGTTAAGGGTAGGAAAAATATATATCCACTATTGTCCGCTGCGACAACAGACAGATCTACCGGTAATTGCGCTTTACCCCACTTCCCATCAGCCCGCGTTTTCTCCGCCCCTTCTTTTTCATCTGTTCGTAGAACACATAACAGAATAAATCTCTAAAATAAATATATTACAAAAATATACAGTTCCAAATACATATTATACATGGTTACACATATTTATGAAGAAAGACGGTACACCGAGAGAGTGTCTGTCAAAAGAAAGCATCCCGTAATTGTGAAATCCACGGTAGATCGTCCTCAACTTCCTCCTCATAACTATCGCCATCAAGGGCGTCTTCCTCATTACCGGAACGTATCATTACGTTACAGACAATGTATGCATAAACTTAGAGGTCGCAGTCTTTCTTGGCGCACATATTCTACTGGTCTTAATCTTACCTTTGATACTCTAGCGCCGCTGGTGGCCGTTAGAAAAATTACATAAATTGGCCGCGTCACTAAATTAGCCGCAGGGCTGAACATTTGGGAAAAAGTGGCGGCTTATAGTCCGGAATTTACGGTACTTTTGCCATGTTTGGAACGGATTAGCGCATTTACATTCAAAATGCGTCTCTACTTACAAATGTTTCAGGTTTCAAAGCTACTACCAAAACGCATTCAATTTGTAGGTGAACGTATCACTCTACTTGCTGTGTGCTCTCTCCGAACACAATGACCGATCCGTTGATGAATGAATGGATGAAAACTTTATTCGAACATCAAAATAAAAACAGAAGATAGATAGACAGATAGATAGATGTCTAGCTAGATAGATAGATGTCTAGATAGATAGATATAGATGTCTAGATAGATTTCTAGATAGATAGGGGTCTAGATAGATGTGTAGATATATGTCTAGATAGATAGATGTCTAGATAGATAGATATCTAGATAGATAGATATCTAGATAGATCGATGTCTAGATAGATGTCTAGATAGATGTCTAGATAGATAGATAGATAGATAGATAGATAGATGTCTAGCTAGATAGATAGATGTCTAACTAGATAGATAGATGTCTAGCTAGATAGATAGATGTCTAGATAGATAGATATAGATGTCTAGATAGATAGGGGTCTAGATAGATGTGTAGATTTATGTCTAGATAGATATATGTCTAGATAGATAGATATCTAGATAGATAGATATCTAGATAGATCGATAGATAGATAAATAGATGTCTAAATAGATAGATGTCTAGATAGATAGATGTCTAGATAGATGTCTAGATAGATAGATGTCTAGATAGATTTCTAGGTAGATAGGGGTCTAGATAGATGTGTAGATATATGTCTAGATAGATAGATGGATGTCTAGACAGATAGATAGATATCTAGATAGATCGATAGATATCTAGATAGATCGATAGATAGATAAATAGATGTCCAGATACGGTAGATAGATAGCTAGATAGATGTCTAGATATATAGAGAGATAGCTGACTAGATAAATAGATAGATGTCTAGCTAGATTGATGTCTAGATAGATTGATTTCTCTCAGTATTCCGCCAGTCATGTTTTTTTGTATTTAAATTTGAACACGAGAATAGTTGGACATTGTTTGATTTCGTCTTGTAAATTCTTCCAAAGTTTGACTCCGCACACAGACACACACATACTTTTCCTGGTGGTTCTCACCTTTGGGATTTTGAATTCACTACAGCCCCTTAAATTATAATTTCCCTCTTTCCGATAAATCATTTTTGGATGTTTTCCGGCATTTTATTTATGTTGACCTTAAATAGCAGTTGTGAAGGGAAAAATTTGACTAAATCATCTAATTTTAATAATTTGGACTGCAGGAATAAAATATGAGTATGATCTCGATATCCTACCCAGTGTATGGTTCTAATTGCACGTTTTTGGAGGATAAAAAGGGGCTGGAGTCAACTTTTGTAATTTTTGTAGATAGATAGATGTTTAGATGGATAGATAGGGGTCTAGATAGATGTCTAGATAGATAGATGTCTAGATAGATGTCTAGATAGATAGATGTCTAGATAGATAGATGTCTAGATAGATAGATGTCTAAATAGATAGATAGATAGATAGATAGATAGATAGATAGATAGATAGATAGATAGATAGATAGATAGATAGATAGATGTCTAGCTAGATAGATGTCTAGATGTCTAGATAGATAGATGTCTAGATAGATAGATGTCTAAATAGATAGATGTCTAGATAGATAGATGTCTAAATAGATAGATAGATAGATAGATAGATGTCTAGATGTCTAGATAGATGTCTAGATAGATGTCTAGATGTCTAGATAGGGGTCTAGATAGATTTCTAGATAGATAGATATGGGTCTAGATAGATGTCTAGATAGATTGATAGATAGATAAATAGATGTCCAGATACGGTAGATAGATAGATAGATAGATAGATAGATAGATAGATAGATAGATAGATAGATAGATAGATAGATAGATAGATAGATAGATAGATAGATAGATAGATAGATAGATAGATAGATAGATAGATAGATAGATAGATAGATAGGGGTCTAGATAGATGTGTAGATATATGTCTAGATAGATAGATAGATGTCTAGATAGATAGATAAATAGATGTCCAGATACGGTAGATAGATAGATAGATAGAAGTCTAGATAAATAGATAGATAGATAGATAGATAGATAGATAGATAGATAGATAGATAGATGTCTAGATAGATGGATAGATATCTAGATAGATTGATAGATGTATAAATAGATGTCTAGATAGATTGATAGATAGATAAATAGATGTTCAGATACGGTAGATAGATAGATAGATAGATAGATAGATAGATGTCTAGATACATAGATAGATAAATAGATAGATAGATAGATAGATGTCTAGCTAGATTGATGTCTAGATAGATTGATTTTGATAAAAAGGGGCTGGAGTCAACTTTTGTATTTTTTGTAGTTATTGCCTCATTTCCTTTCAAGATAATGTTTTCCGTGAAGACTACAAGGGTGTTCCCTCTCATATTCCCTCATATTAAGTGGAGATGTTTCTCTCCCAACTGCATTAAGTACACTTACTGCGAAATCATTGTCAGGAAAGAGCAGCAGCTCCCTAAGAGGGTCTCGCTTGAGTTCGGCTCCCAATTCCGAGACCACGGCCTCGTAGTCCAGGGGATCGATCAGTTTGGGCTTCTCCTGCTGCGAAACAAACCCAACACCGCAGTTTTAGTCATAAGTACTGTGCAAATATTCAATATTTTCATATCATACAAGCAGATTGTCGAAGCAATACTGATAGTGTTAAGAGTTCAGTTCCGTATAGGAAGGACCGAATTTTAACTACAGTTTCCAGTCAAGGTGTCACACTGAAAGACCTTGTCTCATCTCATCTCATCAGCTGCATCGCTTATCCTCAGTAGGGTCGCGGGGATGCTGGAGCCCATCCCAGCAATCATCGGGCAGTGGGCAGGGGACACCCTGGACTGGTTGCCAGCCAATCGCAGGGCAGAAAGACCTTGTTTTACCAGTAAATTGCTAAAGAATTCTTATTAAACACAAGATATCCATTTCTTTTTATTTCCTGACATATTTTGTCGCATAATATTAACATTTTTGGGGGGCTTATTGAGTCGGTTGTAAGATACAAAACTGTATTTAATCACATTTTTGAGTGGAAGTAAAATGTTGGCAACAAGATTCACTTGATTGAGTTGGAAATTATTTGAAAGCAACACAAACTTTTCTTTTTTTTTTTCCTGTTTTTTTTCTATTTTTTTTAAATTCCTTTAAAAAAATCTCATTGTGTTTATTTTTTCCGAGCTCTTACTTTTTTCTTTTTGTTCTCTATTTACTTTTTTCCTACGTTTCTTTCTTTTCTTTTTTTCTGGCTTTTTTTCTACATTTTTCCTTCTTTTTTTCCTCTTCCTTTTGTTTCTTTTTTTCTCAGCTCTTCACTACTTTTTCATTTTGGTATTCTTTTCTTTTTGTTCTATCCCCCCCCCCTTCCTTTAAGTCATTTTGTGCATAATTTTACATAATATTTGGTCGTGTAGGGATTAAAGAAGCAAAAACAACCCGAAGAGCCGTTTAAGACCCGAAAGAGCCGGTTCCTTTTAGTGAGCCGAGCCGAAGAAGCCGGTTCTCGAAAAATTCTACTGACTTTACTCAACTTCGTTCTACTTCGACCTTGACTTCAAAATACCGCATTTAGAAAACAGTGTCAGGGGAACCCGTGTATTTTTACCTTCATGCACTTTCACTTTGACTCAATTCGCTTCTTAATTAGCAATTTCGAGCCCTGATTTTTGTGCGCCAGCTAGATTTTCTTGTGCGCCGAGAACAATTGCGCACGCGCGCAGCTTAGAGGGAACGCTGCACTCGACATCATTTGCCCATTCCTGGAGAAAAAAAGTCATGAACTAAACATTTCCTGTGCGGTGGCGTGACATCATTACCAGCTAAAAACAGCCCGCAGGAAGCACCCGAGTGGCTATTACCGCTGAAAGGCGAGCTGGGGCGCACCCCACACTGCTCGATGACACCAAAGAAAATGCAGTATCTGCGCATTTCGAGTTTTTTCTTCAATTTCTGGTACAAATATCGTTGCAGATCGGGGGCCATTTTAGGTTCAGGGGCCCCAAGGGTTGCTGAGCACCCAGAGTTCAGGCTGGTTAAAACAGTTTTTTATATAAGTGATAAAACATGTAAAATACAATTATGATAACATTTTATTTAAAATATTTTGCTAAACGTTTTTTTATTTTAAAAACAGTCCGACTTTTTGTTTAAAGGCTGTTTTTGTAAATTTAATATTTTTTAATTGAATTATGGCACTCCCGGGCTTCCATAATAACATACTCTTACCGTAATACACCGGAGCCTCCACAGACTCCGCCGCTATGCCGCAAGTGACATTAGTTGAGCAAAAGAAGAGACCAACTACAATAATATTATAAAATACCCAAGAAATACTACGAAAACACTTCTACAGAAATACTAGAAAATTCACTATAGTAACACTATAATACAAAAATACAACACCAAATATATTAAAAAAATACTAAAGAAATACTACAATAATACTAGAATGGAAATACTTCAAAAATACTTCTACAGAAATACTACGAAAAGCACTACAGTAATACTATAATACAGAAATACCGCTAACTAAATATTGTGAAATAAAAACAAAAACTAAAAACTACAAAAAACAACTACAATATCATTAAAAAAATACTAAAAATATACTCCAAAGATAGTAGTATGGAAATACTTTAAAAATGCCGACGTACTACAAAAAGCACCAGAGTAATTCTATAACACAAAAATACGAAAGAAGTACTACAAAAATACTAGAATGGAAATACTTCAAAAATACTTCTACAGAAATACGACAAAAAGCACTACAGTAATACTATAATACAGAAATACCGCTAACTAAATATTATGAAAAAAAACACAAAAACTACAAACTACAAAAAACAACCACAATAGCATTAAAGAAATACTAAAATATACTCCAAAGATAGTAGTATGGAAAAACCTTTAAAATACCGACATACTACAGAAAGCACCAGAGTAATTCTTTAATACAAAAATACTCCTCTATAACTATTGCGTCAGAAATACTACAAAAATACAAACGAAATACGACAAAGAAACTATTATAGAAATACTCCAATAATACTTCTACATAAATACTGTAAAAAGCACTTATATATTATTTTAAGACAGAAATACTGCTGCATAAATATTATGAAAGAAACACTACAAAAATACAACTACAATAATATCTAAAAAGTACTAAACAATACAAAGATACTAGTATGGAAATACTTCAAATATTTCTACAGATCTACTACAAAAAGCACTACAGTAATACTAGACTCCAGAAATACTGTTAAATTAATAGTATGACAGAAATACTACAAAAATACAACAACAATTATATTGAAAAATACTAAAGAAATACCACAAAAATACTAGTATGGAAATACTTCAAAAAAACTTCTAAATAAATAATACAAAAAATCACTATAGTAATACTATAATACAAAAATACTCCTGCATAACATTATGACAGAAATACCACAAAAATACAACAACAATAACGTTTAAAAAAATACTAGAGAAATACGCCAAAGATACAAAAATACTTCTACCGAAATGCTACGAAAAGCATTATTATGAAAGAAGTACTACAAAAATAAAACTACAATAATATTTAAAAAGTACTAAAGAAATATTACAAAGATATTAGTATGGAAATACTTCAAATATTTCTACAGATCTACGACAAAAAAACACTACAGTAATACTATACTCGAGAAATACTGCTACATAAATATTATGATAGAAATACTACAAAAAATACAACTACGATTACATACAATAATATCTAAAAAGTACTAAACAATACTAAGATACTAGTATGGAAATACTTCAAATATTTCTACAGATCTATGACCAAAAAAACACTACAGTAATACTATACTCGAGAAATACTGCTACATAAATATTATGATAGAAATACTACAAAAAATACAACTACGATTACATACAATAATATCTAAAAAGTACTAAACAATACTAAGATACTAGTATGGAAATACTTCAAATATTTCTACAGATCTACGACAAAAAAACACTACAGTAATACTATACTCCAGAAATACTGCTACATAAATATTATGACAGAAATACTAAAAAAATATAACAACAATTATATTGAAAAATACTAAAGAAATACCACAAAAATACTAGTATGGAAATACTTCAAAAAAACTTCTAAATAAATACTACAAAAAAGCACTATAGTAATACTATAATAGAAAAATACTCATTACATAATATTATGACAGAAATACGACAAAAATACACAACAATAACGTTTAAAAAATACTAAAGAAATACGCCAAAGATACTAGTACTTCAAAAATACTTCTACCGAAATGCTACAAAAAGCAATATTATGAAAGAAGTACTACAAAAATAAAACTACAATAATATTTAAAAAGTACTAAAGAAATACTACAGAGATACTAGTATGGAAACACTTCAAAGATTTCTACAGATCTACTACAAAAAGCACTACAGTAATACTATACTCCAGAAATACTGCTACATAAATATTATGATAGAAATACTACAAAAAATACAACTACGATTACATACAATAATATCTAAAAAGTACTAAACAATACTAAAATACTAGTATGGAAATACTTCAAATATTTCTACAGATCTACGTCAAAAAACACTACAGTAATACTATACTCCAGAAATACTGCTACATAAATATTATGACAGAAATACTACAAAAAATACAACTACGATTACATACAATAATATCTAAAAAGTACTAAACAATACTAAGATACTAGTATGGAAATACTTCAAATATTTCTACAGATCTACGACAAAAAAAACACTACAGTAATAGTATACTCCAGAAATACTGCTACATAAATATTATGAAATACTACAAAAAATACAACTACGATTACATACAATAATATCTAAAAAGTACTAAACAATACTAAGATACTAGTATGGAAATACTTCAAATATTTCTACAGATCTACGACAAAAAAAACACTACAGTAATACTATACTCCAGAAATACTGCTACATAAATATTATGATAGAAATACTACAAAAAATACAACTACGATTACATACAATAATATCAAAAAAGTACTAAATAATACTAAGATACTAGTATGGAAATACTTCAAATATTTCTACAGATCTACGTCAAAAAACACTACAGTAATACTATACTCCAGAAATACTGCTACATAAATATCATGATAGAAATACTACAAAAAATACAACTACGATTACATACAATAATATCAAAAAAGTACTAAACAATACTAAGATACTAGTATGGAAATACTTCAAATATTTCTACAGATCTACGACAAAAAAAAAACACTACAGTAATACTATACTCGAGAAATACTGCTACATATATATTATGATAGAAATACTACAAAAAATACAACTACGATTACATACAATAATATCAAAAAAGTACTAAACAATACTAAGATACTAGTATGGAAATACTTCAAATATTTCTACAGATCTACGACAAAAAAAAAACACTACAGTAATACTATACTCGAGAAATACTGCTACATATATATTATGATAGAAATACTACAAAAAATACAACTACGATTACATACAATAATATCTAAAAAGTACTAAACAATACTAAGATACTAGTATGGAAATACTTCAAATATTTCTACAGATCTACGACAAAAAAAACACTACAGTAATACTATACTCCAGAAATACTGCTACATAAATATTATGATAGAAATACTACAAAAAAATACAACTACGATTACATACAATAATATTAAAAAAGTACTAAACAATACTAAGATACTAGTATGGAAATACTTCACAGTGCTCGATGACACCAAAGAAGTACACCATCCACCCACCATACGACTGGAATTTCCTCACCGTCCGAGAATACATCTTCCACTCGCACGCAAAAACCACTCTGACGTGAAACACGATTCCGAAATGACACAAATATTCGTGAAATGGCATTTTCACGTTCCTTTCAACAGAATGGCGACTCTCAACTGCAGAAAATTAGACAGATTGTTCAATTGGAAGATCATTTTAGAAGGAACTAGCAAGGAACCAAGGGGAAGGAACACTCATAAAGGGTAGGAGGACAATAGAGAGTCACAAAAAACAACATTGGTGCAGGATGTTGACAGTGTCAATAACATTGTGGTTCAATATGTACACATCTATCCATTCATTATCTGCACCGCTTATCCTCAGTAGGGTCGCGGGGGTGCTGGAGCCCATCCCAGGCAGTGGACAGGGGACAGCGTTTAAAATGAAGTCGTTATCTTGCTGTTAGCACCTACTTTGTGCTATAATGAACTGTACCTATCTATGATCTTTTGGGCTGCTATACTGACATGAACTATATACTACATACTTTATTTGATTATATATTGTCACGGTTGCCATGGCGCCCAATTGGCCCCGCTTCTGTGTCTTGCCCGAGTACACTTCGGCATTTAAACCCGGAATTGAACACACAACCTCTCAATCCCAAAAGAAGAACTCCATCTCCTGAACTACTGCCACCCAGATATGGGCATCAAGAGTTTGTTCTGTGGGTTTTATTCATAAAGTGTTTCAACAGTGGCATCACGGCTTCGCAGTGGTTAGCGCGTGTGCGGCACAGTCTGCATTTCTATAGCCCTTTTCATTTCACTGAAGACTTTCTGAAGTGCTTTACAATGTGTTTCACACTTACCCATTCACACACACACTCACACACCGATGGCGGTGTCAACAATGCACATTGGGCGCATTAAGGGTTCAGTGTCTTGCGCAAGTACACTTCGATATTTAAGCCCGGAATCGAACACACGACCTCTCAATCCCAAAAGAAGAACTCCATCCCCTGAACTACCGCCGCCTGTATATGGGCATCAAGAGTTTGTTCTGTGGGTTGTATTCATAAAGTGTTTCAACACTAGCAGCACGGCGGTGCAGTGGTTGGCTCGTGTGCGGCACAGCTTGCATTTATATAGCCCTTTTCAAGTCACTGAAGACATCCCGAAGCACTTTACAATGTGTTTCACACTTACCCATTCACACACACACTCACACACCGATAGCGGCGTCAACAATGCATATTGGGGGCATTAAGGGTTCAGTGTCTTGCCCAAGTATACTTCGGCATTTAAGCCCAGAATTGAACACACGACCTCTCGGTCCCAAAAGAAAAACTCCATCTCCTGAACTACTGCCACCCGGATATGGGCATCAAGAGTTTGTTCTGTGGGTTTTATTCATAAAGTGTTTTGGCACTGGCAGCAGTGGTTAGCGCGTGTGCAGCACAGTTATGGTAAATCGTCTGCATTTCTATAGCGCTTTTCAAGTCAATGAAGACCTCCCAGAGCGCTTTACAGTGTGCTAAAAGAGAGAGAGAAAAAGAGAGGGAAAGAAAGAGAAAAATAAATAAATAAATAAATAAAGAGAGAGGGTGAGAGAAAATAGAAAAAAAGACAGAGAAAAAGACAGAGAAAAATGAAAGAAAGATGGAGAAGAAAAAAAGAGAGAAAAAGAGAGAGAGAAAAAGAAAAGAAAGAGAGAGAAAGACAGTTATCAGCTCCAGTCGTTTTGCGAGTGGCGCCCGGTTTGGCGATCAGGTGTACTTCTTGAAATGCAGTTCCGAGGTCATGAGATCGAACCTCCTGTGTGGAGTTTGCATGTTCTCCCCGTGCTTGTGTGGGTTCCCTCCCATATTCCCAAAACATGCATTTCAGGTGAATTGGCCTGTCCAAATTGTCCCTAGGTGCGAATTGTCTGTCCCTGTGTGCCCTGGGACTGGCCGGCAACCAGTTCAGGGTGGGATGTGCTCCAGCACCCCCGCGACCCTACTGTGGATAAGCGGTGCAGATAATGGATGGATGGGATGGATTTTTCAACACCTTAAGTGCAAGTTCACCCGAGGTAACTTGTATTCTTACTTTAATGGACGAAAGCATGAAAAGAAATCAATAAAGGCCTTTTTTAGCTTGCCCATCTGCGGTCTAATGAGTCCATTACATTCTTTTATTATTTTTATTAGAACAAGCTGCCGCCAAATCAGGAGAGAAGCATCTGTTGTTTCCACTACTTCCTTTTTACCCAGTCAAGTTGTCCTAGCATCGGAAATACTGTGATACTTCTAGAGCAGGGGTGTCAAACTCATTTTAACTCGGGGGCCACACCATAGAACAAACATTCTGTCGGGGGCCGGACGAGTAGATCAAAAAGAAAAAGAGAAAGGGGGAGGGAAAAGGAGAGAGGGCGGGACGAAGAAAGAAAAAGAGAGAGGGAGAGAGCGTGAGAAACAAAAAATAAAAAGTGGTGAGAGGGGGGGAAAAGAAAGGGAGAGGAAGAAAGAAATCCAAAGAGAAATAGAAAGACAGTAGGAAAGAAAAGAGAAAAGAAAGCGTGGAAGGTAGGAAGAGAGAAAGAGAAAAGAGAGAAAAGGAAAAAAGGAAGTTCAAGCCAAAGAAGTTAAAAAGACACAGAGAGAGAAAGAAACAAAGAGCAACAAATGAAGAGAAAAAGAGACAGAGAGTGAAAGAGACAGGGACAGAGAGTGGGAGAAAAGGGGTGGAAAAGAGAGAGAGAAAGAGAGAGAGAGAGAGAGAGAGAGAGAGAGAGAAAGAGTGTGTGAGAAACAAGAGATAAAAAAGTTGTGAGAGTGGGGAAAAAGAAAGGGAGAGGAAGAAAGAAATCCAAAGAGAAATAGAAAGACAGAAGGAGAGAAAAGAGAAAAGAAAGCGCGAAGGGTAGGAAGAGAGAAAGAGAAAAGGAAAAAAGGAAGTTAGAGCCAAAGAATTTAAAAAGGCACAGAGAGAGAAAGAGACAAAGAGCAACGGAGGAAGAGAAAAAGAGACACAGAGAGTGAAAGAGACAGAGAGTGGGAGAAAAGGGGTGGAAAAGAGTGAGAGAGAGAGAGAGATACAAAAGATAAAAAGTCGTGAGAGAGGGGGGAAAAGAAAGGGAGAGGAAGAAAGAAATCCAAAGAGAAATAGAAAGACAGAAGGAGAAAAAAAAGAGAAAAGAAAGCTGGAAGGGTAGGAAGAGAGAAAGAGAACAGAAGTTAAAACGACATAGAGAGAGAGAGAGAAAGAGCAACAGGGGAAGAGAAAAAGAGACACAGAGAGTGAAAGAGACAGAGAGTGGGAGAAAGGGGGTTGAAAAGAGAGCGAGAGAGAGAGAGAGAGAGAGAGAGAAACAAAAGATAATAAGTCATGAGAGGGGGGGAAAGAAAGGGAGAGGAAAAAATAAATCCAAAGAGAAATAGAAAGACGGAAGGAGAGAAAAGAGAAAAGAAAGCATAAAGGGTAGAAAGAGAGAAAGAGAAAGAAGAGAAAAGGAAAAAAGGAAGTTAGAGCAACAGAAGTTAAAAAGACAGAAAAAGAGAGATGAAGAAATAAGAGAAAGAGGGAGGGAAAAGGAGAGAGGACAGGACAAAGAAAGAAAGGGAGAGAGAGAGAGAGAGAGAGAGGGAGAGAGTGTGTATTTTTGTAGTATTTCTTTCATAATATTTATGTAGCAGTATTTCTGGGGTATAGTATTACTGTAGTGCTTTTTGTAGAGCTGTAGAAATATTTGAAGTGTTTCCATATTAGTATCTTTGTAGTATTTCTTTAGTACTTTTTAATATTATTGTAATTTTATTTTTGTAGTACTTCTTTTATAATATTGTTTTTTGTAGCATTTCGGTAGAAGTATTTTTGAAGTATTTCCATACTAGTGTCTTTGGCGTATTTCTTTAGTATTTTTTAAACGTGATTGTTGTTGTATTTTTGTGGTATTTCTGTCATAATATTATGCAGGAGTATTTTTGTATTATAGTATTACTATGGTGCTTTTTTATAGTATTTATTTAGAAGTTTTTTTGAAGTATTTCCATACTAGTATTTTTGTAGTATTTCTTTAGTATTTTTCAATATAATTGTGGTTGTATTTTTGTAGTATTTCTTTCATACTATTTATGTAGCAGTATTTCTGGAGTATAGTATTACTGTAGTGCTTTTTGTAGATCTGTAGAAATATTTGAAGTGTTTCCATATTAGTATCTTTGTAGTATTTCTTTAGTACTTTTTAATATTATTGTAATTTTATTTTTGTAGTACTTCTTTTATAATATTGTTTTTTGTAGCATTTCGGTAGAAGTATTTTTGAAGTATTTCCATACTAGTGTCTTTGGCGTATTTCTTTAGTATTTTTTAAACGTGATTGTTGTTGTATTTTTGTCGTATTTCTGTCATAATATTATGCAGGAGTATTTTTGTATTATAGTATTACTATGGTGCTTTTTTGTAGTATTTATTTAGAAGTTTTTTTGAAGTATTTCCATACTAGTATTTTTGTAGTATTTCTTTAGTATTTTCAATATAATTGTGGTTGTATTTTTGTAGTATTTCTTTCATACTATTTATGTTGCAGTATTTCTATAGTATTACTGTAGTGATTTTTGTAGTAGTAAATATTTGAAGTATTTCCATACTAGTATCTTTGTATTGTTTAGTACTTTTTAGATATTATTGTAGTTGTATTTTTGTAGTGTTTCTTTCATAATATTTATGTAGCAGTATTTCTGTATTATAGTATTACTGAAGTGCTTTTTACAGCATTTAAGTAGAAGTATTATTGGAGTATTTCTATACTAGTATCTTTGTAGTATTTCTTTAGTTTTCTTTTTAATTATTGTAGTATTTCTATCACAACATTTATAGAAGAGTATTTTTGTATTATAGTATTACTATACTGCTTTTTGTAGTATGTCTGTATAAGTATTTTAAAGTATTTTCATACTACTATCTTTGGAGTATATCTTGAGTATTTTGTAATATTATTGTAGTTGTATTTCTGTAATATTTATTTCATAATATTTATTTAGCGGTATTTCTGTATTATAATGTTATGGTAGTGCTTTTTGTAGTGTTTATGTAGAAGTATTTTTGAAGTATTTCCATACTCGTATTTTTGTAGTATTTCTTTAGTATTTTTTAATATAGTTGTTGTTGTATTTTTGTAGTATTTCTGTCATAATATTGTGCATGAGTATTTTAGTATTATAGTATTACTGTACTGCTTTTTGTATTATTTATTTAGAAGTTTTTTGAAGTATTTCCATACTAGTATTTTTGTAGTATTTCTTTAGTATTTTTTAATAAAATTGTTGTTGTATTTTTGTAGTATTTCTGTCAGAATATTTATGCAGGAGTATTTTAGTATTATAGTATTACTGTAGTGCTTTTTGTATTATTTATTTAGAAGTTTTTTGAAGTATTTCCATACTAGTATTTTTGTAGTATTTCTTTAGTATTTTTTAATATAATTGTTGTTGTATTTTTGTAGTTTTTCTGTCATAATATTGTGCATGAGTATTTTTGTATTATAGTATTACCATAGTGCTCTTTTTGTAGTATTTATTTAGACGTTTTTTTGAAGTATTTCCATACTAGTATTTTTTTGTATTTCTTTAGTATTTTTCAATATAATTGTTGTTGTATTTTTGTAGTATGTCTGTTATACTATTAATGTAACGGTATTTCTGGAGTCTAGTATTACTGTAGTGCTTTTTGTCGTAGATCTGTAGAAATATTTGAAGTATTTCCATACTAGTATCTTTGTACTGTTTAGTACTTTTTAGATATTATTGTAGTTGTATTTTTGTAGTGTTTCTTTCATAATACTTATGTAGCAGTATTTCTGTATTATAGTATTACTGAAGTGCTTTTTACAGTATTTAAGTAGAAGTATTATTTGAGTATTTCTATACTAGTATCTTTGTAGTATTTCTTTAGTATTTTTTTAATTATTGTAGTATTTCTATCACAATATTTATAGAGGAGTATTTTGTATTATAGCTTTTTGTAGTATGTCTGTATAAGTATTTTAAAGTATTTTCATACTACTATCTTTGGAGTATTTGTTTAGATTTCTGTAATACTATTGTAGTTGAATTTCTGTAATATTTATTTCATAATATTTATTTAGCGGTATTTCTGTATTATAATGTTATGGTAGTGCTTTTTGTAGTGTTTATGTAGAAGTATTTTTGAAGTATTTCCATACTCGTATTTTTGTAGTATTTCTTTAGTATTTTTAATATAATTGTTGTTGTATTTTTGTAGTATTTCAGTCATAATATTGTGCAGGAGTATTTTAGGATTATAGTATCACTGTAGTGCTTTTTGTATTATTTATTTAGAAGTTTTTTGAAGTATTTCCATACTAGTATTTTTGTAGTATTTCTTTAGTATTTTTTTAATATAATTGTTGTATTTTTGTAGTATTTCTGTCAGAATATTAATGCAGGAGTATTTTAGTATTATAGTATTACTATAGTGATTTTTCTAGTATTTCTGTAGAAGTGTTTTCAAGGTATTTCCATATTAGTATTTTCGTAGTATTTCTTCGGTATTCTATAGCATTATTGTAGTTGCGGCATAGCGGCGGAGTCTGTGGAGGCTCCAGTGTATTATGGTAAGAGTATGTTATTATGGAAGCCTGGGAGTGCCATAATTCAGTCTTTTTTTTATAAAATATATGAAAATAGAAAATATATAAATACAAATATATTTTAAATAAAATTGTATTTTACATGTTATATCACTTTAAGTGAAACCAAAAAACTGTTTTATCCAGGCAGCCACCCTTGGGGTCCCTGAACCTAAAACGGCCCCCGATTTGCAACAATATTAGTACCACAAATTGAAAAAAAAACTGGAAATACTAAAAACAACAGCCAAAGAAAGGTACAATGAGAAAAATACTTTTTAAATACATACATACAATACTCAACCTGCTGAAATCCGACCTCACGCGTTTACTTTTGACTCTCCTCCTTAAGGAAATTTTGCTCCTGAAGCTCATAGTGAAGTAAACAACCCGGACGGACAAGATTAATACTTCAAAAAGTAATAGAAAAACGCAGTACAATGAATGATCCCGATCTCAAGCAGAACTAGTACTACGTTCGCCCACGTGAAACTAGAGGAAGTTGTTTACCCGCAGACGTGAACAGAAATCTAAACTTCCCCGAAAAACGATATCAAAAACCAGAAAAGTCAGATACAGAATCGGGATTTTCCTTCGGATGCGTCCATAAGTAGCGTGACGGTGTTTTAAAAAGAGAAGAGAGCAAAAAATGGGCGAAAGGAAATATATAATCTTGAGTGTAAATATGCTTAGTACTGAACAAGCAGGGTCATAAATCATCTTCAACTTCCTGTTAGAAAACCTCAGAGTAAGAGGAAACAACCCCTGGGCGGAACTTCCGACAGGTGAAACGTTACCGTTTTTGTTTCAGAGTTTGAAAAGATTTCATTTGAAAATATTTAGAAGGGAAAAAAACGATACGGCGCGTGTCAGTTTGCCTCGAGAATTGTTTAAGGTTTAAAGTTAGAGATTTATCTCCTTAACAGGACTGTAAAATGCACACAAAATCTGTCAGGACAGAAACAGAACCCATTAGCGTGACGTTGACCACAAGTTTTATCGAAAGAGAGAGGAAGGGCTGCGCCCACGATCCGGTGTTCTCTGGGCGCGGGAAGCAAGTCGGTCTCGTACTCGGATTGTGATCCGAACACGGAAGGCGGTGTCAGGGTCGGAAAACTGGTCGGTAGCCGGGACTGGGAGAGCAAGACGAGGTCGGAAACGAGTCGTAAGCCAGAACGGGAGAGTATAGGGAAAAAAATAAAAGAGTTCATAAATCGGGACAAGAGAGCAGACGTGGTCAGGGAGCCGGGGACAAACGGGAGCAAAAACGGGTCAGGCGGGAGTCAGGGGTCGAAACAAGCTTGCCTTGAAAAACCGAGGTTCCCAAACGGATTGACAGCAGGGGATTGACAGGACTCGGGACGCGGGAAGCAAGTCGCTCTTGTACTCGGATGGTGCCCCGAACGCGGAAGTGGTTCTTCCTTAGCAAGCAATGGCGGTGTCAGGGACGGAAAAAAAGGGTCGGTAGCCGGGACTGGGAGAGCAAGACGTGGTTGGGGTCGGAAACGAGTCGTAAGCCAGAACGGGAGAGTAATCGGGAACAAAAAAGGGTTCGTAAGCCGGGACGGGAGAGCAGACGTGGTCAGGAAGCCGGGGACAAACGGGAGCAAAAACGGGTCAGGCGGGAGTCAGGGGTCGAAACAAGCTCGCCATGAAAAACAGAGGTTCCCAGACGGACTGACAACAGGGGATTGACAGGACTCAGGACGCGAGAAGCAAGTCGCTCTTGTACACGGATGGTGCTCCGAACGCGGAAGTGGATCTTCCTTAGCAAGCAATGGCGGAGTCAGGGACGGATAAAAAGGGTCGGTAGCCGGGACTGACAAAAGGGGACAGACAGGACTTGGAGCAAATACTGACAGGGAGCCAATAAGAGTCCGAGGCAGTTGGCGCCAAATGAGCGGGCACAGCAGAGTCACATCAGTAAGCATGACAAAGATAGATATTTAGATATTGCGAAAGAGTTGTAAATGTTTGACTTTCTGTCATGATTGCTCATTGCCCTCACTTGTGTCCGTTCATTTGGCGCCAGCTGCTGCTAGTTGCCTGATTGATTCCCCTCCTATACATACCCAGTCACTCCTGGTCAGTCAGCGAACCTCTGCATACGCTAGGCAAGCAATTTGACTCTGGGTCCTGTCGGTCCCATCTTCATCCGTTTGCTACTCGTCTGTTCCTGATTTACCGTGCCTCCGGCTATCGACCTGTTTTGTCCATTTGACCACGCTCTGATCTCCCGCTCCGGCTAACGACCCGTTTTTGACCACCGACCATGTTCTGATCTCCCACCCCGGCTATCGACCCGTTTTTGCCCCTGACCATGCTCCGATCTTCCCCTTATCAAAGTAAATGTAAATGGGCTCCATTTATGTAGCGCTTTTTAAGTCAATTAAGACATTACCAAAGCCCTTTACAATGTGCTTCACACTTACCCATTCACACACACTCACACACAGATAGCAACGTCAACCATGCAAAGCAACTACTAGCTAAAAACACTCTGCGATTGGCCGAGAGCGGTGTCAATCGGAAGGTCAGAGGCTAACGGATATACCTGAAGTCATCTGACGAGTCTGTTTATTTTTGAGTTTAAGAATTAAAATAATAATAATAATAATGAAAAAAAATATTGAACAAATCAGGTCAAATTTGATCACAATCTGAAAAACAAAACATTGTATTTCACACATTTTTCTCAAGGTATGTCAAAACGTTTCCAAAAGTGGACATTTTGAGACGACCAGTTTACAGCTCTAAAACTACTTCGGCCGATGTTTAGACATTGTGAAAGAGTTGTAAATGTGTGACTTCTCCCTCCAGTAGTTAATCGCTGATTGTGCACACTTGCACGGGATAATCGCGCGTAAAAATGGAGTTGCATTCCCCACATTTATTTTCGTCCTTGATTCAATTTACATATCGTAAATTTTTATCTTTTTTTTTTTTTTAAAGGAAACAAAAGTGAAATACAACAAGGATCGTCAAATAATGATTGATTAGCTTTCGCGCCTTTACTCACAACCTATCACTACTTTTTGAAGCAGAGGTGTTATTGGTGTCAGGCCTGAGCATCTGTCATGTATTACCGAATGGGCACCTTGTAGCAAAAGTGCCGACCCCCTGAGACACTTAAAAACATGTCTACTGAGCTTCTTAATTCCTATCCCAGGAACAAAATGGACAACTTCTTCTTCTATCCTCCCTCCCTCTCAGCTTATTAACCTTTCAACGCCTGCGCTCGGCCGCCCGGTGAGAAGGCGCAATGACGTCGCTCTCGACAAAGTGCAGCTGCAAGAAAGGCGCAACAACTCATCGGCTCTCAGCTCAGGGATTTCTCTCAGAGTAAGCAGGAAACAAGCAGAACTGGAAACATTGGAGGAAATCCAAATGTGGATTCCTGGTGGTCCCATTCGGAGGTGTTAGGAATTGTGTCCTAAAATGAAGAATCTAGCTAGGTAGCTGGGGGTCTGGAACCTGTGGCTCGCGAGCCCTCTATGGCTCTTTTCATGAATATGTATAGGTCAGTGGGAAATTTCACTGAAGTGTCCATTTTGGCTGCACATTGCTAAAGAAGCCTATTAAATAATGTATGTTCATTGTCGAGACACTTTATGATAAAAACCCATGCAACAAACTAAGTACCCACAAGCGCTAGCCAAGCACACAGAGAAATTTGATTGGGTGAGTGGTAAGGGTGGGCGGAGTTATGCAACACAGCACGCCCCCCTCCCTCTCACACGCACCCACTAATCCAGGGGTGTCAAACTCGGGGGCCACACGATAGAACAAACATTCTGTCGGGGGCCGGACGAATAGATTGAGGAGGAAGAAAAAGAGATAAAGAAATAAGAGAAAGAGGGAGGGAAAAAGAGAGAGGGTGAGAAACAAAAGAGAGGGAGAACAAGAGAGCGTGAGAAACAAAAAGTCGTGAGAGATGGGGAAAAGATAGGAAGAGGAAGAAAGAAATCCAAAGAGAAATATAAAGACAGAAGGAGAGAAAAGAGAAAAGAAAGCGCGAAGGTAGGAAGAGAGAGAGAGGAAAGAGAGAAAAGGAAAAAAGGAAGTTAGGGCAAAACAGGTTAAAAGACACAGAGAAAGAGACCAAGAGCAAAAAAGGAAGAGAAAAAGAGAGACACAGAGAGTGAAAGAGACAGACAGAGTGGGAGAAAAGGGGTGGAAAAGAGAGAGAAAGAGAGAAAAAGAGAGAGAGAGAGAAATACAAGTACAGTGTCTTTATGAGAGGCACCTGGCTTCGGCAACATCAAGTTGACATATTTCAACCTTCAACTTGTTTTTCTCTTGCGCTTCTCTGAGTTGTCTCGCGGGCCGGATTCCAGCAATATTATTATTATTATTAAAGCTTTGAAAACTCTCTCGGTGTACCGTCTTTCTTGTAAATATGTGTAACCCATGTATAATATATATTTGCAACTGTTTATTTTTGTAATGTATTTATTTTAGACACTTATTCTTATATGTTTTGCACGTGTGAACGAAAAAAGAGGGGCGGAACAAACGCGGGGTGCCGAGTTTAAGTGGGGACCGCTAAAGGTGAGGGACAGACAAGGAAAAGGAGTTGCGTGAGTAAATGTGTTCATCTGATATATTTTTCCCACCCTTACCTTTGGAAATATACACTTTTTTCCTTGGATTACTTTCAACAAGACCCGGACTCTGCAGGTCTGCATCAAACCTTAAGTACCGGTATCATTTTCCGTTCATTTTGCCGGCTGTGATTTTTGGACTGTGGACTTTAATGAAGGATATTTAGTTACGATCGCGGGACTTGAAGTCGGGTTTGGGTTAATTTTGTGTTTGTGTTACATGTGGGCGCATGCGGCTTATATACAGGTGCGGCTTGTGCGTGTACAAAATCGGTGGGTGCGGCTTATAATCAGGTGCGCTCTATAGTCCGGAATTTACGGTACTGTCAAGCTAGCCCCCCCATCTTGGAATGGAACGACAGCAGTACAGATTTAAAGCATCTCGTCCAGTTCACCATAGCGCCTTAAGCCAGGAACAAAGACGCAAACGATTCAAAGCGAGAGAGCTAATAGCAAACAAAGGAACAAAGGCGATGACTGTGCCAAAACAGGAAGGTTTTTCCACTCGACTTGCAGAAACCGGGGTGGAAGCAAATAGAAGCCCCGCAGATGGCCGACATACTACTTTGTACCGCGAAATTGTTTAGGAACACTCCGGTTGATGTCATGCGATGACCGATGAGCAGACAGACTTGCTGCTGCGCGCTTTTCTTTACTCCTTCAATCTGAGTTTTCCCACAGAAAGCAAATTCCTGATGCATGACCCCCAAACTCCGCTTCTGCCTCCCCCCGCTTTCATTTCCGTTCTCTACATTATACCTCTTGGCAACTGACACAAGAAATGAAAATACTGCAAGTTTATTGGTCGAAAACACGGTATATATATCAACATATATGAGGTACTACTTTGAATCTATATATAAATACTACTTATGATGACCTCCCTACTCTCCTATTAAAATAGAGGTGGGCAAACTACGGCCCAGGGGCCACGTGAGCCCCCGCCCCCAGGCTTTTTTACCACCAAATCAAAAACAGTCAAAATATGAAAAATAATAAAGTACTACTAATAAAAAAAAATGTTCTCTTGTTGCCAACCATGTCCCCATTCTCACAACAAAAATTTCTGAAATACTATAGAATACCATAGACCTACTACAAAAAATACTAAGACAGTAATACTATGATACACACAAAAAAGTGAGAGAGGGGCAAAGAAAGAGAAAAAAAAGAGAAAGAAATACAAAGAGAGAAGGAGAGCAAAGAGAAGAGAAAGAGAGAAGGGTAGGAAGAGTGAAGGGGAAAGCAACAGAGAGAGAGAAAAGAGAGAGAAAATGAAAAAAGGAAAAGAGCAAAAGAAGGTAAAAAGACACAGAAAGAGAAAGATACAAAGAGGAACAAAGAAAGAGAAAAAGAGAGACAGAGTGTGAAAGAGATAGAGAGTGAGACAGAAAAGGTGAGGAAGAGAGAGAGAGAGAAAGAGAGAGAGAGAGAGAGAGAGAGAGAAAGAGGGAACGTGAGAAACAACAGATAAAAAGAGAAAAACTGAGAGAGGGGCAAAGAAAGAGAAAGACATACAAAGAGAGAAAGAGAGAAGGAGAGCAAAGAGGAGAGAAAGAGAGAAGGGTAGGAAGAGTGAAAGGGAAAGCAACCGAGAGAGAGAAAATGAAAAAAGAAAAAGAGCGAAAGAAGGTAAAAAGACACAGAAAGAGAAAGAGACAAAGAGGAACAAAGAAAGAGAAAAAGAGAGACAGAGTGTGAAAGAGATAGAGTGAGACAGAAAAAGGGAGGAAGAGAGAGAGAGAGAAAGAGAGAGAGAAAGAAAGAGGGAACGTGAGAAACAACAGAGATAAAAAGAGAAAAAGTGAGAGAAGGGCAAAGAAAGAGAAAGACATACAAAGAGAGAAAGAGAGCAAAGAGGAGAGAAAGAGAGAAGGGTAGGAAGAGTGAAAGGGAAAGCAACCGAGAGAGAGAAAATGAAAAATGAAAAAAGAAAAAGAGCAAAAGAAGGTAAAAAGACACAGAAAGAGAAAGAGACAAAGAGGAACAAAGAAAGAGAAAAAGAGAGACAGAGTGTGAAAGAGATAGAGTGAGACAGAAAAAGGGAGGAAGAGAGAGAGAGAGAGAGAGAGAGTGAGAGAGAGAGAGAGAGAGAGAGAACGTGAGAAACAACAGAGATAAAAAGAGAAAAAGTGAGAGAGGGGCAAAGAAAGAGAAAGACGTAAAAAGAGAGAAAGAGAGAAGAGCAAAGAGGAGAGAAAGAGAGAACAACAACAAAAATAGTATGACAAAAATACTACAGAAATACTAGAAAATTACTCTAAAACTCAAAATTTCTGAAATACTATAGAATACCACAGACCTACTACAAAAAATATTAAGACAATAATACTATGATACACACAACTACAGAAATATACTACACAAATACCACAAAAATACTACTCACTACAATGGAAACACTACATAGATACTGCGAAAATACTACCAAATACTACTATTTAAATAAGACAAAAATACTCCTGTAAAACTACATAAACATACTACAAAATACCCCTATGGAAATACAACATACATACTAAACAAATACCGTATTTTCCGCACTATAAGGCGCACCGGGTTATAGGGCGCACCCCCAAAAAACAGTTTTTGGTCCTATTTTTGACATACATAAGGCGCACCGGATTATAAGGCGCTACAACGGGAATGTGGACAAAACAGTCAGATGGTTCAGTCCAACTGATTACCCCCTTAACATTCCCAAAGCTTGCAAAGAAGCAAATACGTGTCGTAGACACGTGGGGATGCGGTGTCCGTACGATGTCACTCAAATGCATCGTTCCATCATTCGGAAGGTTAAAGTCTTGGGATTCAAGAAATGCCAACCATTCCTTAGTTTCTATTTTCTTTTTCGCTCGCAACTTTACTGTGCATATGACAATAAACACTTGGAATTGAGTTGAATTTAAAAATAGACACTCCATTCCATCCATCATCTGCACCGCTTATCACAGAAACATCGAGTTCAGTCTGAAACAAGATACAGGGATAATATAAAACCCGGAGTAGCTCACCGAAGTCGTTGCGTTCAATAATAATGTGCAGCCATGGTCCTCTTATATCCGTGAGTTTAGTAAATCCAGGAGAATAAAATATTTACAAATACAGAATAGTAAAAAATGCTTTCTGTATGCTGTCAAGCACGTGCTATACACATTTATCTTTTTCGGCCAATCGCAGGCTTTGTTTTGCCGTTTAAGCCAATGCCAGCCTGTAAATGATAATAAGGATCCGCCCCTTGACCTCCGAATAACTTTAGCCAATAGTGATCGATTCTAATGATGATTGACGCATTGGTTAGCCAATGAAACGCCGGTAAATAAATCCCAGCATACACCGCGGACGACTTGGCCTTCGGGGGAAAATCTAGTCGACGGCTGCTTGCTTTAGTTGCAAGACTTTGCGGCTTAATATTGATCCATATATAAGGCGCACTGTATTATAAGGCGCATGGTCAGCTTTTGAAAAAAAAATTAAGACTTTTAGGTGCGCCTTATAGTGCGGAAAATACGGTACTATCAAAATCCTACTACTGAAATAATACCAAATACTCCTGTAAAAAAACTACAGTACAAAATACCTACTAACCTACTAGCATTAGCAGTTAAAAGTTTGTGACAAGAGAAGTACTTGCTCAATCAGTAAGCATAAATTGCTAAAGCAGTGCTAGTTGCTAAATGCGAAGACAATAGTACTAGCGTCTTTCAGCTATGTCTGAAATGCTAACATTAAAAGTTAGCATTTTTTACACTTGCATTACCTGTTGAATGCTAAAGAGATGCTAGCAGCTCCAGACTCTCCTCTCTTCCTGCGGCCTTTAAACATGGTAAAACCAAGCCATGGCTCTCCTTTTCCCTAACCCTCGGCTGAGGGATGCAAACAAAGGAATAGAGAGACAACCACATTCTTTTCCTGTTTTAATGTTGAGAGTACCGTATTTTCCGCACTATAAGGCGCACCTAAAAGTCTTTATTTTTTTTCAAAAGCTGACCATGCGCCTTATAATACAGTGCGCCTTATATATGGATCGATATTAAATCGCAAGGCTCTCGCAACTTACGCAACAGCCGCCGACTCGATTTTCCCCCGAACGTGGAGTAGTCCGCGTTGTATGCTGTGATTTATATACCGGCGTTTCATTGGCTAACCAATGTGTCAATCATCATTTGAATCGATCGCTATTGGCTAAAGTTATTCGGAGCCTCGGATAGGCTAGAGGGCCGAAACAAACCCTGCAATTGGCTGAAAAAGATGTGTCGATCATCCGTTAAATCGATCGCTATTGGCTGAAGTTATTCGGGGCCTCGGATTGGCTAGAGGGCCGAAAAAACCCTGCAATTGGCCGAAAAAGATGTGTCGATCATCCGTTAAATCGATTGCTATTGGCTGAAGTTATTCGGAGCCTCGGATTGGCTAGAGGGCCAAAACAAACCCTGCAATTGGCCGAAAAAGATGTGTCAATCATCCGTTAAATCGTTCGCTATTGGCTGAAGTTATTCGGAGCCTCGGATTGGCTAGAGGGCCACAACAAACCCAGCAATTGGCCGAAAAAGATGTGTCAATCATCCGTTAAATCGTTCGCTATTGGCTGAAGTTATTCGGAGCCTCGGATTGGCTAGAGGGCCAAAACAAACCCTGCAATTGGCCGAAAAAGAGGAATGTGAATCACACGTTGGTTGGGTTGCACTACGGCATCGAGAAAACATTTTTTAATATTCTGTACTTGTAAATATTTGACTCTCCTGGATTTATTACACTCACGGTTGTAATAAGACCATGATTGCGTATCCCCCGTATTCCCCCGTTTTGAATTTCATCCCTCAGAACCCCTTAAAACAGCCAAATTAAGTCAGAACTTAAAGGGACAGTGTGTAAAAAAAAGGGTCATACTTAAGGGGACAGTGTGTAAAAAAAAAGGGTCATACTTAAAGGGACAGTGTGTAAAAAAAGGGTCATACTTAAAGGGACAGTGTGTAAAAAAAAGGAGTCATTTTACATCCATTACCCTCAGGGTGTTTTAAATTTCATCCCTCAGAACCCCTAAAACAGCCAAATTGAGTCGGAACTTAAAGGGACAGTGTGTAAAAAAAAGGGTCATACTTAAAGGGACAGTGTGTAAAAAAAAGGAGTCATTTTACATCCATTCCCCTCAGGGAGTTTTGAATTTCATCCCTCAGAACCCCTAAAACAGCCATATTAAGTCAGAACTTAAAGGGACAGTGTGTAAAAAAAAGGGTCATTTTACATCCGGAAATTGATAGAAATCGAAATTTTTAATTAAAAAAAAAAGTAAATGTTCCGCATGATTTTTACGAATTTATAAAAAAAGGGAAAATGTAATCTATTGAGTATTTTTGTGTATCGTACTCGTCCCAAAAAACTGTGCAGCACTATCCAGTGAGTAGACACAAATCCCGCCCACACACGCATGCAGCACAGTAGCATCAGTACTGGTTACCATGACGACGATGGTCAGGGGTGAGCCGGCACGCTCGTACCCTCGCAGGACGGGCGTCGCCGCGTCGGTCGAGGCCGGATCCGGCCGAGAGCAGGCGTCCCCGCAGTCCGCCCCGCCCACCGAACGCAGTAGCAGGACGGCGCTGGCCGAACAGCCCATAATACAGCCTCGCCCGGTCTCCGGTCTTGTTTTGCCTTTATCGTAGCGTCGGACATGGGGGTGGGAGGCTCAATGCTTGCCTGATAATACCCGGTCCATCCCCTCTCCCTGGACGAGGTCCTGCTCTGGATCCCGGCTCGTCCCTGTTTCTACTGCTGAGAGTCTAGCTCTTTAGCTTCCTTTCCTCTCTCTCTCTTTTTTCTCTCTCTCTCTCTCTCTCTCTCTTTCTCTCTCTCTCCCGCATCTAGCCCAGCCCAACTCAAACAAATGGCAGAATGCATTAAGCGGTGCACCAAAACCCTACGTCGCTTTTCCTTTTCCCTCCGACACTTCTTTGGAATCCTTCCCCCTGCAAATGTCTCTCGACCGGTGCCGCAGTCGAGAAAACACGCCCTTTTGCTGCTGCGGACATTACAGGCGCGAAAAAATGTGCGGGGATTAGACCGGGGGTGACAGACTCATTTGAGCTTGGGGGGAAGCGTGGGAGAAAAAGGAATCGGACGAGTGGATTAAACGGGGGGAAGGAAAGAGAGAGTGAAAAAAGAGAGAGAGAGAATGAGATGGGTAGAGAGAAAGAGAGAGAACAAAAGGGAGAGAGACAAAGAGAGAGAGAACAAGATACACAGAGAGAGAGAGAGAGAGAAAACAATTGAAGGAGAGAGAACGAGAGAAAACAAGGGTGAAAAGTCAAGGGAGAAAAGTGAGAGATTAAAAGAAAAAGGAGAGAGAGACAAGGAATATAAAAATAAAGAAACTGAGAAGAGAAAGGAAGAGAGAGTGAAAAGAGAGAGAGAGAGAGAGAATGAGATGGGTAGAGAGAAAGAGAGAGAACAAAAGGGAGATATACAACAAGAGAGAGAGAACAAGATACAGAGAGAGAGAGAGAGAGAATGAGATGGGTAGAGAGAAAGAGAGAGAACAGAAGAGAGAGAGACAACAAGAGAGAGAACAAGATACACACAGAGAGAGAGAGAGGGAGAGAATAATTGAAGGAGAGAGAACAAGAATAAACAAGGGTGAAAAGTCAAGGGAGGGAGAAAAGTGAGAGAAAAAAAAGAAAAAGGAGAGAGAGAGAGACAAGAAAAGATAAAAATAAAGAAACCGAGGAGAGAAAGGAAGACACAAGAGAAAAAAAGGGAAAACAATTGACAAATGGGCAACAATAGAGGGAGAACAATGCAAAGAAAAAGAGCAAGAGACAGAGCAAGAGAGACAACAACAGAGGAAGAGAAAGAAAAAGACAAAGAAAGAGGGAGACAGATAAAGAAAGACAGTGATAGATAGAAAGAAAGCAAAAAAGAAAGCAAAGAGAAAGCAAAAAAGAAAGCAAAAAAGAAAGCAAAAAAAAAGCAAAAAGAAAGAAAGAAAGAAAGAGAGGAAAGAACGAAAGAAAGAAAGAAGGAAAAATAGAAAGTAAGAGAGTCAAAGGATGAAGGAAGATGAAAGACACAGAGAAAGAAAGCACAGGAAAAAGAACAAGAGAGAGAAAACAAGAAAATGATAGGTAGAAAAAGACAGAGAGAAGAGAGAGAGACCGATAAAGACAGTGATATATAAAGAGAAATAATAAATAAACAAACTGTGAAGAACGAAAGAAAGAAAGAAAGCAAAAAATAAAGAAAGAGAGAACGAAAGAAAGAAAAGAAAAAAAGAAGGA
This sequence comes from Urocampus carinirostris, assembly GCF_059441175.1. Taxonomy (NCBI): domain Eukaryota; kingdom Metazoa; phylum Chordata; class Actinopteri; order Syngnathiformes; family Syngnathidae; genus Urocampus; species Urocampus carinirostris. The sequence goes on along the minus strand of NC_142358.1, from coordinate 41,052,867 downwards.
AAGAAAGAAAGAAGGAAAAATAGAAAGTAAGAGAGTCAAAGGATGAAGGAAGATGAAAGACAGAGAAGAACAGGAAAAAGAATAAGAGAGAGAGAGAAAACAAGAAAATGATAGGTAGAAAAAGACAGAGAGAAGAGAGAGAGACAGAAAAAGATAGTGACATAAAAAGAGAAATAATAAATAAATAAATTGTGAAGAACGAAAGAAAGAAAGAAAGCAAAAAATAAAGAAAGAGAGAACGAAAGAAAGAAAAGAAAAAAAGAAGGAAAGAAAGAAAGAAGGAAAAATAGAAAGTAAGAGAGTCAAAGGATGAAGGAAGATGAAAGACAGAGAAGAACAGGAAAAAGAACAAGAGAGAGAGAGAAAACAAGAAAATGATAGGTGGAAATAGACAGAGAGAAGAGAGAGAGACCAAAAAAGACAGTGATATATAAAGAGAAATAATAAATAAACAAACTGTGAAATAAATAAAGATGTAAGAAAGAAAGATGTAAGAAAGAAAGAAAGAAAGAAAGAAACAAAGGAGAAACAAAGGAAAGTAAGAAATGAGAGAGAGAAATAAAAAGAGTAAAAGAACAAAAGAGGAATGAAAGAAAGACAGAAATAAATAACGAAGAAAGAAAAGTAAGAGTGAAAAAAGAGTGAGAAAACAAAAGAGAGGGCAAAATAAAAGAACTGAAAAAGAGAGAAAGACAAAGTAATATATCCCCAGTTGCTTTGAGCGCGTCACCCCAGGTTTGTCAACATCAAGTGGACATGTCCCAAACTGCAGCTGATTTCTCTCTTGTACCTCTCCATGCATCATCTCACGGGGCCGAATAAAAACCTGGGCGGGCCTGAAGTGACTCGCGGGCCGCAATCTTGACACCTGTGGATTTGACTCAACCGTGTGTACAAATGAAGACTGCCTGGTGGGGAGAAGGCGAGGCTGACGGGAGCAAAAAGAGGAGGCGGGAACGAGGAGTGGGCGGATTTCGGAGCAGAAGCATGAAGCGTGTGGACCACAGAATGCAGGGAACAGGACGGCCTGCTGTCCTGTGCCTCCGCATCGCACTTGCAGCTAATGGGATTCCGTTTTGACGGTGCTCATACCCAATGTTCCCTGTCATTTTCCTTACGGGTCTGAGCGTTCAGACAAATTTGGTGAGCAACGCTTGAAACAACAGTGAGCAACCGTAATCCCAAGTGTGGCAAGATAATTCATTATCAAACATGTCCAAAACTTGACATTTTGCTGAGTTTCCGGCAATGCAAAATGATTTTTCTCTTTTGAACGAATTGACTCATGTACGGTTGCTAAGGTTGCAGGCTGACAAACGTCATTTGTTTTTACAATTCTTTCACTAGATTTTCATTTCTTTTTATTTCCTGATATATTTTGTCGCATAATATTAACATTTTTGGGGGCTTATTGAGTCGGTTGCACGATACACAACTTTATTTAATCACATTTTTTAGCGGAAGTACAATGTTGGCAACAAGATTCATCTCATCTCATTAGCCGTACCACTTATCCTCAGATGTCTAGTCAGATAGATGTTTAAATAGATATATGTCTAGATAGATAGATAGATGGCTAGATAGAGGTCTAGATAGAGATAGATAGATAGATAGATAGATAGATAGATAGATAGATAGATAGATAGATAGATAGATAGATAGATAGATAGATAGATAGATAGATAGATAGATAGATAGATAGATAGATAGATAGATAGATAGATAGATAGATAGATAGATAGATAGATAGATAGATAGATAGATAGATAGATAGATAGATAGATAGATAGATAGATAGATGTTGGGATAGATAGATGTCTAGACAGATAGATGTCTAGATGTCTAGATAGATAGATATATGTCTAGATAGATGGATGTCTAGATGTCTAGATAGATGTCTAGATAGATAGATACATAGATATAGATAGATAGATGTCTAGATAGATAGATAAATAGATATAGTTAGAGAGAGAGAGAGAGAGAAAGAAAGATGTCGAGATAGATGTCTAGATAGATGGATGTCTAGATAGGTGTCTAGATAGATGTCTAGATAGAGCGAGAGAGAGAGAGAGATGGATAGATGTTGAGATAGATAGATAGATAGATGTCTAGATAGATAGATAGATAGATAGATATATGTCTAGATAGATATATGTCTAGATAGATAGATAGATAGATAGATAGATGTCTAGATAGATAGATAGATAGATAGATGTCTAGATAGATAGATGTCTAGATAGATAGATGTCTAGATAGATAGATAGATAGATAGATAAGATGGCTGGATAGATGTCTGGATGTCTAGATAGATAGATGTCTAGATGGATAGACAGACAGACAGATGTCTAGATAGATAGATAGACAGACAGACAGATGTCTAGACAGACAGACAGACAGATAGATAGATAGATGTCTAGATAGATGTCTAGATAGATAGATACATAGATATAGATAGATAGATGTCTAGAAAGATAGATAGATAGATAGATGGATAGATAAAGAGAGATAGATAGATAGATAGATGTCTGGATAGATACGTATGGGTTGTTTCCTGCAGCGATGTTACGGAGAGACACTCGGCATATAGATGCAGGCATTCTCAAGCTGTTTGCTTCCCGGCTGAGGTATCCATGGAGATCTCCTTGGCTCATAATTAGTCCAAATCGATCCGTGTCGAGCTGCCACGGCGAACCCTGAACCACCACCCGCTGAAATACTCTGTATTGTAGCGCTCGACAAATCTATAAATAGAATAACGCACGAGCAATCACGTCGAAATAAAAGCAAGACTACGATTGTGACCATTAAAGCACAGGTGTCAAACAGGCGGCCCGCGGGCCGGATCAGGCCCGCTAAGGGATTGAATCCGGCCCGCCAGACAACGCTCAGAGAAGCGCAAGAGAAAAATGAGCTGCAGGTTGAAATATGTCCACTTGATGTTGCGAAAGCCAGGTGCCTCAAACAAAGACACTGTACTTGTATTTATTTCTCTCTCTCTCTCTCTCTCTCTCTCCAGTGACTTTCTTCATGTATCTCCCTTTCTTTCTATTTCTTTTCATCACTTTATCTCACTCTCTCTATTTCTATACATTTCTTTCTCTCTCTCTCTCTCTCTCTCTCTCTATTTCTCTCTCTATATTTTTTTCATCACTTTCTCCCACTCTCTGTCTCTTTCACTCTCTGTGTCTTTTTCTCTTCTCTTGTTGCTCTTTGTCTTTTGTCTCTGTTTCCTGCCTGATACCTTTTGCCGACCTCTTTTCCGGACTCGTTACTACCCTTGCTCCTCCGTCCTGGCCATCGACCTGTCTTGCCCTGTTTCCTGCCTGATACCTGTTTCCGACCTCTTTTTCGGACTCGTTACTACCCTTGCTCCTCCGTCCTGGCCATCGACCTGTCTTGCCCTGTTTCCTGCCTGATACCTGTTTCCGACCTCTTTTTCGGACTCGTTACTACCCTTGCTCCTCCGTCCTGGCCATTGACCTGTTTTCCCGCTGCCTACGACTCCCCTTGTTTGACACAGAAGTCCCACTTTCGCGTTCCTGCCATCATGGTATCGTGGAAGCAAGCACTGCTCTCTCTCTTCCTCAATAAAACTGAGTAAAACGAACGCTTTTGGGTCCTGTCTCCGTTTCTGGCTTGTGACAATTTGATGTAGTTATTCAATGCTTGGTCTATCGCGTCAAACTGCTGAGAAACGTGGCAAACATTCCAGCATTTACAAGTCACATTGTCATAGGATTACAATGACACCATCCCCTGATCTGAAACCAACATGCAGGAAAGGAAAAACTCAAAAAAATAAGAAATAAGGGGCCTCAAAAGTGGTAACCCTCCTAGATTTAGCACTTTTTCAAAACCTTGAAAACACACCATTCAAATTCAAGCACTTTCAAGTAATTTTAGCCCCAAACTCGATTCCCTTTGCGCTAATTAGTAACAAGAATAGCTCTCTGCTTGCAAAAGTTTGGAGACCCCAAGACACACCACAGGAAATGGTGCCCCTACGACCAAGGTAGTTAAGGGATTTCATTATGTGCCAAAGACGAATGTCCCTGGTTCGAGACCGGGAGGAAACATATGTTGGCCTGGAGAGGGATGGGCGCCACCAAGCTGCACTTGCCCAAGACACACCACAGGAATTGGTGCCCCTACGACCATAGTGGTGAAGGGATATCATTTTGTGCCGAAGACGCATGTCCCCGGATCGAGACCGGGTGGAAACATATGTTGGCATGGAGAGGGATGGGCGCCACCAGGCTGTACTTGCCCAAGACACACCACAGGAAATGGTGCCCGTACGACCATAGTGGTTGAGGGATATCATTCTGTACCAAAGACGCATGTCCCTGGTTCGAGACTGGGTGGAAACATATGTTGGCCGGGAGAGGGATGGGCGCCACCAGGCTGTACTTGCCCAAGACACACCACAGGAATTGGTGCCCCTACGACCATAGTGGTTGAGGGATATCATTATGCGCCAAAGACGCATGTCCCTGGTTCGAGACTGGGTGGAAACATCTGTTGGCCTGGAGAGGGATGGGCACACCAGGCTGTACCTACCCAAGACACACCGCAGGAAATGGTGCCCCTACGACCAAGGTAGTTAAGGGATTTCATTATGTGCCAAAGACGAATGTCCCTGGTTCGAGACTGGGAGGAAACATATGTTGGCCTGGAGAGGGATGGGCGCCACCAAGCTGCACTTGCCCAAGACACACCACAGGAATTGGTGCCCCTACGACCAAGGTGGTTAAGGGATATCATTATGTGCCAAAGATGCATGTCCCTGGTTCGAGACTGGGTGGAAACATAAGTTGGCCTGGAGAGGGATGGGCGCCACCAGGCTGTACTTGCCCAAGACACACCAGAGGAATTGGTGCCCCTACGACCATAGTGGTTGAGGGATATCATTCTGTACCAAAGACGCATGTCCCTGGTTCCAGACTGGGTGAAAACATAAGTTGGCCTGGAGAGGGATGGGCGCCACCTGGCTGTACCTACCCAAGACACACCACAGGAAATGGTGCTCCTAGGACGCATGTGTTGATAGTATTAAAGTATTGATATAGTGGTATTTTGAAGTATTTCTGTAGATGTATTTTCGAAGTATTTCCGTGGATGCGTTTTGTAGTATTTTGAGTATGTTTCAAAATATTACTGTAGTTGTATTTTTGTAGTATTTTTGGTGTAATATGTCTGTATTAGTATTTATTTATTATAGTATTACTGTAGCAGCATTTTGTAGTATTTCCATTGTATTTTTGCAGTCATATTTTTGTTTCCATAATAGTATTTTTGTAGTATTTCGGTAATAGTTTTGTAATACTTCCATAGTTTACTTTTTGTAGTTTATCTGTAGTATTTTTGTAGTATCTCTGTTGCAATATTTCTGTAGTTTTTGCCGTAATACTTCAGTATTAGTATTTTTGTGTTATAGTATTATAGTATTACTGTAGAGGTTTTTTAGTAGTATTTTTAAGTATGTTTTTAATACTATTGTAGTTGTATTTTGTAGTAGTTATGGTGTAATATGTCTTATAGTGTTACTGAAGTAGTATTTTTGTAGTATTCCCATAGTATTTTTGCAGTCATATTTTTGTAGTATTTCCATAATAGTATTTTTGTAGTATTTCTGTAATAGTTTTGTAATACTTCAATAGTATACTTTTTGTAGTTTATCTGTAGTATTTTTGCATTATCTCTGTCGTACTATTTATGTAGTTGTCCTTTGGTTGTATTTTTGCCGTAATATTTCAGTATTTTTGTGTTATACTATTATAGTATTACTGTAGAGGTAATTTCAAAGTATTTTTTAGTAGTATTTTTAAGTATGTTTTTAATACTACAGAAGTAGTATTTTTGTAGTATTCCCATAGTATTTTTAAAGTCATATTTTTGTAGTATTTCTATAGGAGTATTTTTGCAGTATGTCTAAAAAGTTTTTGTAATATTTCCACAGTAGACTTTTTGTAGTACGCTCGTCATATTTTTGTAGTATTGTTGTTGTATTTTTGCAGTATTTCTGTTGTAATATTTCTGTCGTAGTGTTTTTGTAGTACACTCGTCATATTTTTGTAGTATATTGTTGTATTTTTGCAGTATTTCTGTTGTAATATTTCTGTCGTAGTGTTTTTGCAGTAAACTCGTCATTTTTTTGTAGTATTATTGTTGTATTATTGCAGTATTTCTGTTGTATATTTCTGTCGTAATGTTTTTGTAGTACACTCGTCATATTTTTGTAGTATTATTGTTGTATTTTTGCAGTATTTCTGTTGTGATATTTCTGTCGTAGTGTTTTTGTAGTACACTCGTCATATTTTTGTAGTATTATTGTTGTATTTTTGCAGTATTTCTGTTGTGATATTTCTGTCGTAGTGTTTTTGTAGTAAACTCGTCATTTTTTTGTAGTATTATTGTTGTATTTTTGCAGTATTTCTGTCGTAATATTTTTGTAGTACACACGTCATATTTTTGTAGTATTATTGTTGTATTTTTGCAGTATTTCTGTCGTAATATTTCTGTCGTAGTGTTTTTGTAGTACACTCGTCATATTTTTGTAGTATTATTGTTGTATTTTTGCAGTATTTCTGTTGTAATATTTCTGTTGTAGTGTTTTTGTAGTAAACTCGTCATATTTTTGTAGTATTATTGTTGTATTTTTGCAGTATTTCTGTCGTAATGTTTTTGTAGTACACTCGTCATATTTTTGTAGTATTATTGTTGTATTTTTGCAGTATTTCTGTCGTAATATTTATGTCCTAGTGTTTTTGTAGTACACTCGTCATATTTTTGTAGTATTATTGTTGTATTTTTGCAGTATTTCTGTTGTAATATTTCTGTCGTAGTGTTTTTGTCGTTTTTTGTGGCAATATTTCTGTAGAAGCATTATAACTGTAGTGGTATTTTGTAGTATTTATGTACAAGTATTTTTGAAGCATTTCCTTAGTAGTATTTTGTAGGATTTTTAGTATGTTTGCAATATTATTGTAGCTACATTGTAGGCCAATGACCCTTACTGAGGAAATCACAATGATTCAGCTGACAGTTCAAGATTTGAATTAAAAACAGCCGTCGGAGGACTGGTTTCAGTTTATTTCGAAAGTACACAAAAATGACATCATCGGAGTATACGGGGAATACTGCTAATGTCTCCCAGCTGTCCGACCTCACTGTGTTTTCCCCTCCGTCCCGTCAAGAAATACTACTCGGCTTTTTGGTCCCGTCTGTTGACACGATAGACAAAACGCGTTCCCGTTTTGCCAGACGGGAACCGAAGCGGGACTGATAAAACTCCTGGAGGTTGCTACGTCAGCACTTAGCTAGGCTATAGTTAGGCTCCCTGAAGAGCTGCCAAAAGTGGCGTTTGATGCGGTGCAGAGACCCGAAGGGCAGGGGCGGGGAGCGACACGGTATATTTAGGCCGTTACATTTACTGGAGTAACTTTTGGGAAATGTTGTACCCGATACTTTTACTTGAGTAAATTAGAGAGGATTAAATGGTACTTTTACTCGGCTAGATAGGCAAGATTGAAGTCGTTGATTCGTTACTTAAAAATGACCTAAGTACGCGTCTGTCTGTCTCCGCTAAGGCGCGTATATTATGATGGAGACCTCCAGCAGGTTCTACCTCTATTTCTTTTCATTACTTTCTCTCACTCTCTTTATTTCTATACATTTCTTTCTCTCTCTCTCTCTCTCTCTCTCTCTCTCTATTTCTCTCTCTATATTTTTTTCATCACTTTCTCCCACTCTCTCTACTTCTATACATTGCTTTATCTCTCTCTCTCTCTCTCTCTATTTCTTTTCATCACTTTCTCTATCCCTCTCAATTCCTATACATTTCTTTCTTTATCTCTCTCTCTCTCTCTCTCTCTGTCCCTCTCTCTCTCTGTCTCTCCCCACTCTTTTATGGATATCTCTGTCTCTCTCTCCATCTCTCTCTTTCTCTGTCCACTCTCTTTCTTTAAGTATCTCTCTCTCTTTCTCTCTCTCTATTTTTTTTCATCACTTACTCTAACCCTCTCGATTTCTATACATTTCTTTATTTATCTCTCCCTCTCTTTCTTCCTCTCTCTAACTGTCCACTCTCTCTCCCCCTCTCTCCCTCACTCTCCGTCTCTCCCTCCACTCTCTAAATTTTTATTTATTTTCATCACTTTCTCTCTCTCTCTCTCTCTCTCTCTCTCTCTCTCTCTCCAGTCACTTTCTTAATGTATCTTCCTCTCTTTCTATTTCTTTTCATCACTCTCTCTCTCTCTCTCTCTATTTCTTTTTATCACTTTCTCTCTCTCTCACTCTACTTTTATACATTTTTTTTATTTTTCTCTCTCTCTTTTTATGTATTTATCTCTCTCTCTCTCTTTCTATATCTATGTATCTCTCTCTTTCTTTGTCTATTTTCTCTCTGCTCTTCGGAGTCTGTTTTATTTTGAAAGGAGCTACAGTATTCTTTTCGCTTGGGCTTTTTCTGCATCGCTGTCAGCAGATGCACCTTTCCTAATGCTCCTGTAGGGGGCCATGACGCTTGAATAGAGAATATGATAAATTTATCGTACACTTGAAGCGCAACAAAACGAAAAAGTAAACAATATAAGAAAAAAATATGAATAAATTAACATTATAAAGTGAGTTTAATCAGTTGAATATAACTCCAATGGTCCGTTGAGGAGATGGCAGTTCCGACTCTTTTTAATTCAAGGGTTTTCCTGACCTTGAAAACGCAATTTTCAAGGATCTCTCACTCCCGTACGCACCCAGTTCGACCCCACAACTACATTTGTAAATAATTTGTAGATTTATTTATTATTATTATTTTTTTTAATGATTTTATGTCTTGTTTTTATTTAATATTTCGCTTACAATTTTTTACATCGTATTTTCTCATTGTCTGCACAGTGTCCTTGGGTGGCTTGAAAGGCGCTTTTAAATATAATGCATTATTATTATAATAAATGAATGTAAATGTGAACTTGTTTGATTTGTTAGTTTGTTCTAGGACTTAATGTGACCCGAGTTAATTTTTGGAAATGGGATTTTCCAGGGAAAAGTCTCCATTGCATACCACCCGTGCACAAACAGGAAGTGGTAAATACGCTAGTACTGAGAAACATGGAAAGCTATCACTAATAGCTTGTTCGCTAACAGCTTAGCTACATGGTTTGATGTCTATAGCGCTCAATTAGACTGAATATGTTTAGTATTTTTTTCAATACTACTGTTTTTGTATTTTTGTAGTAGTTCTGGTGTAATATGTCTGTGATAGTATTTATTTATTATAGTGTTACTGAAGTAGTATTTTTGTAGTATTCCCATCGTATTTTTGCAGTATGTTTATAACATTTTTGTAATATTTCCATAGTAAAGATTTTGTAGTACATTCATAGTATTTTTGTAGCATTATTGTTGGATTTTTGCAGTATTTCTGTTGTAATATAGCTGTAGTAGTGTTTTTGTAGTTTTTTTGTGGCAATATTTCTGTAGAAGTATTTTTGTATTATAATATTACTGCAGTGGTATTTTGCAGTATTTCTGTAGAAGTATTTTTGAAGTATTTCTTTAGTAGGATTTTGTAGTACATTCGTAGTATTTTTGTAGTATTATTGTTGTATTTTTGCAGTATTTCTGTTGTAATATATCTGTAGTAGTGTTTTTGTAGTTTTTTTGTGGCAATATTTCTGTAGAAGTATTTTTGTATTATAATATTACTGCAGTGGTATTTTGCAGTATTTCTGTAGAAGTATTTTTGAAGTATTTCTTTAGTAGGATTTTGTAGTACATTCCTAGTATTTTTGTAGTATTATTGTTGTATTTTTGCAGTATTTCTGTTGTAATATATCTGTAGTAGTGTTTTTGTAGTTTTTTTGTGGCAATATTTCTGTAGAAGTATTTTTGTATTATAATATTACTGCAGTGGTATTTTGCAGTATTTCTGTAGAAGTATTTTTGAAGTATTTCTTTAGTAGGATTTTGTAGTACATTCCTAGTATTTTTGTAGTATTATTGTTGTATTTTTGCAGTATTTCTGTTGTAATATATCTGTAGTAGTGTTTTTGTAGTTTTTTTGTGGCAATATTTCTGTAGAAGTATTTTTGTATTATAATATTACTGCAGTGGTATTTTGCAGTATTTCTGTAGAAGTATTTTTGAAGTATTTCCTTAGTAGTAGATTGTAGGATTTTCAGTATGTTTGTGAGATTACTTTAGTATTTTTGTAGTATTGTCAGTGTATTATGTATGTCATCGTATTTATTTATTATAGTATTAGTGTGGTAGTATTTTTGTAGTATTCCATAGTATGTTTATCACATTTTTGTAATATTTCCATAGTAGTATTTTTGTAGTATGTCTTTCCATTTTTGTAATATTTCCATAGTTGACATTTTGTAGTATGTCTGCAGTTTTTTTGTAGTATTAATGTTGTATTTTTGCAGTATCTCTAGCGTGATATTTTGGTAGTAGTGTTTTTGTACTAGTTTTGTTGTAATATTTCAGTATTAGTATTTTTGTATTATAGTATTACTGTAGTGGTATTTTGAAGTATTTCTGTAGAAGTATTTCGAAGTATTTCCTTAGTAGTAGATTGTAGGATTTTTAATATGTTTGTAATATTGCTGTAGTATTATTACACCCTCAAAACTTTTTTTTTCAGTAGTACTTTATTTACTATTGTATATATTTTCGTTATATTTTGACCATTTTGGTTTGGGGGGCATCCTTCTCCCCCTCTCTAATCCAACAAACTGCCATATTTGTAGTCCTCTGGCTCAACCGTGTAGTTCTTATTCGATGTGGCTTTTTTGTAGATGTTGGCTTCTGTAGCGGAGGCAAGAAGGAAGACAAGCGCCACTGACGCCATCTAGTGGTCAAATCGACACACAGCGGGCTGTGCGGGCATCTGTTGTTACTTTAAAACAGGGTTTTATCTCGGGGGCCACACGATAGAACAAACATTCTCTCGGGGGCCGGACTAGTAGATTCAAGAGATATAAATAAGAGAAAAAGAGAGGGAGAGAAAAAGAGGGTGGGGCAAAGAAAGAGAGAGAGAGAAACGAAAAAGAGAAATAGAGAAATAGTGAGAGAGGGGGAGAGAAAGAGAAAGAAAGAACGAAATCCAAAGAGAAATAGAGATAGAGAGAAGAGGAGAAGAAGAGAAGAAGCAAGCAAGGGAGAAAGAGAGAAAAGAGAAAGAGAAAGAAAGAACAAAATCCAAAGAGAAATAGAGATAGAGAGAAGGGGAGAAAAAGAGAAGAAGCAAGCAAGAGAGAAAGAAAGAAAGGAGAGAAAAGAGAAGGGGAGAAAGAGAGAAGGAGCAAAAAAGAAAGAAAGGGAGAAAATAGAGAGAAAAGGAAAAAAGGAAGAGAGAGCAAAAGAAGGTAAAAAGACACAGAAAGAGACAGGGGAAAAAAAGAGAGAGTTTGTGAGAAACAAAAGAGATAAAAAGAGAAATAATGAAAGAGGGGGAAGGAAAGAGAAATAATGTAATCCAAAAAGAAATAGAAAGAGAGAAGGAGAGAAAAGAGGAGAGAAAGAGAGAAGAGGAGAAAGAGAGAAAAGGTAAAAAAAGAAGATAGGGAAAAAGAAGGTAAAAAACACAGAAAGAGACAAAGAGGAACAAAGAGAGAGAAAAAGAGACACAGATAGAGCGAAAGCGAGAGAGATAGAGAGTGAGAGAAAAAAGGAGGAAGAGAGTGTGCGGAACAAATGAGATAAAAATAGAAATAGTGAGACAGGCGGAGAGAAGGAGAGGGAAAGAATGAAATCCAAAGAGAAATAGAGAGAAGGAGAAAAAAGAGAAGGGGAGAAAGAGAGGACGAAGCAAGAGAGAAAGAGAGAAAAGAGAGAGAAAAGGAAAAAAGAAAAAGAGAGCAAAGGAAAGTAAAAAGACACAGAAAGAGAGAGAAAACAGAGCGAGAGAGTGTGTGATTAACAAAAGAGATAAAAAGAGAAAGAGTGAAAAATAAAAATACTACAAAAATACTACATAGTACTACAAAACTAAATATCAAATTGAGTGCTTAAAACAGGGACCTATCGTATTATTTCCTCTTCATTCTGATAAAAAAATAAATACTACTAGAAATATCACAAAAGTACTACTACAGTAATATTATGATACAGAAATACTATACTACAGGAGAACGGAGCTTGGATCGAGGTTCGATACAGGAAACAGGTCGGGATCAAAACCAGAGCCAGAGTCAAAAGTGCTTGCCTTGCATGCGCTGAGGTTGGCAGACGGACTGACCAGTAGTGACATGTTTGAATGACAAATTAGGGAATGAGTGGCAGTTGGGGCTGAACGAGTGAGCGCAGGTGAGGGCACTTGACAAATCATGACAGTATACGGAAGCTCATTCAACAATCTCTATTCATCGTGAAAAAGCCACAGAACAAACATTAACCTAAGACGTTTTACCCCAAAGCTTTAGCAAAGCATCTAGAGCAATTTGATTGGGAGAGCGGTAGGAAAGGGCGGAGCTATACACTCTCCATCTTTGCCCACCGCTGTCTGCGCTGAAGGTAAATACATTGTTATGGTTCATTGCAGTTTTTGGTGACATTTTTACAGAGGAACTCTGCTTGCACCTTGTTTTGAAACCATTTTTTGGGATAAAAAGGATTGAAATAGCGTTCCCCTATTTCTCTCAAACCAAAATCGGATCCCACTTTAGCGCAACCCCTCTCTCCAAGACTAAAACCGCCTCCGGATTTCAGTTCTGGTCTAAAGACTTTTTAATAGCTTCCTTTTCTAAAACAAGCAGCAGCCAAGATCATATCTCTTGCTCTCCTGTAGATTGGGTCTTAAAGCAGGGGCGTAACCAGCCCGCTTTGGAGGGGGGTCTGAAAACGCTGCGTTTGCACCCCTATGGGGGGCAGAGCCCACCCACAGAAACACTCTCAAAAGAAAATGAGATGTAGTAGTGGTGGCAGTCTGGGACCCCCACATGCTATCCTGTGCATATATTATTGTCTATCTCAGCGAACACTACCGTGTGTCACTCTCCCGCGTGATAGTAGAGATTTTGTAGTACATTTGTAGTATCCTTGTTGTATTTTTGCAGTATTTCTGTTGTAATATATCTGTAGTAGTGTTTTTGTAGTTTTTTGTGGCAATATTTATGTAGAAGTATTTTTGTATTATAATATTACTGCAGTGGTATTTTGCAGTATTTCTGTAGAAGTATTTTTGAATTTTTTCCTTAGTAGTATTTTGTAGTACATTCGTAGTATTTTTGTAGTATTATTGTTGTATTTTTGCAGTATTTCTGTTGTAAAATATCTGTAGTAGTGTTTTTGTAGTTTTTTGTGGCAATATTTATGTAGAAGTATTTTTGTATTATAATATTACTGCAGTGGTATTTTGCAGTATTTCTGTAGAAGTATTTTTGAAGTATTTCCTTAGTAGGATTTTGTAGTACATTCGTAGTATTTTTGTAGTATTATTGTTGTATTTTTGCAGTATTTCTGTTGTAATATATCTGTAGTAGTGTTTTTGTAGTTTTTTTGTTTGGCGATATTTATGTAGAAGTATTTTTGTATTATAATATTACTGCAGTGGTATTTTGCAGTATTTCTGTAGAAGTATTTTTGAAGTATTTCATTTCATGATAAAGCGCACAGTGTGTGCGTCCGCCGCCACGGAGGGAGCAGCTCCTCCCAGCATTGAGATGTTAACCCTTGAATGTGCCGAAACGCAAGTCGCAGTACAAAAAGTATGCGCGTGCGCGCCGTGCGTAATGGAAACGCATCAACTTTGTTGTAGTGATGGAAATTTTGTCTTTTTCTAGAACCGGCACTTTCGGCTCGGCTCACTAAAAAGAGCCAGCTATTTGGTTCCCTAACGGCTCCTTTGATTGTTTTAATCGCTTTAATCTGTTTACTGCTAATTATGAGGTAAGGTTATGCATGAAATAAGAAAATAAAGAAAAACAAAAAAAAACAATAAAGAAAGAATCAAAAGAAGAAAAAAATGAAATAACAAAGAAAAAAAGAAGTGGAAAGCTAGGGAAAAAAAACAATAGAAGGAAAAAGAAAAAGGGGAAATAATGAGCCGAAGAAGAAAAAAGTGGATACAATTAGAAAAAGACAAGGAAATAAAAAAACAGAAGAAAAAGGAAGAAAAGAAATAAACAAGCGGGGAAAAAAGGGAAAAAAGAGAGAAAAGAAGAAGAGAAAAAAAAGACGCCAATGAAGAAAGAATCAAAAGAAGAAAAAAATAAAAAAAAGAAGTGAAAAGCTAGGGAAAAAAAACAATAGAAGAAAAAAGACCCAAAGAAGAAAAAAAGCGGATACAACTATAACAAAAATAAGGAAATAAAAAAAACAAAAGAAAAAGGAAAAAAGGGAAAAAGGAAATAAAAGAAGAATAGAAATGGAAAAAAGACACCAATGAAGAAAGAATCAAAAGAAGAAAAAATGAAACAAAAAACGAAAAAAAGAAGTGAAAGGCTAGGGAAAAAAAAATACAAGAAAAAAAGCAAATGCAATTTTAAAAAAAAGAAGAACATGAAAAAAAGAAGAAAAAACAAAAAAGAAATAAACAAGCAGGGGGAAAAAGGGAAAAAGGAAAGAAGAATAGAAATGGAAAAAAGACACCAATGAAGAAAGAATCAAAAGAAGAAAATGAAACAAAAAACGAAAAAAAATAAGTGAAAGGCTAGGGGAAAAAAAACAATAAAAGAAAAAAGCGGATACATTTTTTAAAAAAAAGAAGAAAAGGAAAAAAAGAAGAAAAATCAAAATAAACAAGCAGGGGAAAAAAAGAAACAAAGGAAGAAAAGAAGAAGAGAAAAAAAAGACACCAATAAGTCATATTTAATCACGGTAATTTGTAATTAAATAGTTACTTTCAGTCAGTAATCCAAGGGTAACGGAATGACACCGATTATGATACGAGCGCCCTATTCTTGTCATTTGTCCCCTTCCTCCCTGCAATCCCACTTCAGCCAATGACACAGTCCTTATTTGAGTAGTAGGTAAGGAAGAGTGGAAGTCTAGAACCACCGTGAAACTTGAGTGTAAGAGAGCCAAACCAAACTGGGAAAAAGCCGCGGTCCCGCCTCCGGTTACGCCGACGTCCCTGGGAAATGACTCCCCGTGATTGCCGCTTCCTGTAACTGTCATCTTGAAAAACGAGGCCTCGCGCTGAACTTGAAGTATTGGTCCTAAATCCAGGCCGAGATACATGACGCTTGAGTAAGATCCATCAGAAATATCCACTTGGAACTTAAGGATGTCAGGATAAAGTTCGCTATGCTAACAGAAAATGCAAAGAACGAATGGAGTTGTTTGAGTTCCTAGACTATCTCTTGACTTTGACATTTTTTACGAGTAATTATTAGGATTACGTGACAACATCTGCCCGAAACATCATAGGTGGGCCCAGAAAATAGAATTAGATAGATAGATGTCTCGATATATAGCTGTCTAGATAAATAGATAGATAGATGTATAAATATATGTCTAGATAGATGGCTGAATAGATGGCTGGATGTCTAGATAGATAGATGTCTAGATAGATAGATGTCTAGATAGATAGATAGATAGATAGATAGATAGATAGATAGATGTCTAGATAGATAGATGTCTAGATAGATAGATGTCTAGATAGATAGATGTCTAGATAGATAGGTGTCTACATAGATAGATAGGTGTCTAGATAGATAGATGTCTAGATAGATAGATGTCTAGATAGATAGATAGATGTCTAGATAGTTAAATAGATGTCTAGAAAGATGTCTAGATAGATAGATAGATGTCTAGATAGATAGATAGATGTCTAGAGAGATAGATAGATGTCTAGAGAGATAGATAGATAGATAGATAGATAGATAGATGTCTAGATAGATGTCTAGATAGATGTCTAGATAGATGTCTAGATAGATAGATAGATGGACGTATGTCTAGAGAGATAGATGTCCAGGGAAATAGATGTCTAGATAGATTGATGTCTAGATTGATAGATATAGATATAGATGGATAGATGTCTAGATAGATGTCTAGATAGATAGATATATGTCTAGATAGGTAGAGGGATATATGTCTAGAGAGATAGATGTCTAGATTGATAGATATAGATATAGACGGATAGATGTCTAGATAGATGTCTAGATAGTTGTCTAGATAGATAGATAGATAGATAGATATATGTCAAGATAGATAGATGGATATGTGTCTAGAGAGATAGATGTCTAGTGAGATAGATGTCTAGATTGATAGATATAGATATAGACGGATAGATGTCTAGATAGATGTTTAGGTAAATAGATAGATAGATATATGTCTAAATAGATAGATGGATAGATATCTAGACAGATAAATGTCTAGATAGATGTCTAGATAGATATAGATAGATATAGACAGATAAATGTCTAGATAGGTGTCAAACTCATTTTAACTCGGGGGCTACACGGTAGAACAAACATTCTGTCGGGGGCCGGACCAGTAGATTAAAGAGAACGAAAAAGAGAGATAAAGAAATAAGAGAAAGAGGGAGGGAACAGGAGAGAGGGCGGGACAAAGAAAGAAAAAGAGAGAGAGGAAAAGAGCGTGAGAAACAAAAGAGATAAAAAGTGGTGAGAGAGGGGGAAAAGAAAGGGAGAGGAAGAAAGAAATCCAAAGAGAAATAGAAAGACGGAAGGAGAGAAAAGAGAAAAGAAAGCGCAAAGGGGTAGGAAGAGAGAAAGAGAAAAGAGAGAAAAGGGAAAAAGGAAGTTAGAGCAAAAGAGATTTAAAGACACAGAGAGAGAAAGAGACAAAGAGCAACAAAGGAAGAGCAAAAGAGACACAGAAAGTGAAAGAGACAGCGAAAGAGTGGGAGAAAAGAAAGAAATAGAAAAAGAGAGAAAGAAATAAATACAAGTACAGTGTCTTTGTTGGAGGCACCTGGCTTTGGCAACATCAAGTTGACATATTTCAACCTGCAGCTCGTTTTTCTCCTGTGCTTCTTTGAGTGTTGTCTCGCCGGCCGGATTCTATCCCTTAGCGGGCCCGATCTGGCCCGCGGGCCGCCTGTTTGACACCTGTGTTTTAGAATGACACCATTTTTTCCAGACACGATCTTGTTGCATTCACAAAGTCCAGTGAATCCAACTATATAAAATAGTTACTCCAAAATACATGAGAATGCCGCCTGTTGAAAAAAAAAAAAAATCCGCCTAAAAGCATTCCTGCATTGTTTGACTATCCTTGTAGTAATCTGTTTTCGCCCCATAATTCCCTTTCACAAGTAAACAGACTTGTAAAAGTATTTCCCATGTTGCCATTAGCCTCTGAACTTTTGATTGACACCATTCTCAACCAATTGCAGAGACAGGGTGGGAGAAAAGGGGAGGAAAAGAGAGAGAGAGAGAGAGAGAGAGAGAGAGAGAGAAATAAATACAAGTACAGTGTCTTTGTTCAAGACGCCTGGCTTCGGCAACATCAAGTGGACATATTTCAACCTGCAGTTCGTTTTTCTCTCGCGCTTCTCTGAGCGTTGTCTCGCGGGCCGGATTCAATCCCTTAGCGGGCCCGATCTGGCCCGCGGGCCGCCTGTTTTGGTCTAAACCAACAGCAGCTCTCAAAGAAACCCCCACTGAGTCTCACTCTTTACACCCGAGCTACTAGACCGAAGACGCCAGAGCTAAAGACTTTTCCGCCTGTGTTTTCATTTAAACGACCCCCCCCCCCCCCCCCCCCCCCGATTCTGTTTCCCCCCTCCCGATTCCGTTTCCTCCCGAACCTCACACGGTCCCGTTTCCGTTCCAGGTTCGGCTGTTTTTTACACTTCGCATTAAAACTACAATCAAAGCTGATAAACCGGCACGAACTCATAAAACTCAGAGTTTCTCTGAATTCAGCAGACATTTTATGACTTGATGTGACTCAGCGTTTTAGCTAGCTTGACTTGAAAGTGCAAGCTAGCAGGCTTTAAAAAGAGAGTAGAATAACAAACTTGGGCGGTTAGGGCATGGATAATTATTCTAAATCTGGACATTTCACCCCAAGGGTATCCCGATTATTTTTTACGATATGATCTAGGTACAATTATCTCCACGGTATCACCTCGTCTATTTTTAGTGTGCGAGTATTCCCAAGGGCATATACTCAAATCTGCCAGATATCCGGAACGCTAAAATAACAGCTTTTTCTTTCATCCATCCATTATGTGCACCGCTTATCCTCAGTAGGGTCGCGGGGGTGCCGGAGCCCATCCCAGCCGTCTTCAGACAATGGACAAGGGACACTCTGAACTGGTTGCCAACCAGTCCCAGGACACACAGAGACTGACAACTCATTCGCTCAGTCACACCTAGGGACAATTTGGACTGGCAAATTAACCTGACATGCATGTTTATGGAATGTGGGAGGAAACCAAAGTGCCCGGAGGAAGCATGGGGAGAACATGCAAACTCCACACAGGAGGTTCGATCTCATGACCTCAGAACTGTGCCGCACACGCGCTAACCACTGCGCCGCAACTCTCGGCGACCGGAAAAATGATGCTGTTTTTGTGTTGTACTGTCATGATTACCGATATGCTTCACCTGTGCCCGCTCCTTTGGCTCGGACTCTGATTGGCTCCCTGTCCCTATTTAAACCTACTCCTATCTGTCCCCTGTTGTCAGTACGTCTGCGAACCTCAGTTTACACGAGGCAAGACTTATTTTTGACCCTGACTCCAACCTATTTTTGCCTCCTGTCTGCCCTCTGTTTTGGATCCTGACAAGGTCTACTCTCCCGTCCCGGCTTTCGACCTTTTTTTGTCCCCGACCACGTCTACTTTCCTTTCCTGGCTTCCGACTCGCTTCCGACCCCGACAACGTCTTTGCTCTCCTGTCCCGACTACTGACCCGTTTTTTTACCTATTTTTTTTTTTTCGACCCTGACTCCAATCTGTTTTTTTTTGCTCCTGTCTGTCCCGCAGCTTCGACCCATTTTCGATCCTGACCACGTCTACTCTCCTTTCCTGGCTTACGACTTGCTTCAACCACGTTTTTGCTCTCCTGTCCCGACTACTGACTCGTTTTTTTTTTTGACCCTGACTCCCACCTGTTTTTTTTTGCTCCTGTCTGTCCCCCAGCTACAACCCGTTTTTGATCCTGATCACGTTTACTCTCCTTTCCTGGCTTACGACTCGCTTCCGACCCCGGCCACGTTTTTACTCTCCTGTCCCGACTACTGACTTGTTTTACTTTTTTTTTTCGACCCAGACTCCAACCAGTTTTTTGCTCCTGTCTGTCCCCCAGCTTCGACCCATTTTTGATCCTGACCACATCTACTCTCCCGTCCCGGCTTTCGACCTTTTTTGTCCCGGACCACGTCTACTCTCACGTTTACTCTCCTTTCCTGGCTTACGACTCGCTTCCGACCCCGACCACGTTTTTGCTCTCCTGTCCCGACTACTGACCCGTTTTTCTTTTTTTTTTTCGACCCAGACTCCCACCTGTTTTTTTGCTCCTGTCTGTCCCCCGGCTTCTACTGGTTTTTGATCCTGACCACGTCTACTCTCCCGTCCCTGCTTTCGACCTTTCTTGTCCCCGACCACGTCTACCCTCCTTTCCTGGCTTACGACTCGCTTCCGACCCCGACCACCTTTTTAACTCTCCTGTCCCGACTACTGACCCGTTTTGTCTGCGTTCTGGTCTTGACATGTACCCAAATAAGAAACCACAAACAGGTATATTTAAAACAAGGGAAACTTCCCAGAGTGCCATAACATTCCCTCAATTAAGAAGCACTGGGCTACAATAAATGTGTAGAGTAGATGCTCAAGGGCAGGGCGGCAGAAGTAGGCGGCTCGGAGGGGGGGGGGCAGCTACTAATGGCAGCATATTCAAGCCTCCTACTCTGGAATGCAGAGTGAGGCAGAGACACAATACAAGAGACTATTCTTAGTGCAGTTATGTGGAGAGCGCCCCCTTCTTCACCCTGAGG
Source organism: Urocampus carinirostris (assembly GCF_059441175.1). Classification (NCBI taxonomy): domain Eukaryota; kingdom Metazoa; phylum Chordata; class Actinopteri; order Syngnathiformes; family Syngnathidae; genus Urocampus; species Urocampus carinirostris. The sequence continues at coordinate 41,032,950 of NC_142358.1, read as the reverse complement.
CCTTCGACAACAGAGTGCACAAAAACATAATAATAAGGGGAAGGGGAAAGGGGATGAATAAAGTATCCATCTATCTATCTATCTATCTATATAAGGATCCCATTTCCTTCCCCTTGACCTGTGAAAATCGGGGTAGTCCAAATGTGTGATCGCATTAGAAAAGGGGTGTCAAGAAATTCCCACAGAAAATGAAAATCCCAAAAGGCCAAACTAGTAGACAAAACAGAGTGGGGGATAAAGAGAGAGAAAGAAAAAAAGACAAAAAGAGCAAGAACAAGAGAGGGATAGATAGAAAGAAAAAGGAAGGAACAAGGGAGGAAAAAAGACTGAAAGAAAGAGAAAGAGGGAAAAAAATAGAGAAGAAATAGAAAAAGAGAGGTAGACAGTGCGGAAAGAAATAAAGAGACAGAGAGGCCAAAAAGGCCAAACTCGATGATTAAAGACAAAGATAGAATGGGGGATAAAGAGAGAGAGAGAGAGAAAAAAGACAAAAAGGGCAAGAACAAGAGAGGGATTGATAGAAAGAGTAAGAAATGGAGGAAGAGTTAAAGAAAGAAAGACACCTAACAAGAAAAAGAGAGAGAAAATATGAGAGAGAGAGAGAGAGAGAGAGAGAGAGAGAGAGAGAGAGAGAGAGAGAGAGAGAGAGAGAGAGAGAGAGAAAAGGAGAAACGAAGAAAGAAACAGAACTAAAAAGAGAGAAGGATGAGGAAAAAGAGAAGAAAAAAAAAACAAGGAGAAATACAAAAAAAGAGAGAACCAGAGAGAAAAAAGTGAGAAAGACAATTGAAAACACAAGAGAGGAGAAATACAAAGGAAATAAAGAGATAGAGAGGGAGAGAGAGAAAATAAGGAGAAGAAATAGAGAGCGGGCAAGAGAGAAAGAAGAACTACATAGACTCAGAGGGAGCAAAAGACAGAGAAAAAAAGAAATAGAGAGACAGAGAGGGAGGGAACAAGAAAATAGAGAGGGGGGGAGAAAAAGAGAAAGAGAGAAAAAGACAGAGAGAGAAAGGTGAGAAAGAAGTGAAAATGCAAGAGAGGAGAAATAGAGAGACAGAGAGGGAGGGAGAGAAAGTAAGAAGGAGAAGATATAGAGAGCAGACAAGCGAGTAAGAAGAACTGGAGAGACTGAGAGGGAGAGAATAAAGGGAACAAAAGAAGAAATAGAGACAGAGAGGGAGGGAACAAGAAGGGAAAGAAAGAGAGAGGGACAAAAGACAGTGAGAAAAAGAGAAAGAAAGAAAGAGAGAGAGACAAAGAAATACACCTCCTCCAGTTGCTTTTCTTGAATTTGTGGCTTTGGCGACATCCAGAAAACCTATTCCAAAAAGCCAAGTCATTTTTCTCTTGTGCTTCCCTTTGCATATCCCTCAAAGACACGTCTCGGGGGCCACATCTTTCACACCTACGCGCTTGACCGCACTAACTGGTACTGTGAGCATCACGTCGCGTTCAAACAGTCACCCGATTCATCTACGGAAGGCACAGGCTTTCTTTTTCTTCCCCCTTTTTTCTTCTCTTTGCTTTTATTTATGTGCCGTCGTTTTGTCTATCTCAATGAGTCAGTGAGAAGGAGAGTCCTGTGTCGTGCATGGTGCCGCTATTATCAAGGAGAAGACCGGGCGATCAGCAGCTCCCGTCATAACAAACGTCAAAGCGCCCCTATTCATTTTTGTTGAGTCACTTTCTAGACTTTGTCAAGTTATGGGACGAATGAATGAATGAATGAATGAAAACTTTATTCGAACATTAAAACAAAACAAAAGCAATAACTCAACAAAATCATGTTACATCATATGTACGAAAAGGGGTAGTAAGAAGATAGATAGATAGATAGATAGATATCTATCAAGACATCTATCCATCTATCTATCTAGACATCTATCGAGACATCTAGACACCTATCTAGACATCTATCTATCTTTCGAGACATCTATCTATCTATCGAGACATCTATCGAGACATCTAGACATCTATCTATCTATCTAGACATCTATCTATCTAGACATCTATCTATCAGTCTAGACATCTGTCTAGACATCTATTTATCTATCAAGACATCTATCTTTCTATCCATCTATCTATCTAGACATCTATCGAGACATCTAGACATCTATCGAGACATCTAGACACCTATCTAGACATCTAGACATCTATCGAGACATCTAGACACCTATCTAGACATCTATCTATCTATCGAGACATCTATCGAGGCATCTAGACATCTATCTATCTATCTAGACATCTAACTAGACATCTATCTATCCATCTAGACATCTATCAAGACATCTATCAAAACATCTATTTATCCATCTAGACATCTATGTAGACATCTATCCAGACATCTATCCATCTAGCTATCTAGACATCTATTTATCTATCTAGACATTTATCTATCTAGGCATCTACCTAGACACCTATCTACCTATCTAGACGTCTATCTATCTATCTAGACATCTATCTAGACATCTATCAAGACATGTATCTATCTATCTAGACATCTGTCTGGACATCTATCTAGACATCTATCTATCTAGACATCTATCTATCTAGACATCTATCCATCTAGACATCTATCTATCTAGACATCTATCTATCTAGACATCTATCTAGACATATATTTAGACATCTATTTAGACATCTACCTAGACATCTATCCATCTATCTAAAGATCTATCTGGACATCTATCTAGACATCTATCTGTCTTGACATCTATCTTTCTAGACATCTATCCATCTATCTAAAGATCTATCTGGACATCTATCTAGACATCTATCTTTCTAGACATCTATCCATCTATCTATCTAGACATCTATCTATCTAGACATTTATTTATCTATATCTATCTATCTAGACACCTATCTATCTTTCTAGACATCTATCCATCTATCTATCTAGACATCTATCTATCTAGACATTTATTTATCTATATCTATCTATCTAGACACCTATCTATCTATCGAGACATCTATCCATCTATCTATCTAGACATTTATTTATCTATGTCTATCTATCTAGACACCTATCTATCGAGACATCTATCCATCTATCTATCTTGACACCTATCTATCTATCTAGACATCTATCTATCTTGTATGTCATTTATCTGTTCTACCTCACCTCGCTCCAAAATATGGCCCTCACACTGTCATTGAAATTGCCAAAACGGATTTTTACAGGTGGAAGTGAACACTTGGTGGAGAGCCTTTCACAAAACGAGGTTTTAGAAGCAACCGATCACGAAAATAGAGCAGACAATGCCATACTGTTCCACGTTGTCACAGGCACAATCCCACATGTGACACTTTGTTCACAATCGCCTTTGACATGAAAACACAAAAAGATGCGCGGTGTCAAAGACACAACACGTACGGCATGTTTTGTCTCTATGGAATCTTTGATTTTTTTCTGTATATACAACCGAGTCTATCACCCCAAGGCTATACGCTAAGCAGAAAAGGAGAAGCTGAGGACTGGTGAGCATCAATATCACGCTCCAAGGTGAAACATCAAAACTCCAAGAGTACATCTTGGAATAATGGACCTAAGTTATTCAACTTGACTATACTTTATGTGTGTTATATGTTTGCTTGAAATATAGTACTTACAAAATAGGATTTTTGTGAATCGGTTACAGATTTGACCCGCAGGCCAAGGTTCTTTCCTGAAGATAGCGTGAAGAGAGTTAATCAGTCGCATTTCAAATAACAAGTTGTTGTGCAAGAACTGGTTTTAACTGGAACATTTAACCTTCAACCCACCCCTTACCCTTAGTGTTGAAACCACGTTGTAACAGGGTGTTCCTTTCTGAATAAAAGGCAAGCAGAGGGAAGACTGCTTTAGAGTGAGTTGGAGGATTTTAACTGAAGCAGCCTTCCCGTCACTTTCCTTGCAAGTAAAACCATACACAATTCTCTGTGTCTTTTTGTATGCAGGTTTTTGTTACAAGTGTTGGGTTGAACCTGACAGTACACCAAACAAATGGCCCCAGAAGATGATCTGCTGACTGAATGTCGCCTGCAGATGAACCCTGACGAGAGTGTAGAGGAGGAGCAGATATCCTGGATGGACAAGATCCTCCTGTACAAGGTGGCTGGCATCAAGGAATCCTACCAGGACTGACAGAGAGCACAACAGCTCTGACCAGGGAAGACAAGAATAGGCCAGAGAGCCACAAAGACCAGGATCTACAAGAGTAGACCAGACCCAAGATGCAGACTGGCGTTCCCAGGCCAACCTAGAGACATAGTCTCTCCAGCAGGACCTGGGCTGTCCCCCAAGACCTCCTGCGAGTAGGACATGCCCTGAACACCTCCACAGGGAGGCGCCTAGGAGGCGTCCTTATCAGATGCCTGGGCCACCTCAACTGGCTCCTCTCAATGCGGAGGAGCAGTGCCACAGCATAGAGTCTCTCCCGGATGACTGAGCTTCTCACCTTAGCTCTAAGGGAGAGCCCAGCCAGTGGACATCATTAGCTAAATGGCTGTCCTTACAGATATATGAAAAACTGGATCTTGCTGCATAAATGATATTACCAACCCAAGAGGTGTGTTTGACATTAAACATATTGGGGTTTTTTGGAAGATTTTAGGTTGTCTTTGACTTCAACATTGGCAACTGTTGTCACGCAGGTGGACCTAGCATAATAGCAGATATTACGTCACGTATTTAGCTAATGGTGCAGAGAGACATGTCCTTAAAAGACAATAAATGACATTGTTAGTCACTGTATGAGTACGCACTTGAGATTACAAAGGGAACTGCAGCTGCCAGGCTCGCCGGTGATTGGCCGATATGGACGCAAGAAGCCTAAACCAAAAGCTAAACGGGACCTTGGTCAAAAAAAATCAACATTTAATTCTAGAATTTGCAATGTTTGCTCCAATCACAGCACTTGTCTGTGTAAGGCAGGGGTGTCAAACTCATTTGAACTCGGGGGCCACACGATAGAACAAACATTCTGTCAGGGGCCGGACTAGTAGATGAAAGAGAAAGAAAAAGAGAGATAAAGAAATAAGAGAAAGAGGGAGGGAAAAGGAGAAAGGGCGGGACAAAGAAAGAAAAAGAGAAAGAGGGAGAGAGCGTGAGAAACAAAAGAGATAAAAAGTGGTGAGAGAGGGGGAAAAGAAAGGGAGAGGAAGAAAGAAATCCAAAGAGAAATAGAAAGACAGAAGGAGAGAAAAGAGAAAAGAAAGCGCGAAGGGTAGGAAGAGAGAAAGAGAAAAGAGAGAAAAGGAAAAAAGGAAGTTAGAGCAAAATAAGTTAAAAAGACAGAGAGAGAGAGAAAGAGACAAAGAAGATCAAAGGACGAGAAAAAGAGAGACAGGGAGAGTGAAAGAGACAGAGAGTGGGAGAAAAGGGGTGGAAAAGAAAGAGTGAGAGAGAAAAAGAAATACAAGTACAGCGTCGAGGCACCTTTCTTTGGCAACATCAAGTTGCCATATTTCAACCTGCAGCTCGTTTTTCTCTTGCGCTTCTCTGAGTGTTGTCTCGCGGGCCGGATTCAATCCCTTAGCGGGCCTGATCTGGCCCGCGGGCCGCCTGTTTGGCACCTGTGGTGTAAGGGATAATGGCGATGTTGTGACATAGTGTTATCAAAACAGTGGCAACAATGCTAACATTGCTAACTTGCAATACTAAGGTAGAATGCTTGGTAAGAATTTTCGGTGTATTTGCATGAACAGACGCTCCCCTACTCACGAACATTCGACTTAAGTAAAACATTTTTCCCGGGATGTCGAAATGTTTTTAAATGAAAGTGGAATAAGAAAGATTAATGCGGTTGAGAAAACGGTTGGATCGCTTTTTTTCACCCACAGAAGAGGAAATAGCCTAACTCTTGAAGCTCGTCTTCCAAAAGTAAGTTGAACGTAAGTTTATTTATCTTTATATAGCGTATTTTTTTACATGTTTATTTTTGAGTACAAAACAATACAGGTTACTTATACAAGTTTTAAACTGTCACGGTTGACATGGTGCCCAATTGGCCCGGCCCGTGTGTCACGGTTGCCATGGCGCCCAATTGGCCCCACCCGCTCCTTTGGCGCCAACTCCCTCGGACTCTGATTGGCTCCCTGTCAGTATTTAAACTCTGTTCTGTCAGTCCCCTTTTGTCGGTCCGTCTGCGAATCTGTTTTCTCTTCTGACTCGGTCCTGGTCTCCTTTGGTATCTCCCAAATAAACTTCTGCCCCACAAGACGTGGGTTCTGACTTGGTCCTGTTTTCCTGTGATATCTCCAGTCCGGTATTGTTCCCGTTTATTTTTCGTCCTGTTTAATTTCGGGTTCCAGTTTCGTTTCTGTCTGTTTTTGTCCTGTTTGTTAGTTTCTCCAGTTTTTGTTCCCGTCTAGTTTCTCCTGTTTATTTTCGTTATCCTGATTCGTTAGCGATCTCGTCGATCTCTGGCTTCCTGTCTTTCCACGCCAGACCGGCTGCCTAACGAGCATGACTCCCCATTTCCCGTAAAATAAAAGCTTGTGTGAGAACGTCACGCGATTGGGTCCTGATCCCTTTCTGGTTCCTGACAACTATTATTGTTCTATTTAACTAATAAAGTTTATTTTATTGGATCAAACAAAAGGATAAATAAACAAAACATTTAAAGTTTAAAAAGACAGGATTGTTTGTGTTGTTGGTATCGTGATGTTACCGTGATCAAATCAAAAAATATCGATGGATAGGTGGATAAAAACGATCACAGATCAGAAACATTGAACTCCTTTCAGGAAAAAAAATCACAAAACTCTGAATTATATATATATATATATATCTATATATATATATAAATATAGATATATATCTATATCTATCTATATATATGTCTATATCTATATATATATATAAATATATATCTATATATGTCTATATCTATATATATATATATATATATATATATATATATATATATATATATAAATATACATCTATATCTATATATAGATATATATCTGTATATATATATATATATGTTTATATAAATATATATATATATATATGTCTATATCTATATATCTATATAAATATACATCTATATCTATCGATATATATATATATCTATATATATATATATATATATATATATATATAGATATATATCTATATATATCTATATCTATATCTATATATATATAAATATATATCTATCTAAATCTATAGATACATATAAATATATATCTATCTATATCTATAGATACATATAAATATATATCTATCTATATCTATAGATATATATAAATATATATCTATCTATATCTATAGATATATATATATATATATATATTATATATATATATAAAAATATACATCTATATCTATAGATATATATAAATATATATATCTATAGATATATATAAATATATATATCTATATATATATCTATATATATATATATATATATATATATATATATAGATATATATATATATATATCTATATATATACTGTATATGTATGTAAACATTGTCTGTATATCTTTGTATCGTGACATCTGGATATTGTTGCAGAAGATGTATATACAAACAAAGTGAGATGAGACCAGACGAAGGCGAAGGAGATTTTCAAAGAGTGATAGCGGCGTTTCCTGTTAGAATTCCATCTTAATTGACCTTCCTCTGTTGCCGTGGTAACAGCAGCGAATGAATGTTAACAGAAGCGGTTCTTCTCCTCGGGGGCGATTGATTTTCGGCACGGTCGGTCCGTCTTATCATCTGCGGGTTCCGGTTTTGGCGGAAGATATTCAGGCTAGCGTGTACTTCATGTATTACTTGGCGGGTCATAAATCGAGGACACAAACCGGGTCGGCAGCAGGGACCTTGGACGAATAGGTTCAGTTCGTTTTTGTCTACAAAGAAAGAGCCCCAGTGGCTTCAAAGCTTGAGACAGGACCCACTTGCGTAACGTTTCTCTCAGTTTTATTGGGAAGAAGGGAAAGGGTTGCGCAAACAATCTGGAGATCGCTGGTTGCAGGGAGAAGGTCGCGCTTACCGCGTAAGTGGGACTTCCGTGGCGAGCGATGGCGGTGTCGGGAGCGGAAAAACAGGTCAGTAGCCGGGACAGGAGAGCAAAAAATGTGGTCGAGATCAGAAAGTGGGTCGAACCCGGGGAACAGATGGGGCCAGATCAGGAGTGAGTCAGGATCAAAAAGCTTGCCTAGCGGGAGCTGAGGTTGGCAGACGGACTGACAAGAGGGGACGGATAGGAGTGGGTTTAAATGGGGACAGGGTGCCAATCATAGTCCGAGGGAGTTGGCGCCAAATGAGAGTTTGTGTTTTTATTTTTCATGGTTTTGTTTTGCATTTTCAGGGATGTTGGAAAATTTGTTTTGTATTTTGCAATATTTTTGTAGATCCGTGAATATTTTTATTCATATTTCATGTTCTTTTTTCAGCAATCCCCACAAAACATATGACATTGCTAATTACTAAATAATTTGGTGCATCGTCTTTTATTATTGATAATATATCGTTAAAAAAAATGAAAAGAATTTGAGGAGTTGTTTGGGAGCCGAGCCAAAAAAGCCGGATTTCTAAACAGAGCTGTCCTCTTAGGTGTGACCAGTAGGGGGTGGTGACGTGTCACATAATACCTAAGAGCAAGCATGTTAGCATCATTTAAATTTCTATTTATTCCGTAGTCTATAGAGTCAGACTGCCAAGAAACATGGCAACAATTTCAAGTATTTCAAGCATTTCACCCAAAATTCAAGTATTTTCCTGACCATTTTCAAGGATTTCAATCACCAATACGAACCCTGATTATAATTCCGAGCGGAAAAACACGCCAAGCTGGGACAAAAACCAAGAAAAAAAAATTGTCACGTGAAGTAATACCAAAAGAGTCCACTGGGGGGATCAGAGAGCAAATGCTTGATAAATTCCATGTCGTTTTACATAACGGAGAGTCGGCTAACAGGACCGGGCAACCCTTGAAAAAAAAAGGAGTATAAACAAACACACATGTTGGGCAGATGTGACCTTTTCAAGGTCATTGATAAAAATCGATAAATATAACGAGACAACAAGGTCACGATCTTGGAGAGTTTACGTTTTCACACGGCTCACGACTCTCCCGAGACCGGACGAACAGATTTGTGAGGTTTATTTACGACGGGCAGGAATTCTGTTTTGAAGTGGTCATCGATGACGGGCCTGCCCGGCTGACTTTAGTTGTTGTTGCTTCATCGTTTATGGGGCCTAGCTAACACAATAAGCTATCATATTGGGAATACTGGAATGAAAACCTTTGAAAGATATCGGTGTAAAGCAAAACCAAAACAGAATGTTGTTTGCTGTACAAAACTCCAAAAGTCGAGTCATGTTTATTTGTGACGCCCTTAATCACAAAGAGTTTCAAAGGGCTGCACAGACTATTGCAAACTACAGACTATTTTCACACCATCCCCTGATCTAAAACCGACGTGAGGGCAAGGGAAAACTCAAAAACCCCAACATGAGGCAAGTCATGTTTATTTGTGACGCCCTTAATCACAAAGAGTCTCAAAGGGCTGCACAGACTATTGCAAACTACAGACTATTTTCACACCATCCCCTGATCTAAAACCGACATGAGGGCAAGGGAAAACTCAAAAACCTCAACATGAGGAAAATGAAGAAACCTTGGACAGTCTCAAAGGGCTGCACAGACTACAGACTATTGCAAACTACAGACTATTTTCACACCTTCCCCTGATCTAAACCTACATGATGGCAAGGGAAAACTAAAAAACCCCAACATGAGTCAAATCATGTTAATTTGTTTTTGGCCCTTAATCACAAAGAGTCTCAAAGGGCTGCACAGACCACAGACTCTTGCAAACTGCAGACTATTTTCACACCACCCCCTGATCTAAAACCGACATGAGGGCAGAGAAAAACTCAAAAACCTCAACATGAGGAAAATGAAGAAACCTTGGAAAGTCTCAAAGGGCTGCACAGACTACAGACTATTACAAACTACAGACTATTATGACACCATCCCCTGATCTAAAACCTACATAAGGGCAAGGAAAAACTCAAAAAGCCCAACATGAGTCAAATCATGTTTATGTGTGACGCCCTTAATCACAAAGAGTCTCAAAGGACTGCAGAGACCACAAATTATAGCAAACTAGACTATTATGACATCATCCCCTGATCTAAAACCTACATGAGGGCAAGGAAAAACTCAAAAACCACAACATGAGTCAAATCATGTTTATTTGTGACGCCCTTAATCACAAAGAGTCTCAAAGGGCTGCACAGACCACAGACTATTGCAAACTGCAGACTATTTTCGCACCACCCCCTGATCTAAAACCGACATGAGGGCAAAGAAAAACTCAAAAACCTCAACATGAGGAAAATGAAGAAACCTTGGAAAGTGTCAAAGGGCTGCACAGACTACAGACTATTGCAAACTACAGACTATTATAACACCATCCCCTGATCTAAAACCTACATGAGGGCAAGGAAAAACTCAAAAACCCCAACATGAGTCAAATCATGTTTATTTGTGACGCCCTTAATCACAAAGAGTCTCAAAGGGCTGCACAGACCACAGATTATTGCAAACCGCAGACTATTATAACACCATCCCCTGATCTAAAACCTACATGAGGGCAAGGAAAAACTCAAAAACCCCAACATGAGTCAAGTCATGTTTGTTTGTGACGCCCTTAATCACAAAGAGTCTCAAAGGGCTGCACAGACCACAGACTATTGCAAACTGCAGACTATTTTCACACCATCCCCTGATCTAAAACCTACATGAGGGCAAGGAAAAACTCAAAAACCTTAAGCATTTTCAAATCGAAATAATAATTTAAGTAAGTGCAAGAAAAATAAAACAACTAGAGTGAAGCCCGGCCGCCCTGACTTAATGATTGACATCAGGTTTGGGCCTGGGCCCAAGATTTTACCTCTACAACAGATGGTAAACTATCAATGGTTGCCATGGCGCCCAATTGGCCACACCCGTGTGTGTGACGGTGGCCGTGGTGCCCAATTGGCCCAGCTGTGTGTGTCACGGTTGCCATGGTGCCCAATTGGCCCTGCCTGTGTGTCGCCAGCTGCAGCTCATTAACAGATTGGCTATTCTTCTAATTAAGTTCAGTGTTCTCACTCTCGGTCAGTCCGTCAACAAACCTCTGCCCAAGCAAGACGTGGGTTCTGACTCTGTCCTGTTTTCCTGTGATATCTCCAGTCCGGTATTGTTCCTGTTTATTTTCGGTTTCCAGTTTAGTTTCCGTCTGTTTTTGTCCTGTTTATCATTTTCTCCAGTTTCATTCCCGTCTAGTTTCTCCTGTTAATTTTCGATATCCTGATCCGTTATCTATCCTGTCTGTCACTTCCTGTCCGGTATCGACCCCATCTGTCCGATTGGAATCAGTCTCGTCGGTTTCTGGCTTCCGGCCTTTTCACGCCAGACCGGCTACCTAACGTGCATGACTCCCCATTTCCCGTGAAATAAAGGCTTGCGTGAGAACGTCACAAGATTGGGTCCTGTATCTGTTCTGGTTCTGACAGTAAACAGTTTTGTCCTGGAAAATATGCATCTTAGACTTAGACGAGCTGAAGTTTTTTTTTTATCAAACTTCTCAAAACTGAAATAAATAAAACCCTCCACTATATACTTCAGGCTCTTTTGGTGACTTTGAGAAGATACGTGATCTCTGGGGGCCTCAAAAGCATCAATTGCATTCTGGGTAATGTCTCCTAGTGTGATACTTAGCTAAGGCGCTCTTCACACAATGTTCAAAGAACTTTCAGCTCGTACAAGGAGAAAACTGATCAGAGATGCAACCAAGAGGCCCATGGTCACTCTGGATGAACTGCAGAGGTCTACAGCTGAGGTGGGAGAATCTGTCCATATACTGCACAAATCTGGCCTTTATGGAAGAGTGGCAAGAAGATTTCTTCAAGATATCCATAAAAAGTGTCAATCAAAGTTTGCCACAAGGCACCTGGGAGACACACCCAACACGTGGAAGAAGGTGCTCTGGTCAGATGAGACCAAAATCCAACTTTTTGGCAACAATGCGTTATGTTTGGCGTAAAAGCAGCACAGCTCATCCCCACCGTCAAACCTTGTGGTGGCAGCATCATGGGTTGGGCCTGCTTTTCTTCAGCAGGGACAGCAAAGATGGTTAAAAATTATGGGAAGAGGGATCTCAACCGCATTAAGAGGGATCTCAACCGCATTAATCTTTCTTATTCCAAAGAAAACCTGATGGAGTCTGCAAAAGACCTGATACTGGGACGGAGATTTGTCTTCCAACCAGACAACGATCCAAATCATAAAGCAAAGCTACAATGGAATGGTTCACCAAAAAAACATATCAAGGTCTTAGAATGCCCAAGTCAAAGTCCAGACCTCAATCCAATCGAGAAGCTGTAGTAAGACCTGAAAACTGCTGTTGACAAACGCTTTCCATCCAACCTCACTGAACTCGAGCTGTTTTGCAAGGAGGAATGGGCCAAAATATCAGTTTCTCGATATGCAAAACTGATAGAAACATACCCCGAGCGACTTGTAGCTGTCATTGCAGCAAAGCTGGCGCTACAAAGTCTGAACTCAATGGGGCTGAACAATTTTTCACTTTTCACTTTTTTGTTTTTTTATTGTTGATGCTTCACAAGAAATGACAGTTTTATATCTTGATGTTTGAAGTCTGAAACGTGGGAAAAAGTCAAGTTCAAGGGGGCCAAATAGTTTCGCAAGCCACTGTATCTCCATTATCTCGTAGCTGCTGGTATCAGAGATGCTAAAACCCTTTATTTCACATGATTTTCCAGGAAAACCCCCACAAGACCACCAGGGGGCCTTGAAATTTTCAGGTGGACCGCTAAAAGACGAATAACAAAGCAGGTTTTGGTTTTAGTACAGAAGGACCAGAAAAAGAGAGAACAGAAATAAAAGGGAAAGCCAGAGAAGGGCTGGTCAATGAGAGACTGACGCTTCAATGGACGTGACGCCAAAGGGCCCGATTCTGCTGACCTGGATTTCTTTCAACGGGGACAAAAAAAAAGCCAGGACAAAAAAACTCTACGCTCGAAAACGACACTACGCCCGTGGACTTTTTACACGCTTAGTCGGAGCTTTAGCGTCACGGGGTTACATATAAACCAGGGTTCTCATCTGCGGCGCCCCCTAAGGAAGAGAGTGGAACTGCCTAAAAACCTGTATTGAAAATAGCTGACCAGTCCTGGGTTTTTGTGATATTCTAGTAAAATCATTTCTATTGGTTGAATGAGTCGACCCATTTTCATTTCATAGTAACAAACCAGGGAGTAACATAGTAATAACATAGTAATAACATAGTAATAACATGGTAATAACATGTAATAACATGTAATAACATAGTAATAACATAGTAATAACATAGTAATAACATTTTATATTCTTGTTTTAGTACTTCAAATAAATACATTCCAGTTCGTAGGCTTTAGAGGCAAAGCAAAGTATTGTAGAACGAGAATGTATGAAACAAATGTATTTATTCATATTTTATAATCATTTTTGGACAGGAAATACAACAAATTCCGAGTCATGGGTTTTAAAACGCAAATAGCTAGCGAGCTGGCTACCTTTTTAACTCTATAGCTAGCTATCTTCCTGCCTTTTTAGCTGTTTAGCAAGCAATTTAGCTAGCTTTTGACATGTTTCCCATGATATTTAGTTCACATTTTATCTTTTTTTGCCAGTGATCAAGCTACATTTTGGTCTCCTTTCTAGCTAGCTAGCTATTTTTAGATTTCTATCTGGCTATTTAGATGGCTTTTTCCTCTTTTTGCTTGCTATCTAGCTCCCTTTTAGTTTTTGTTTTACCTGTTTACCTTTTTAGCCAGCTAGCTGGCTACCTTTTTAACTCTGTAGCTAGCTATCTTCCTGCCTTTTTAGCTATTTAGCAAGCTATCTAGCTAGGTTTTTACATTTCCCCTATGATATCGAACTAACATTTCATCCTTTTTGCTAGTGATCAAGCTACATTTTGGCCTCCTTTCTAGCTGGTTAGGTTTTTTTAGATTTCTGTCTGGCTATTTAAAAGTCTTTTTGCTCTTTTAGCTCGCTAGCTAGCTCCCTTTTAGTTTTTTTACCTGTTTACCTTTTTAGCTAGCTATCTGGCTACGTTTTTAACTCTTTAGCTAGCTGTCTTCCTGCCTTTTTAGCTATTTAGAAAGCTATATAGCTAACATTTTATATGTTTCCCATGATATCTAGCTCACATTTTATCTTTTTTGCTAGTGATCAAGCTCCATTTTGGCCTCCTTTCTAGCTAGCTAGCTATTTTTAGATTTCTGTCTGGCTATTTAGATGGCTTTTTACTTTTTTAGCAAGCTATCTAGCTCCCTTTTAGTTTTTTTACCTGTTTACCTTTTTAGCTAGCCATCTAGCTACCTTTTGAACTCTGTAGCTAGCCATCTTCCTGCTTTTTTAGCTATTTAGCAAGCTATCTAGCTAGCTTTTGACACGTTTCCCATGATATCTAGTTGACATATTGCAGCCTGCAGCTCGTTTTTCTCTTGCGCTTCTCTGAGTGTTCTCTCACGGGCCGGATTCAATCCCTTAGCGGGCCTGATCTGGCCCGCGGGCCGCCTCTTTGACACCTGTGACCTAGTATAATATTCTAGATATTCTATGTAACACCTCTGATGAAAAGCTTTCTGCAATTTCCAGACTGAGTGGAGAGAAAAAAAAAATCCACTCCTGTTTTGCAATCAATGGAGCACTCGGCTGAGCTGTGTCCTACTGACACACTAACACTACAGTGAAAATGAAAAAAAAGAACAGAGCGCTGTGCTATGTTCCCTGTCATTTTCCACTGGTCTGAGCGTTCACACAAAGTCGGTGAGCAACGCTTGAAACGACAGTGAGCAACGGCAATCCCAAGTGCGGCAACTAAATCATTATCAAACATGTCCAAAACTTGACATCAAGTTATATTTTGCTGAGTTTCCGGCAATGCAAAATGATTTTTCTCTTTTGAATGAATTGACTCATGTACGGTTGCTAAGGTTGCAGGCTGACAAACGTCGTTTGTTCGTACAATTCTTTCACAAGATATCTATTTATTTTTATTTCCGGACATATTTTGTGGCATAAAACCATTTTTGGGGGTTTATTGAGTCAGTTGTAAGATACAGAACTGTACTTGATCACATTTTTTAGTGGAGGTACAATGTTGGCAACAAGATTCACTTGATATCATTGGAAATTATTTAAATGCAACACAAAAATTTTATTCTTTTTCCCTGTTTTTTTTTCTATTCTTTTTTTAAATTATTTTAATAAAAATCTCATTGTGTTTATTTTTTCCGAGCTGTTACTTTTTTTCTTTTTGATCTCTATTTACTTTTTTCCTTTGTTTCTTTCTTTTCTTTTTTTCTGGCTTTTTTTCTGAATTCTTCTATATTTTTTCTCTTCCTTTAGTTTCTTTTTTTCTCAGCTTTTCACTACTTTTTCATTTTGGTATTTTTTTCTTTTTTGTTCTATTTCCCACCCTTCCTTTAAGTCATTTTGTGCACAATTTTACGTGCAGTGGAAACATATGGAGAAGAATGGGCGCCACCAGGCTGTACTTGCCCAAGACACACCTCAGGTCGGGATGGAAAAGCAAGGCAGAAACAGGTCTAGAAACAAGTCGGTAACAGGTATCAGGCAGGAGAAAACAGGGCAGGAAAATGTCGGAAGATATGGAGCTTGTCTAGCTGGGAGCATAGGTTCGCGAACGGTTTTCTTGGAAGCCGGGGGTTTAAAAAGAGTCTTTGAACCAATCAGCTCTCAGTTTCTTTCTTTTCTTTTTTTCTGGCTTTTTTTCTGAATATTTCCTTCTTTTTTTCTCTTTCTTTTGTTTCTTTTTTTTTCTCAGATTTTCACTACTTTTTCATTTTAGTATTTTTTTCTTTATTTTTCTATTCCCCCCTTCCTTTACCTCATTGTGTGCACAATTTTACATCATATTTGGTCGTGTAGGGATTAAAGAAGCAAAAACAACCCGAAGAGCCGTTTAGGACCCGAAAGAGCCGGTTCTTTTGAGTGAGCCGAGCCGAAGAAGCCGGTTTTTGGAAAACTCTACCGACTTTACTCGACTTTGTTCTACTTCGACTTGACTTCAAAATACCGCATTTAGAACACAGCGTCAGGGGAACCCATGTATTTTGACCTTCATGCACTGTAACTTTGACTGAATTCGCTTCTTAATTAGCAATTTCGAGCCCTGATTTTTGTGAGCTGGCTGGATTTTTTCTTGTGCGCGGAAAAGCTCTGGGCAGTGCGCAATTGCCTACACACGCAGCTTAGAGGGAACATTGGCGCTGTGACCTTTTTTTTATGCAGATCTCAAAAACCAAGACCCTCACCCATATTTCATTTCCTATGCTAAATGTAGCACTTCAATAAGTCACATGGTTGTCCCCCTCCTCCCATTTATGAGTCTTTTCGCTATGAGACGTGACACACCCACTCGTCCTACCTTCACATAATGAGTAGGTGGGTGTGTGGGGAGGGGGTCTTACGTAGTAAATACAACCTCTTGCTAATGTCTGTGTTGTGGCTTCCTCCATTTTCCAGCTGCAGCCCACTAACCTACTACCGAGCCGCGATTGGCCCGTCACCGCATACTTATGTACACTGCAGCTTCTGGTCACCATGCAGCGCATTGCAAGTGAAAACGATATAACTGGGGATACAATCAAGTAGATAGCCATCGTAATAAGAACAAAAACAGACATGCACTGCAATCTCATAGTTAGGGAAGACCAGCGGGAGCGTGATGACCATGCCTTGTCGTTTTAATGCAGGGATCAGGACACTTGGGGAATGGGCAGACCTTCTATCTATCTATCTATCTATCTAGACATCTATCTAAACATCTATCTAGAACAGGGGTCGGGAACCTATGGCTCACGAGCCATATATGGCTCTTTCTATGAGTATCTGTGGCTCAGAGACAAATTTGATTGTATGCAAAATTTCTCCATCTTGCTTAAAACTTGAGTTGTCTATCCTATACTGATACACGCAAAGCCAAACCAAAGCTAAATAACATGATATTACTTTGCAGTATATATAGGGCACGTTTTTCACTACAATTTACAGTCAAGGTGTCACACAAAAAAAGGGGGAAAAATAACTCGTTTTGGTTGTACAACGCTAAAGAATCCTTTATATAAAAGTTCACTATATAATCTGTGTTCAGTGTTCAGATACCTTATGATGAATCCACAGAACTGTAAATATGCCAAAACACCGGAAGAGAACTTAGTCATTTGATTGGGTGAGTGGGAGGGATGGGTGGAGCTTTGAAAAAGGTGCAAGCACTCCCTCCCATCTCTCGCCTTACGCCGTCTGCGCCAAAAGTGAGCTCATCAGGCTCCCTATTTGCAGAATGTTGTGACGTTTTTACACAATAACTGCTTGCATCTGGTTTTGAAACCAATATGTATGAAAAAAGGGTCAAAAGGAGTTTAACCGATCTTGAGTAATTTCAAGAAAGAGACAAGTTTAAAGTGGTATGTTTGTTGATTTTGGGACAGGGGCTCTGGCATTATTCTCTTTTCATCATTTTTATCAAATCATCAAAAATAAATGTGCTGAAGACTAAGCTTTTGTCTGGGGCGCGGGTTTAGCAATTTAGTCAATTTGTCTCATAATATATGGTGTGGCTCTTTCCCAAAATAAAATTCATATGTTTTGCTTTTATGGCTCTTTGAGTCAAAAAGGTTCCCGACCCCTGATCTAGACATTTATCTAGACATATCTCTATCTATCTAGACATCTATCTAGACATGTATCAATCTATCTATCTATCTAGACATCTATCTAGACTTCTATCTATGTAGACATCTATCAATCTATCTATCTATTTAGACATCTATCTAGACACCTATCTAGACATCTATCTATCTAGACATCTATCTAGACACCTATCTAGACATCTATCTAAACATCTATCTAGACATATCTCTATCTATCTAGACATTTATCAATCTATCTATCTATCTAGACATCTATCTAGACTTCTATCTATGTAGACATCTATCAATCCATCTATCTATTTAGACATCTATCTAGACATCTATCCATCTAGACATCTATCCATCTATCTAGACATCTATCCATCTATCTAGACATCTATCCAGACATCTATCCATCTATCTAGACATCTATCCAGACATCTATCCAGACATCTATCCATCTATCTAGATATCTATCCCTCTAGACATCTATCTAGACATCTATCTAGACATCGATCCATCTAGACATCTATCCCTCTAGACATCTATCCATCTAGACATCTATCCATCTAGAAATCTATTTAGAAATCTATCCATCTATCCAGACATCTATGCAGACATCTATCCATCTTGACATCTTTCTAGACATCTATCCAGACATATATCTATCTATCTAGATATCTATCTATCTAGACATATATCTAGACATCTATTTATCTATCTAGATATCTATCTTTCTAGACATCTATCCAGACATATATCTATCTAGATATCTATCTTTCTGGACATCTATCCAGACATATATCTATCTAGATATCTATCTATCTAGACATATATCTAGACATCTATTTATCTATCTAGATATCTATCTATCTAGACATCTATCCAGACATATATTGATCCATCTAGACATATATCTATGTAGACTTATATCTATCTATCTAGACATCCTACTAGACATCTATTTATCTATCTAGATATCTATCTAGACATCTATTGATCCATCTAGACTTATATCTATCTATCTAGACATCCATCTATCTAGACTTATATCTATCCATCCATCTATCTAGACTTATATCTATCCATCTAGACATCCATCTATCTATCTATCTATCTGTGTTGTGGCTTCCTCCATTTTCCAGTTTCAGCCCACTAACCTACTACCGAGCCGCGATTGCAACGACACCGTATACTCATGTGCACTGTTTAGAGGAGACACACCCACTCGCCCTACCTTCACATAATGAGTAGGTGGGTGTGTGGGTGGAGGGGGTCTTACGTTGTAAATCCAACCTCTTGCTAATGTCTGTGTTGTGGCTTCCTCCATTTTCCAGCTGCAGCCCACTAACCTACTACCGAGCCGCGATTGGCCCGTCACCGCATACTTATGTACACTGCAGCTTCTGGTCACCATGCAGCGCATTGCGCGGGGTTTTGTGCGAATAACGAACATGAAGTGAGACGTATCAGGCGTCTCAAGCCCCTCCGCCCCCCTTTGGGGTCCATAAAACCCAAGCCTTGCTGCACTGATGGCTGCACCGCATAGAAAGATGCAAGATGAATGTCAATGGCGCACAGCTGGATGCGAGGCAGCGGTCTATAGAGGATGCCCACTCGTGGAATTTCCTCGGGATCTGGTACACTATAGTTCTTTATGATGATCTCATCAATTCTCCATTTTAAGACTCTGTTTTGATCATCCGCACCGGTTCTTTGGACTCACCGTAGTAGAGAGTCTGACGGCGTTGCAGGCGGTTTGGCGTATCTCGGCCGCGCTCCCGGGTTTCAGCAGGTTCTTGGTGAATCTCCGGGTGGATTCGGAGGCCATGTCGTCATGTGCGCGGCCGAGGGGCTCCGTGGAATCCGGGGAAGGTGGAAGCTGCCGCAGTCCGTCCTGCTACTCCGCGCTGCGAACATCAGCAGACAGAGGCTTCTGTTTACGCACACACCGTAAAGTGCACGCTGGGTAGCAAGCTAGAGTCGCGTAATCGAGTACTTCCGGTTGGGGATTTCAAAGTAAAATATCACTCTTAATCTGGTGGTTCACGAACAGTGTTGGGTAGGGTTACTTTAACTGGATTACTTTCAATGACTTTTGGATTACTCCAATAACAAATATGCTAATAAAAGACAAAAAAAAAACCTAAATCTGAATACAATGATGACTCACAACACGTGGTAAGCCTTCTCTCCTGGCTTTGATCTCTTTGATCCCCGGCAAAACTAACATAAAATGCAGGGTTGAGTAGGGTTACTTTAACTGGATTACTTTCAATGACTTTTGGATTACTCCAATACCAAATATGCTAATAAAAGACAAAAAAAAACCTAAATCTGAATAAAATGATGACTCACAACACGTGGTAAGCCTTCTCTCCTGGCTTTGATCTCTTTGATCCCCGGCAAAACTAACATAAAATGCAGGGTTGAGTAGGGTTACTTTAACTGGATTACTTTCAATGACTTTTGGATGACTCCAATAGCAAATATGCTAATAAAAGACAAAAAAAAAACCTAAATCTGAATAAAATGATGACTCACAACACGTGGTAAGCCTTCTCTCCTGGCTTTGATCTCTTTGATCCCCGGCAAAACTAACATAAAATGCAGGGTTGAGTAGGGTTACTTTAACTGGATTACTTTCAATGACTTTTGGATGACTCCAATAGCAAATATGCTAATAAAAGACAAAAAAAAAAACTAAATCTGAATAAAATGATGACTCACAACACGTGGTAAGCCTTCTCTCCTGGCTTTGATCTCTTTGATCCCCGGCAAAACTAACATAAAATGCAGGGTTGAGTAGGGTTACTTTAACTGGATTACTTTCAATGACTTTTGGATTACTCCAATACCAAATATGCTAATAAAAGACAAAAGAAAACTAAATACTGTACGAATAAAATGATGACTCACAACACGTGGTAAGCTTTCTCTCCTGGCTTAGTGGGTACGTGTGAGAGGGAGGGGAGCGTGCTGTGTTGAATAGCTCCGCCCACCCCTACCACTCACCTAATCAAATTATTCTGTGTGCTTGGCTTGTGGGTAGTTACAGTTTGTTGCGTGGGTTTTTATCATAAAGTATCTCGACAATGAACATACATTATTTAATAGGCTTCTTTAGCAATGTACAGCCAAAATATGGGATCTTGACTGTGCCCGTTGTATACTGGACTGAAATATATGGATGATTAGCGTAGCTTTGGCTAGCACGCACCCAGGGTTGGGTAGGGTTACTTTAACTTGATTACTTTCAACTACTTTTGGATTACTCCAATACCAAATATGTCAATATAAGACAAAATAAACTAAATATGAATAAAATGATGACTCACAACACGACGTTAGCTTTCTCTCCTGGCTTTGATCTCTTTGATCTCCGGCAAAACGAACATCAAATGCGACACCGGACAGATGGTGTCAATACCGTAAAGAACGGGATAGAAAGAATTGATAACAGATATGTATATATATATATCAGACAGGACGAAAATGACGGACACGATACCAGACACTGGAGACAGGAGACCGAAATCAAAACAGGACAAAACAGACAGGATCGATACAGAACAGTCAAAACCCATGTCTTGCGGGTACAAAGGTTTATTGACGGACTGACAAAGGGTGAGTGAGCCCACTGAGCTAAAATAGACACGCAGCTGGCGCCACACAGGCGGGGCCAATTGGGCTCCATGGCAACCGTGACAATTCATTTTGTTATAGACACACAAGGTGACAACAGGGACATAGTTGGCGCTAAAAAAAATCATGTTTATTAGTAGTTGTTTATTAACTATTAATACATATATAAACAGGGTTGGGTAGGGTTACTTTAACTGGATTACTTTCAATGACTTTTGGATTACTCCAATACTAAATATGCTAATAAAAGACGAAAGAAACTAAATATGAATAAAATGATGACTCACAACACGTGGTAAGCTTTCTCTCCTGGCTTTGATCTCCGGCAAAACTAACATAAAATGAGACAGAAACAAAATGAAAATAAATCCAAACAGCTTTTTGCCGTTCCATGTATTCCGTTACTCCCAAGCCTGCATAAAATGCAGTCATTTTATTCATATTTAGTTTATTTTGTCTTTTATTAGCATATTTGGTATCGGAGTAATCCAAAAGTCATTGAAAGTAATCCAGTTGAAGTAACCCTACCCAACCCTGTTTATTGAGCAAGTCTCATTAAATCACGTGAGGTCCCGTGAGACTTGGCCCAAGCACCCTTCTCTGAGCTGTGAGACTCTGCCATCTAGTGGTAATGTACTGGTACTTCTCTTACCCTTTTTGGCATACAAAACTCAATACCCTGAAAAAATAATAATACACTTCCCCTAACAGTCAAATACGGATGAAAAAGCATAAAAATCCCAAAATAGCAACCCTTGTTGCGCCACACTGTCTCTATCATATAATGCAAATTCTCATAGTCTGGATCTATACTACAAACACACAATGAGGTGAATAAATATGTTGGTGATGATGGTGAAAACCAAGCGAAAGCGATATAACTGAGGATAGATACTCCGCGTAATAAGAACAAAAACAGAAATGGTCTGCACATCTCATAGTTAGGGAAGACCAGTGGGAGCTTGATGCCCACGCCTTGTCGTTTAAATGCAGGGATCAGAACACTTGGCGAATGGGCAGACTCCCTAACTAACTACCTACCTACCTACCTTTTTAGACATCTATCTATCTATCTAGACATCTATATATCTATCTAGCCATCTATCTAGACATCTAGACATCCATCTATCTAGACATCTATCTATCTAGACATCCATCTATCTAGACATCTATCTATCTATCCAGACATCTATCTAGATATCTATCTATCCATCTCTCTAGACATCTATCTATCTATCTATCTATCCATCTCTCTAGACATCTATCTATCTATCTATCTATCTATCTATCTATCTATCTATCGTTTTAGACATCCATCTATCTATCTATCTATCTATCTATCTAGACATCTATATATCTATCTAGCCATCCATCTAGACATCTATCTATCTATCTATCTATCTATCTATCTAGACATCCATCAATCTCTCTAGACATCTATCTATCTATCTATCTATCTATCTATCTATCTATCTATCTATCTATCTATCTATCTATCTATCTATCTATCTATCTATCTATCTATCTATCTATCTATCTATCTATCCAGACATCTATCTAGATATCTATCTATCCATCTCTCTAGACATGTATCTATCTATCTATCTATCTATCTATCTATCTATCTATCTATCTATCTATCTATCTATCTATCTATCTATCTATCTATCTATCTATCTATCTATCTATCTATCTATCTATCTATCTATCTATCTATCTATCTATCTTTTTAGACATCTATCTATCTATCTATCTATCTAGACATATATATATATCTATCTAGCCATCCATCTAGACATCTATCTATCTCTCTATCTATCTAGACATCTATCTATCTCTCTATCTATCTAGACATCTATCTATCTATCTATCTATCTATCTATCTATCTATCTATCTATCTATCTATCTATCTATCTATCTATCTATCCAGACATCTATCTAGACATCTATCTAGACATCTATCTAGACATCTATCTAGACATCTATCTATCGATCCAGACATCTCTCTCTGTCTCTCTCTCTATCTATCTAGACATCTATATATCTATCTAGCCATCCATCTAGCCATCCATCTAGCCATGTATCTATCTATCTATCTATCTATCTAGACATCTATCTACCTAGACATCCATCTATCTCTCTAGACACCTATCTATCTATCTATCTATCTATCTATCTATCTATCTATCTATCTATCTATCTATCTATCTATCTATCTATCTATCTATCTATCTATCTATCTATCTATCTATCTATCTATCTATCTATCTATCTATCTATCTATCTATCTATCTATCTATCTATCTATCTATCTATCTATCTATCTATCTATCCAGACATCTATCTAGACATCTATCTAGACATCTATCTAGACATCTATCTATCGATCCAGACATCTCTCTCTGTCTCTCTCTCTATCGCTTCTTCCTATTTCTTTTCGGATATTTACGTTACCATTTTTTTTGTTTTGTTTTTATCATGTTCGAAATGAGTTCATTCATCCATTCATTCTTTCAATTTCAACTCGCCGTCTTTACTAATTTACTGTAAAACATGATAGTATATTTAGTACAGCATATTTAACTCCGTAAACAGTATTTTATAGCGGAAAAACGTTCATAATTCAGATTTGACGCAAAACAAGGACACTTAAATCCATAATAACATATTTTTGTTGAACTCCGTTTTTTAGAACATGAGAAATGAAAGTAATGATTTGATCAAAGTGATGAAAAAATTGGCATTATCTTCATGAAAGAAACAAAAATATAACAAAAAAGAATATCAAGAATTATTGGAATGGAATCTGATGTTGAAAATTATTGGTAGTGTTTTGCTGCCCTCTAGTGTACAAAGTAAGAACATCGCCCCCGTTTAAAAGACGCTTTAAAATTATTTCGCATATTTATGACAAAAAAAAACGAAATTAATACCGACTCAGTACAAAATGTCCAACTCAAATCAGTTTTAAGCCCCGTAATTTAATCAAATCCAATAATATTCTCAACTGAGAGAAGACAGCTAATTAGCACGGAAGCTAACAAGGCAGAAAAACTCAATTGAAATTACTTTACACATTCATGAAAAATAAACCAAATTAGTTATTACGAAGTAGTATATTCATAATCTGTTTGAAGTTTTAACGATAATTTAAGGCTTTAAAAGAGGAAACCTTAGCTAACTTACTTACAAAGGAAGCCCTCGAGCGCTTCAACTATATACTTTAAATAAAAACAAATACACGTTTTGAAAATAACAGGCAATTATGTAATGTGTTTATTCATTTTTTAAAATAGGAAATTGTTAGAATATCATTTTTCTTTTGAATAAAACGGTGGAAATTAAATTAAATAACATGATCATGAACTGACATACATAGAGAGACAGAGAGAGAGAGAGACATAGAGAGACATAGAGAGAGAGACATAGAGAGAGAGAGAGACACAGAGAGAGAGAGACATAGGGAGAGGGATAGAGATAGAGAGACAGAGCGACATAGAGAGAAAGAGAGAGAGAGAGAGAGACATAGAGCAATATAGAGAGAGAGGGAGAGAGAGAGACATAGGGAGAAAGAGAGAGAGAGACATAGAGACATAGGGAGAGAGAAATAGAGAGACATAGAGCAACATAGAGAGAGAGAGAGAGACATAGAGAGAGAGGCATAGAGAGACATAGAGAGACGTAGAGAGAGAGAGAGAGACATAGAGACATAGGGAGAGAGAGAGAGAGACATAGAGAGAGAGAGAGAGAGAGAGAGAGAGACATAGAGAAAGAGGCATAGAGAGACATAGACATAGAGAGAGAGAGAGAGAGAGAGAGACATAGGGAGAGAGAGAGAGATAGAGAGACATAGAGCAACATAGAGAGAGAGAGACATAGAGAGAGAGACTTAGAGAGACATAGCGAGAGAGAGAGAGAGAGACTTAGAGACATAGGGAGAGAGAGAGATAGAGAGACATAGAGCGACATAGAGAGAGAGAGAGATAGAGAGAGAGAGAGAGAGAGAGAGAAATAAATACAAGTTCAGTGTCTTTGTTCGAGGCACCAGGCTTTGGCAACATCAAGCGGACATATTTCAACCTGCAGCTCGTTTCTCTCTTGCGCTTCTCCGAGCGTTGTCTCACAGGCCAGATTCAATCCCTTAGCGGCCCTCATCCGGCTCGTGGGCCGCCTGTTTGACACCCCTGGTATGAAGATTCTCTTGCAGGTTTGGATATGCCAATGCTAAACGCCAAATCTGCCCACAAAACAAACTATAAGTGGAATCAGTGACACAAATATGACTGAATCATTTCACGTTTATACAATCGTGACTAAATAATAAAATAATTTCAATATGATAAAACTTTCCCCTTACAAATTCAAACCATTCCGCTCCTTCATTTCACCTTGGGAATTGTATTTAACATTACTAGCATGGGGCAGCACTGTGGAGCAGTGGTTCGCGCTTGTGCGGCACAGTTCATGTCATGGACACTTGGGGAATGGGCAGACCCCCTATACATCTATCTATACATCTATCTATCTATCTATCTAGTCATATATCTATCTATCTATCTAGACATCTAGAAATCTATCTAGAAATCTGTCGAGAAAGCTATCTATCTATCTATACATCTATATATCTATCTATCTATGGAGAAATCTATCTATCTATCTAGACATCTATCTAGCTATCCATCTAGACATCTATTTAGATATCTATATATCCATCTATCTATCCATCTATCTATCCATCTATCTTTCTAGACATCCTTCTATCTATCTATCTATCTATCTAGACATCTAGAAATCTATCTAGAAATCTGTCGAGAAAGCTATCTATCTATCTATCTATCTATCTATCTATCGAGAAATCTATCTATCTATTCAGACATCTATCTAGCTATCCATCTAGACATCTATTTAGATATCTATATATCCATCTATCTATCCATCTATCTTTCTAGACATCTACCTAGACATCTATCAATTCAGACATCTATCTAGACATCTATCTAGACATCCTTCTATCTATCTATCTATCTATCTATCTATCTATCTATCCATCTATCCATCTAACTATCTATCTATCTAGACATCTATCTAGACATCTAGCTATCTATCTATCTATGTAGACATCTAGAAATCTATCAAGAAAGCTATTTATCTATCTATCTATCTATCTATCTATCTATCTGTCAAGAAATCTATTTAGATATCTATATATCCATCTATCTATCCATCTATCTAAACATCTATCTTTCTAGACGTCTACCTAGCTATCTATCTAGACATCTATTTAGATATCTATATATCCATCTATCTATCCATCTATCGAGAAATCTATCTATCTATCTAGACATCTATCTAGCTATCCATCTAGACATCTATTTAGATATCTATATATCCATCTATCTATCCATCTATCTAAACATCTATCTTTCTAGACGTCTACCTAGCTATCTATCTAGACATCTATTTAGATATCTATATATCCATCTATCTATCCATCTATCGAGAAATCTATCTATCAATTTAGACATCTATCTAGACATCCTTCTAGACATCTATCTATCTATCTATCTATCTATCTATCTATCTATAAATCTATCTATCTATCGAGAAATCTATCTATCTAGGTCATGGGAACCTGTCGTTGGTTCAAATCCAGCTCCAGACATCCTGTGCGGAGTTTGTATGTTCTCCCCGTGCTTGCGTGGGTTTCCTCCCACGTTCCAAAAACATGCATTTCAGGTGAATTGGCCGGTCCAAATTGTCCCTAGGTGTGACTGAGCGAATGAGTTGTCTGTCCCTGTGTGCCCTGCGATTGGCTGGCAAGCAGTTCAGGGTGTCCCCTGCCCACTGCCTGGAGATGGCTGGGATGGGCTTCAGCCCCCCCGCGACCCTAATGAGGATAAGCGGTACGGCTAATGAGATGAGATTACTAGCATGGATATTTCACATCATTTAGCCATTATTCAATTTTAATTCTGTTGAATTACATATTTACTCACATTTTTGAATGAATGAATGAATGAATGAATGAAAGGTTGAATCTCAGCCGTATTTGCCATAATTTACTCTGGCGAGTATGTCTCAATCATGTGTCATAAATCTAGTGCTTCTCACTTATTTTCTATCTAGGAAAAAGATAACATTTCTCTCCCCAAAAGTATTGAGGATAATCAAGATGCTTTTTGACAATTGTGAGACCATTTTTTTTTTGTGACAGCAGTGTTTTTCATCCGGGGACTCTTCCCTGGATGCCATTTTTGGCCAGTGTCTTTCTGAATGAATGAAAACTTTATTTATTATTATTATTTATTTAAACTTTATGAATCGTTGGACATTATTTGATCTGGTCTTGGAAATTGTTCCAAAGTTCGACTCCGCACACAGGCACACACCTACTTTTCCTGGTGGTTCTCACCTTTGGGATTATGGGATTATTAACATTCACGTTTTTCGATGGAATTAAACCATTCCTTCACCATGTTCATCATAGCATATCACTCATTCTCCATGCTTTACCCAAATCCACTCTTTATTCTGCGTTTCTGTCTCCAAAATCAATAAATTTACACCTCCAATTGATTTGTGTTCATAAACAGTCATCATAATATTCCATCTTTCAATAATTGCAAATTTCAAACTTTTAACGCCCCCTCTAGTCATCCGGTCGATTTCTGTTGTACAATATTGACCTCTAGATGGCGATATCACACCACGCAATGTGAAAAGAAATGTTGGCCCTCTTTGCAAAACCAGCTCCGCTTCTATAAAATCTTATAACTTTTGTGGTTATTAAGGTATTGATAAGTAAGGATTGTACATACTGTAGTGTACTAAGGGGTCCGTTTCGACTCTATGTAACGAATCCCTTTGCCCGAGTAAATTATTTTTC
Organism: Urocampus carinirostris; assembly: GCF_059441175.1. Lineage (NCBI taxonomy): Eukaryota > Metazoa > Chordata > Actinopteri > Syngnathiformes > Syngnathidae > Urocampus > Urocampus carinirostris. Next base: position 41,004,703 of record NC_142358.1, on the reverse strand, counting down.
AGATTCATTTTATTTTGGTTTTTGGAAGGATTGAACAAAACTTCTACTACTACTATTTTGAAAATTGTTAGGGGAAAAACTATATTTATAAATGGAGCTTTTACCAAATTATTCGAATGAGTTATTTGACTCCATTAACCAAAAACAAACATTATTCTCCTAACAATGCATGCTCATTTTCTTAATTTCAGGGAAACATATTGACAAGAGTGGCAGTGGTTAGCGCATGTGCAGCACAGTTCCAAGGTCCTGGGAACCTCCTGTGTGGGTTCAAATCCAGCTACTGGACTTACTGTGCAGAGTTTGTATGTTCTCCCCGTGCTTGCGTGGGTTTCCTCCGGGCACTCCGGTTTCCTCCCACATTCCAAAGACATGCATTTCAGGTGGATTGGCCGGTCCAAATTGTCCCTAGGTGTGACTGAGCGAGTGAGTTGTCTGTCTCTATGTGCCTTGTGACTGGTTGGCAACCAGTTTAGGGTGTCTCCTGCCCACTGCCCGATGATTGCTGGGATGGGCTCCAGCACCCCCGCGACCCTATTGAGGATAAGCGGTGCAGCTAATGAGATGAGATACTGACAAGAGACAGGCTTTTCCACACGGGGGGAGATTTTTTTTCTTAAATTATGTATTAAGTGAATTCCATCGAATTTTGCCGAATTATTGTCGAATTAGTCTTATTAGTCTTGTCGAGACTCTCATCTTTTCGTCTCTGCTCCCGTCTGTGTCTCTTCCCGTCTGTTTGACGCGTCGGGGCGTCAGTCACCCCCCATGGGCGTGCCAGGAACTCCTCCCCTGGCCGACTCCTCACGTGGCTTCCACCTAGTCGCCACCTCCTCGCCGAAAGACGCCGCCATGTCTGAAGAAAGCTTATCAGAAACCTTGTCTCCTTTTCCCGCGTCAACCCTTGTCCTCGTTTTTCTGTAAATGTGAATAATCCCCATTCCATTCAGCAAATGTAATTTGTATTATAGTAAATCCCTTATGGTCAAATAAATAAAATAAAAAATCCTCCACTATAAACATGACTTTTTCCCCAAGCTTTCAACCCTGCGGCTTATCTAATTCATGCATTTTTTTCATAACGGCCACCAGGGGCACCCAAGCAGTAAAGGTAAGAGTGAGCACTACAAATATTTTATCCACAACAAAGGTCAACAGTGAAGCAATATGACGTGACTATCCATTTCCGTTCTCTATGTGATGTTATATGATACATTATAACATAAGAACTACATGACCCACAATGCCACATTTTTACTGAGCATGTGTGGTGTGTCCCCTAATGTTTAGAGTTGTATGTTATGGTTTCCTTGAAGCATGCGGCCGGCGTGCAATGAGACAGTCAGGCTATTGCCCAGTCAATTCTTTTTATATGAATCATTGATCGTGGTCTTAGATATTTGATACTAACAGTATCGGGTGACGGTGTTTGAAGTTGCTAAACTTGTTAGAAAACCAAAAAAAGGGAAACATTTTCTGTACTTGAGAATCATTTATTTATTTGATGCATACTATTTGTATTTTTTGGTTTATTAAGGCACTTGAATTCACGGTAATTTTACTTTTTAATGAAAAGTATTTTTTTATTGAGTGGATGGACTTTGATCGTTTGATGATCTGATTGGTTGTTTTTCAAAAATCAATAAACACGACGTTGCTACAGTTACTCGGTGCTTGAGTCATTTTTTTCACCAAGTACTTTTGATCAAGTAAGTATTTTGTCATGGTTGCCATGGCGCCCAATTGGCCCCGCCCGTGTGGTGCCAGCTGCGGCTTGTTGAGAGATCGACTTTCTGTTTATATAAAGCTCAGCGCTCTCTTGCTTCAGTGTCAGCCCGTCAAACCAACTTCTGCCCCACAAGAAGTGGGTTCTGACTCGGTCCTGTTTTCCTGGGATATCTCCAGTCCGGTATTGTTCCTGTTTATTGTTGCCCTGTTTAATCTCGGGTTCCAGTTTAGTTTCCGTCTGTTTTTGTCCTGTTTATTATTTTCTCCAGTTTTCGTTCAAACAAACTTCTGCCCCACAAGACGTGGGTTCTGACTCGGTCCTGTTTTCCTGGGATATCTCCAGTCCGGTATTGTTCCTGTTTATTGTTGCCCTGTTTAATTTCGGGTTCCAGTTTAGTTTCCGTCTGTTTTTGTCCTGTTTATTATTTTCTCCAGTTTTCGTTCAAACAAACTTCTGCCCCACAAGACGTGAGTTCTGACTCGGTCCTGTTTTCCTGTGATATCTCCAGTCCGATATTGCTCCTGTTTATTGTTGCCCTGTTTAATTTCGGGTTCCAGTTTAGTTTCCGTCTGTTTTTGTCCTGTTTATTATTTTCTCCAGTTTTCATTCAAACAAACTTCTGCCCCACAAGACGTGAGTTCTGACTCGGTCCTGTTTTCCTGTGATATCCCCAGTCCGGTATTGTTCCTGTTTATTGTTGCCCTGTTTAATATCGGGTTCCAGTTTAGTTTCCGTCTGTTTTTGTCCTGTTTATTATTTTCTCCAGTTTTCGTTCAAACAAACTTCTGCCCCACAAGAAGTGGGTTCTGACTCGGTCCTGTTTTCCTGGGATATCTCCAGTCCGGTATTGTTCCTGTTTATTGTTGCCCTGTTTAATTTCTGATTCCAGTTTAGTTTCTGTCTGTTTTTGTCCTGTTTATTATTTTCTCCAGTTTTCGTTCAAACAAACTTCTGCCCCACAAGACGTGAGTTCTGACTCGGTCCTGTTTTCCTGGGATATCTCCAGTCCGGTATTGCTCCTGTTTATTGTTGTCCTGTTTAATTTCGGGCTCCAGTTTAGTTTCCGTCTGTTTTTGTCCTGTTTATTATTTTCTACAGTTTTCGTTCAAACAAACTTCTGCCCCACAAGAAGTGGGTTCTGAGTCGGTCCCGTTTTCCTGTGATATCTCCAGTCCGGTATTGTTCCTGTTTATTGTTGCCCTGTTTAATTTCGGGTTCCAGTTTAGTTTCCGTCTGTTTTTTTCCTGTTTATTATTTTCTCCAGTTTTCGTTCCCCGTCTAGCTTCTCCTGTTAATTTTCGATATCCTGATCCGTTATCTATCCTGTCTGTCACTTCCTGTCCGTAAAATAAAGGCTTGTGTGAGAACGTCACGCGATTGGGTCCTGTATCTGTTCTGGTTCTGACATATTTGACTAGTTTTACTTCTTATTGAGTAATAATCTTCTGAATTAACAGTACTTTTACTTGAGTATCATTTTTGGATACTTTACCCACCTCTTGTAGCGAATATGGACGGTAAATAAATTGTTCTAACAATATTGTTTCGCCGCTCGGCTGCTAACTCGGCAAGGTTCTCCGGCCGCTTGTCGAGCTAAAACTGGGTCAGGACCAGCCAGGGTTCTGGTCCAGTTCTTCCCGTTAGGACACGCCCTCCTGCCTTCCGGTTGGCCAATTTCAGACTGCCCTTGCGAGGTGAGACATGTACCAGCTCTGTGTTCCGATCCCTTGGGAAGGGCGGACCCCCTGGGGTGGAGTTGTCACGGCAACCTTTGATGCGATGGACTTAAAACACTGTATCCGCTGATCATTTTGAGAATTGCGTCACTAGAGAGCACAACGTTGAAGAGCAGGTTTTTGAGAGAATTGGGCAGATGTTCTGAATTTCCGCGCATACAATTAAGCTAGAAGAGGAGTGTGTGATGCCTTCAAGCCCTCTGAGAAAAACGGAATTAACGGACTCATTTGCCAAGGAAAACACTCTAATCAGTGGCTTTCCTCTCGTTAAAAGTGAATTAGTTCGACGCGAGTTTCCTGCCGGAGAATGGATCGGCCACTTACGACTCATTAGAGCAGGGGTGTCAAAGAGGCGGCCCGCGGGCCGGATCAGGCCCGCGAGACAACGGTGAGGGAAGCGCAAGAGAAAAACGAGCTGCGGGTTGAAATATATCCACTTGATGTTGCCAAAGCCAGGTCCCTGTCACAAATGCTGTACTTGTATTCCTCTCTTTCTTTTCTCTTCACTCTCTCTCACCTTCTCCTTCTCTCTCACTTTGCACTTTCTCTCAGTCTTTCTCTCTCGCTCGCTTTTCGCTTTCTCTTTCTCTCGCTCTCATTCCTATTTCCCTCTCTCGCTTTACTTTCTCTTGCTTTCCTCTCTCTCTCTCTCTTTCCTTCACTTTTCTCTCTCTTGCTTTTCTTTCCCTCTCTTTCTCGCTCTCGTTTTCTCTCGCTCTCTCGCTTTACTCTATCTTGCTCTCCTCTCTCTATATATCTCTCTCTCTCTCCTTCACTTTTCTCTCTCTTGCTTTTCTCTCCCTCTCTTTCTCGCTCTTGCTTTGCTCTCTCTCCTTCTCTCGCTTTGCGCTCTCTCCCTCTCTCTCTGTTTTGCTTTTGACCCTCTCTTTCTCTCTCTCTCTCTCTCTCTCTCTCTCTCTTTTTCTCTCTCTCTCTCTCTCTCTCTGGGAAAGCAAAACTATTACTCCGCGGAAGGCTAGAAGAGAAAGGAGATCCATTACCAAATACTCTGTGAAATCTAAATTTAGAAGTCCCAAAGTGCAGGTGAGAAGCGGTTCTATAGTTTTCCACATCGTTACTTCATTATTCCCAAAACAAGGAATATTATTGCACAAATGTCTTTTTTCTTTTTTCCTACCTTTCTTTTTTTCTTTTCCCTTTTTCTTTTTGTTTTAAATTTCCTCTTCTTTTTTTTTGTATTTTTTTTCCCTTTTTCCTTTGTTTATTCCCCCCAGCTTTTTTCACCACTTCTGTTTTTTCTTATTATTGAAGGATTTTTTTTAGTTTCTTAGATATTTCTTTCTTTCTTTTCTCTCCTTTTTTTCTTTGTTTTATTTATTATCATTTTTTTTCTTTTTTTCTTGCTCTTTCCATTTTTTCTTATGTTAGAGTTATTTTTTTTTCTTTTTTTTCTCTTTTTCTTTTTTCTTTGTTTATTCCCCCCAGCTTTTCACTTTGTTTTTTTTCTTATTTTTTTCTTCTCTCCTTTTTTCTCTGTATTTGAAAAAAATCATTATTGTAGATTTCTTTTCAGTTTCTCAAATATTTTTTTCTTTCTTTTTTGCCCCTTTTTCCTTGAATGTATTTTCCTTTTGTTTGTTTTTTGTTGCTTTTTTTCAATTTTTTTCTTGTTTTTCCCCTTGCTTTTTTTGTCTTCTTTTTCTGTTTTTCCTTGAATTATTTTGTTTCTCCCCCCAGATTTTACTCCTTTTTCCCCCCTTTTTTCTCTGTATTAAAAATCAGTTTATTGAAGGATTTTTTTTAGTTTCTTAGATATTTCTTTCTTTCTTTGCTCTCCTTTTTTCTTTGTTTTATTTACTATCATTTGTTTCTTTTTTTCTTGCTCTTTGCATTTTTTCTTATGTTAGAGTTCTTTTTTTTTCTTTTTTTCTCTTTTTTTTTCTTTGTTTATTCCCCCCAGATTTTCACTTTGTTTTTTTCTTATTTTTTTCTTCTCTCCTTTTTTCTCTGTATTTGAAAAAAAATCATTATTGAAGATTTCTTTTCAGTTTCTCAAATATTTTTTTCTTTCTTTTTTGCCCCTTTTTCCTTGAATTTATTTTTCTTTTGTTTGTTTTTTGTTGCTTTTTTTCATTTTTTTTCTTGTTTTTCCCCTTGCTTTTTTTGTCTTCTTTTTCTGTTTTTCCTTGAATTATTTTGTTTCTCCCCCCCAGATTTTACTCCTTTTTTCCCCCTTTTTTCTCTGTATTAAAAATCAGTTTATTGAAGGATTTTTTTTTAGTTTCTTAGATATTTCTTTCTTTCTTTGCTCTCCTTTTTTTCTTTGTTTTTTTTTAACTATCATCTGTTTCTTTTTTTCTTGCTCTTTCCATTTTTTCTTATGTTAGAGTTATTTTTTTTCTTTTTTTCTTTTTTTCTCTTTTTCTGTTTTCTTTGTTTATTCCCCCCAGCTTTTCACTTTGTTTTTTTCTTATTTTTTCTCTCTCCTTTTTTCTCTTTATTTGAAAAATAAAAATCATTATTGAAGATTTCTTTTCAGTTTGTCAAATATTTTTTTCTTTCTTTTTTGCCCCTTTTTCCTTGAATTTATTTTTCTTTTGTTGATTTTTTTCTTGTTTTTCGTTGCCCCAAAAACCAAAACGGCAGTGTTTGGCTAATACTAAGCTACTATTTAAGTCGGGTGCTCTGTGGATTATTAGCGGGGTTGGAAAACGATAATGGCTGCGTTGAGAGAAAAGGCAAGAGCGAGGCGGCAGGTCCGGCCTACTGCTACGCAACGGCTAGGCTAACTACTATAACAATCCACCCTGGTGAGCCCGTGGTATCCTACCAAGATCCAAAAACCATGAAACGGATGACCTGGAGCTACAATTCTCGGGAACCCACTACATTTGTGACGTTTGTATTTTAATAAGGATGCAACGGCTAGGCTAACGACTTTAACAATCCTGAATGTTTTCTGGCACCATGTTTTTGTTGACCTAGCAGTTGTGAAGAGAACATTTGAACTAAATTTGGAGGCGAGGGGGTGGACCCCACGTGGGGGCTTTCCTGGCAGGCCCATGGGAGGAGCCGGCACACCAGCTTGCAGGGAAAAAAAACGTGGGCCGGGAGAAGGTAGGAAGAAGATCGAGGGAGGAGGTTTCTTTAATTTTCTTTTTCGGTCTCTTTTTACTCTTTTTTTTTTTTCTCGGACTGCAGGAATAAAATATGAGTATGATCCCGATATCCTACCCTGCGTATGGTTCTCAATCTTGATTTGCCTTGCGATTGCCAAAGAATATGACTTTGGTTTTATTTCAATTTAAAGATAATTAATTGATATCCATCCCTACTTTTAGGTTAATTAATTCACGATGAATACAGGTTATCAAATCAATAAACAGTGGAACCTCGGTTCTCGACCATAATCCGTTCCAGAACCCTGTTCGAAAACCGATTTGTACGATCACCGAACTCGTTTTATCCCATTAAAAGTACCGTAATTTCCGCACTATAGGGCGCACCGGGTTATAGGGCGCACCCCGACAAAATAGTTTTTGGTCCTATATTTTCCATACATAAGGCGCACCGGATTATAAGGCGCTACAATGGGAACGTGGACAAAACAGTCAGATGGTTCAGTCCAACTTATTACCCCCTTAACATTCCCAAAGCTTGCAAAGAAGCAAATACGTGTCTCAGACACGTGCGGATGCGGTGTCCGTACGATGTTACTCAAATGCATCGTTCCATCATTTGGAAGGTTAAAATCTTGGGATTCAAGAAATGCCAACCATTCCTTAGTTTCTATTTTCTTTTTCGCTCGCAACTTTACTGTGCATATGACAATAAAGACTTGGAATTGAGTTGAATTTAAAAATAGACACTCCATTCCATCCCTTGTCTGCACCGCTTATCACAAAAACATCAAGTTCAGTCTGAAACAAGATACAGGGACAATATAAAACCCGGAGTAGCTCACCGAAGTCGTTGTGTTCATAATAATGTGCAGCCAATGTCCTCTTATATCTGTGAGGGTAGTAAATCCAGGAGAATAAAATATTTACAAGTACAGAATAGAAAAAAATGCTTTCTGTGTGCTGTCAGCCACGTGCTATACGCATTCATCTTTTTCGGCCAATCGCAGGCTTCGTTTCGCTCCTTTAGCCTATGCGAGCCTGTAAATGATAAAAAGGATCCGCCCCCTTTACCTCCGAATAACTTTAGCCAATAGCGATCGATTCAAATGATGATTGACACATTGGTTAGCCAATGAAACGCCGGTAAATAAATCCCACCATCCACCGCGTACTACTTGGCGTTCGGGGGAAAATCGAGTCGGCGGGTTGCGTAAGTTGCGAGACCTTGCGATTTAATATTGATCCATATATAAGGCGCACTGTATTATAAGGCGCATGGTCAGCTTTTGAAAAAATGAAGACTTTTAGGTGCGCCTTATAGTGCGGAAAATACGGTAACCTTATAATCTTTGTAATTTCCTTTTTTATAACCATCAGAGTGACGCCATCATCCAAACTTCAATTGTGAGGAATCGGAAAAACCATTCCCCACCAATCGCGCCCACAAAGTTGTTTACATCGCGTTGAACCTCATCTTCCCGAATCTCCGTAAAGTCGATACGAGCGTCTCCATCCCGGAGCTTTGACCTTTCGAGCCTGTCCCTTCTCTAAAAGGCCTCCACCTATCCACCGGGTTGCAACCCGACCCACATGCACGCTAAGCCCACCCCTCCATCAATCTTGCTCCGGTCACTTTGACAGCAAAGCCCAGAGCCAATCACGTCAAGGCGGCCACTGTGCACCCACTGACAAAATGTCACCGGAGGAGTCTGGGGACCACCGGGCTGCTAAACATCTGTGTCCTGGTTTTTGGGGGTTGGCGGTTTTCTTCTGTGTGTAAGGGACAGTGTGTATAATTTCCCCACTAGATTTTTCCCCCTGCTCTGCTCTGAGATGCGGGACATGTAAAGCCTGTCTTTTGTCACGTCAAGCCTGTCTTTGTCACGTCAAGCCTGTCTTTTGTCGCGTAAAGCCTGTCTTTTGTCATGTAAACCCTGTCTTTTTTCATGTAAACCCTGTCTTTTGTCACGTAAACCCTGTCTTTTGTCACGTAAAGCAGCCTGTCTTTTGTCACATCAACCCTGTCTTTTGTCACGTCAACCCTGTCTTTTGTCACGTAAACCCTGTCTTCTCACGTCAACCCTGTCTTTTGTCACGTAAACCCTGTCTTTTGTCACATAAACCCTGTCTTTTGTCACGTAGAGCCTGTTTTTTGTCACGTAAACCCTGTCTTTTGTCACGTAAAGCCCGTCTTTTGTCACGTAAACCCTGTCTTTTGTCACGTAAACCCTGTCTTGTCACGCAAACCCTGTCTTGTCACGTAAACCCTGTCTTTTGTCACGTAAAGCCTGTATTGTCACGTAAAGCCTGTCTTGTCACGTAGAGCCTGTCTTTTGTCACGTAGAGCCTGTCTTTTGTCACGTAAACCCTGTCTTTTGTCACGTAAACCCTGTCTTTTGTCACGTAAAGCCTGTATTGTCACGTAAAGCCTGTCTTGTCACGTAGAGCCTGTCTTTTGTCACGTAGAGCCTGTCTTTTGTCACGTAAACCCTGTCTTTTGTCACGTTAACCCTGTCTTGTCACGTAGAGCCTGTCTTTTGTCACGTCAACCCTGTGTTTTGTCACGTCAACCCTGTATTTTTTCACGTAAACCCTGTCTTTTGTCACGTCAAGCCTGTCTTTTGTCACGTCAACCCTGTCTTTTGTCACGTAAACCCTGTCTTTTGTCACGTCAAGCCTGTCTTTTGTCACGTCAAGCCTGTCTTTTGTCGCGTAAAGCCTGTCTTTTGTCGCGTAAAGCCTGTCTTTTGTCGCGTAAACCCTGTCTTTTGTCACGTAGAGCCTGTCTTTTGTCACGTAAACCCTATCTTTTGTCACGTAAACCCTGTCTTTTGTCACAAAATCTACGTTAAACACAGCTGTATTAGGTAGAGCGCTCGTCTTGGGACTCAGTGGTCGCAGGTTCGATTGCCGGCTCTTACGAGTTAAAATGCCGAAGTGTCCTTGAGCAAGACACTGAACCCTTCCCTAATGCCCCCGATAGGCAGGTACGCCCCTGCCTCTGGCCATCGGTGACTTGAAAAGCACTATTTATATATATGCAAACTATTTACAATGAACAATGACTGGTGGATAAACAAAAGGTAGCAAGAGAGAAAATCTTTTCTCTATTGTTTTCTCTCTGTCTTGCTCTCTTTGTTTTTCTCTTTCTCTCTCTCTCTAACTTTCTCTCTTTCTTTCTCTTTTTCTTTCCTTCTCACTCTCTCTCTTTCCCTCTTTTTCTCATTTTTTTCTATCTCTCTTTTGCTCTTTCCTTCTTTTTTCTCACTTTGTCTCACTCCTCCTCACTCTCTTTCTAACGCTCATTGTTTTTCTAACTCTATCTATTTCTCTTTTCTTGTTCTTTTGATCTCTCTCTCTCTTTCTGACTTTCTTTCTTTCTTTAATTTTCTTTTCCGGTCTCTTTTTTACTCTTTTTTCTCTCTGTGTGTTTCCCTCTCCTTTTTTCTCACTCTCTGTCTATCGCGTTCTCTCTCTCTATTTCTCTCACTTTTTCTCCATGTTTCTGTCTCTCTCACCTTCTCTGTCTCTTGCGCTGTCTCCGATGTTCTCTCTCTCTTTCTCTCTCTTTTGCTCTTTCCTTCTTTTTTCTCACTTTGTCTCACTCCTCCTCACTCTCTTTCTTACGTTCATTGTTTTTCTTACTCTATCTTTTTCTCCTTTCTTGTTCTTTTGATCTCTCTCTTTCTCACTTTTTTTCTTTCTTCAATTTTCTTTTTCGGTCTCTTTTTTACTCTTTTTTCTTACTCTATCTTTTTCTCCTTTCTTGTTCTTTTGATCTCTCTCTCTCTTTCTGACTTTCTTTCTTTCTTTAATTTTCTTTTTCGGTCTCTTTTTTTACTCTTTTTTTCTTACTCTTTCCCCTTTCTTGTTCTTTTGACCTTTCTCTATCTTTCTCTTTTTCTTTCTTTTATTTTCTTTTTCGATCTCTTTTTTACTCTTTTTTTCTCTGGATGTGTTTCTCTCTCATTTTTTCTCACTTTCTGTCTGTCGTGTTCTCTCTCTCTCTATTTCTCTCACTTTTTCTTCATGTTTCTGTCTCTCTCACCTTCTCTGTCTCTTACGCTGTCTCCGATGTTCTCTCTCTCTTTCCCTCTCTCTTGCTCTTTCCTTCTTTTTTCTTACTTTGTCTCACTCCTCCTCACTCTCTTTCTTACATTCATTGTTTTTCTTACTCTATCTTTTTCTCCTTTCTTGTTCTTTTGATCTCTCTCTTTCTCACTTTTTTTCTTTCTTCAATTTTCTTTTTCGGTCTCTTTTTTACTCTTTTTTCTTACTCTATCTTTTTCTCCTTTCTTGTTCTTTTGATCTCTCTCTCTCTTTCTCACTTTCTTTCTTTCTTTAATTTTCTTTTTCGGTCTCTTTTTTTTACTCTTTTTTTCTTACTCTTTCCCCTTTCTTGTTCTTTTGACCTTTCTCTATCTTTCTCTTTTTCTTTCTTTTATTTTCTTTTTCGATCTCTTTTTTACCCTTTTTTCTCTGGATGTGTTTCTCTCTCATTTTTTCTCACTTTCTGTCTATCGCGTTCTCTCTATCTCTCTCTGTTTCTCTCACTTTTTCTCCATGTTTCTGTCTCTCTCACCTTCTCTGTTTCTTACGCTGTTCTCTCTTTCTCTTTCTCTCTCTTTCCTTTTCTCTCTTTTTTTTTCTTAAAACCTACTGGTCCGGCACCCGATTTTTCCTTTTAAGCATGTGGCCCCCAACACCCCTGCTTTAATAGCTGTCAGAACACGAAAAACTCTCTTAATCAAACACCAATGTCTCTTTTGGCACACATACTGTGAGTGTAGCGTTTGATCCCGCACCCCACAAATACCTTTTTTTTTTTTTCAAAATGGCGTTCATCTCCACTTTTCTTTGATCGGGGCAGCAGCACGACACAACCGCTGGGTCAGGTGTAGCGGTCCAGGTGAGCTTGGCAGGAGAACTCGGGACCGCTGCCGTCTTTGGGGTGCCACGGGTTCTGAAGCTTGGGTTTGGCATCCCGCTTCACACGCAACAAGGTAACAACGGGTGATGCGGTTCCGCGCCACGCAGCCTTGGCCGGGCTCCATCGAGCGCTAGCGTTTTCAACGGAGAACAAAAAAAAGCTGATCCCTGATTGGTTTATGAACAGGGTTGGGTAGGGTTACTTTAACTGGATTACTTTCAATGACTTTGGGATTACTCCAGTACCAATTATGCTAATAAAAGACAAAAGAAACTCAATAGGAATCCAATGATGACTCACAACACGCGGTAAGCTTTCTCTCCTGGCTTTGATCTCTTTGATCTCCAACAAAACTAACACAAAATGCAACCAGGGTTGGGTAGGGTTACTTTAACTGGATTACTTTCAGTAACTTTTGGATGACTCCAATACCAAATATGCTAATAAATGACAAAAGAAACTAAATAGGAATAAAATGATGACTCACAACACGTGGTAAGCTTTCTCTCCTGGCTTTGATCTCTTTGATCTCCAACAAAACTAACACAAAATGCAACCAGGGTTGGGTAGGGTTACTTTAACTGGATTACTTTCAATGACTTTTGGATTACTCCGATACCAAATGTGCTAATAAAAGACAAAATAAACTAAATAGGAATCAAACGATGACTCACAACACGTGGTAAGCTTTCTCTCCTGGCTTTGATCTCTTTGATCTCCAACAAAACTAACACAAAATGCAACCAGGGTTGGGTAGGGTTACTTGAACTGGATTACTTTCAATGACTTTTGGATTACTCCGATACCAAATGTGCTAATAAAAGACAAAAGAAACTAAATAGGAATCAAACGATGACTCACAACACGCGGTAAGCTTTCTCTCCTGGCTCTGATCTCTTTGATCTCCAACAAAACCAGGGTTGGGTAGGGTTACTTTAACTGGATTACTTTCAATGACTTTTGGATTACTCCGATACCAAATATGCTAATAAATGACAAAAGAAACTCAATATGAATAAAATGATGACTCACAACACGTGGTAAGCTTTCTCTCCTGGCTCTGATCTCTTTGATCTCCGGCAAAACCAGGGTTGGGTAGGGTTACTTTAACTGGATTACTTTCAATGACTTTTGGATTACTCCAATACCAAATATGCTAATAAAAGACAAAAGAAACTCAATATGAATAAAATGATGACTCACAACACGTGGTAAGCTTTCTCTCCTGGCTTTGATCTCTTTGATCTCCATTTTTTCCGTTCCGTGTATTCCGTTACTCCCCAAGCCTGCACAAAATTGACTCATTTTATTAGAAAAATAGAAAGAAAGACAATTAAAGTTTAAATTAGAGAGAGACAATAGAAAGAGAGCAAGACAGAGAAAAAGAGTCAGTCAGAGAGAAAAAAAGAAAAGAGAGAGAAAGACAGAGTGAACAGGAGAAAGAAAAAGAGAGATAAAGAAATAAGAGAAAGAGGGAAGGAAAAGAAGAGAGGGCAGGACAAAGAAAGAAAAAGAGGGAGAGCGTGAGAAACAAAAGATAAAAAGTGGTGAGAGAGGGGGAAAAGAAAGGGAGAGGAAGAAAGAAATCCAAAGAGAAATGGAAAGACAGAAGCAGAGAGAAGAGAAAAGAAAGCACGAAGGGTAGGAAGAGAGAAAGAGAGAAGGAAAAAAAAAAGAAGTTGGAGCAAAAGAAGTTAAAAAGACACAGAGAGAAAGAGACAAAGAGCAACAAAGGAAGATGAAAAAGAGAGACACAGAGAGTGAAAGAGACAGAGAAAGAGTGGGAGAAAAGAAAGAGAGAGAGAGAGAGAGAGAGAGAGAGAGAGGTCAAAGAAAGAAAAAGAGGGAGAGCGCATGAGAAACAAATATAAAAAAGTGGTGAGAGAGGGGGGGAAAGAAATGGAGAGGAAGAAAGAAATCCAAAGAGAAATAGAAAGACAGAAGGAGAGAAAAGATAAAAGAAAGCGCGAAGGGTGTGAAGAGAGAAAGAGATAAGGAAGAAAAGGAAAAAAGGAAGTTAGAGCAAAAGAGGTTAAAAGACACAAAGAGACAAAGAGCAACAAAGGAAGAGGAAAAAGAGAGACACAGAGAGTGAAAGAGATCAAGAAATAGTGGGAGAAAAAGAAAGAGAGAGAGAGAGAGAGAGGTCAAAAAAGGGAAGAAAGAGCGTGAGAAAGAAAGAGAAAAATAGAAAAAAAGAGAATTAAAGTGTAAATTAGAGAGACAATAGAAAGAGAGCAAGACAGAGAGAAATAAAGAAAAGAGAAAAGAGAAAGAAAGAGTGACCAGGAGAAAGAAAAAGAGAGATAAAGAAATAAGAGAAAGAGGGAAGGAAAAGGAGAGAGGACGGGACAAAGAAAGAAAAAGAGGGAGAGCGCATGAGAAACAAAAGATAAAAAGTGGTGAGAAAGGGGGGGGGGAAGAAAGGGAGAGGAAGAAAGATATCCAAAGAGAAATAGAAGCAGAGAAAACAGAAAAGAAAGCGCAAAGGGTAGGAAGAGAGAAAGAGAAGAGAGAGGAAAGGAAAAAAGGAAGTTAGAGCAAAAGAGCTTAAAAGAGAGAAAGAGACAAAGAGCAACAAAGGAAGAGAAAAAAAGAGACAGAGAGGGTGAAAGAGACGGAGAAAGAGTGGGAGAAAAAAGAGAGATAGATAGATAGATAGATAGATAGAGAGAAAAGGCAGCTGGCTTTGGCAACATCAAGTTGATATATTTCAACATGCAGCTCATTTTTCTCTTGCGCTTCTCTGAGCGTTGTCTCACGGGCCGGATTCAATCCCTTAGCGGGCCCGATGTGGCCCGCGGGCCGCCTGTCTCTGACAGAACTCAGGCTTATTGCATTATCCTCGAAGGGGGAGAAAAAAGGAAAAAGGAAAGAATGGACTTTTCAGACTCTATCCATCATCGTTTCGCCACCCTCCGTTTTTTTACGAGGATCGAGCAAGTGGCGCTACCGGACGCCGGCACCCGATCCTAGGGTAGACAATCGGTAATTCAATTGGGTGGCGCTCTCCAAGAACTCCGATGAATGAAATAGATGAAGGCCGGCGCATTACCAGCCGCAGAAAACTAATGGCGGAATAATAGTTTGCGCTTCAATTTCCCTGAGTGACTATCTTGCTACTTCGTTTAAAGTCCTTTGTCCTTCGCCTCGACCGTGTCCTACTTTTGATGTTTTAGCCACGCCGTGGGTACATTTTCCAGGTAAGCTTTCCCTCTTTAGATTTTCCAGGTGACTAAAACACCCTGGACTTTTCTTCTGTGCCTTCCTTTGGAGTTGTCACAAGCTAGGAACGGAGACAGGACCCAATCCATCTATGTAGACATCTATCTAGACATATATCCATCTAGACATCTATCTATCTAGACATTTATCTAGACGTATATCCATCTAGACATCCATCTAAACATCTATCCATCTAGACATCTAACTAGACATCTATCTATCTAGACATCCATCTAGACATCTATCGATCTAGACATCTATCCAGACATATATCCATCTAGACATCTATCTAGACCTCTATCCATCTAGACAGCTATCTAGACATCTATCTATCTATCTATCTATCTATCTATCTATCTGGACATCTATTTATTTAGACATTTATTTATCCAGACATCTATCCATCCATCTATCTAGACATCTATCTATCTATCTATCTATCTATCTAGACATCCATCTAGACATCTATCTAGACCTCTATCCATCTAGACAACTATCTAGACATCTATCTATCTATCTATCTATCTAGACATCCATCCATCTATCTAGACCTCTATTTATCTAAACATCTATCTATCTATCTAGACATCTATTTATTTAGACATTTATTTATCCAGACATCTATCCATCTATCTATCTAGACATCTATCTATCTATCTAGACATCCATCTAGACATCTATCTATCTAGACATCTATCCAGACATACATCCATTTAGAAATCTATCTAGACATTTATCCATCTAGACATCTATCCATCTAGACAGCTATCTATCTCTATCTAGACATCTCTCCAACTATCTAGACATCTATTTATCTAGACATCTATCTAGACATCCCTCCGTCTCTCTAGACATCTATCTATCTATCTATCTATCTATCTATCTATCTATCTATCTAGACATCTCTCCAACTATCTAGACATCTATTTATCTAGACAGCTATCTATCTATCTATCTATCTATCTAGACATCTATCTAACTAGACACCTATCCATCTAAACATATATTTATCTATCTAGACACCTATCTATCTAGAAATCTATCCATCTATCTAGACACCTATCTATCTATCTAGACACCTATCTATCTATCTAGACTTCTATCTATCTATCTAGACACCTATCTATCTATCTAGACTTCTATCTATCTACACATCTACCTATCTAGAGACCTATCCATCTAGACATCTTTCTTTCTATCTAGACACCTATCTATCTATCTAGACTTCTATCTATCTAGACATCCATCTATCTAGAGACCTATCTATCTAGACATCTATCTATCCATCAATCTATCTAGACATCTATCTATCTATCTAGACATCCATCTAGACATCCATCTATCTAGACATCTATCTATCTAGACATCTATCTATCTAGACACCTATCTATCTATCTAGACATCCATCTAGACATCCATCTATCTAGACATCTATCTATCTAGACATCTATCTATCTAGACACCTATCTATCTATCTAGACTTATATCTATCTAGACACCCATCTATCTATCTAGACTTCTATCTATCTAGACACCCATCTATCTATCTAGACTTCTATCTATCTAGACATCCATCTATCTAGAGACCTATCTATCTAGACATCTATCTATCCATCAATCTATCTAGACATCTATCTATCTAGACACTTATCGATCTATCTATCTATCTATCTATTAGCATTTTCAACGATCATTTCAGTTTGGGCCAAAACTTCTGAGCTTTTCCCTTCAAAAGAGACGAACAACCGTCAATATTCCCCAAACAGTTCAAGACCAGCATTCCATTGACTTTGGGTACCCGATGAATCGGAGATTTTCAGCCAATTTCCTGGGATTGTTCAGGAGTTTGTGAAGAGATAGAAAAGTTGTCCGGAAAACTGGAAAGCAAAAAGACTTGTAAATAAAAGATCAAAGCACAACTTTGAGAAGAGATAGGCAGTCGGTCCGTCGCCGCTTATTAGCCCGAGGCCTGGCAAGGTGAGCGCAAGGTCGCCGCTTTTTAAGCTAGCGTGAAAAGAAAAAACATATATATATATATTTACTGTGGTTATTTCAGAATAAAATATACAGTTTCGATATTCTGGACTGATGCTATACACCACGGGTGTCAAATAGGCGGCCCGGGGGCCAGATCAGGCCCGCTAAGGGATTGAATCCGGCCCGCGGGACAACACTCAGAGAAGCGCAAGAGAAAAACAAGCTGCAGGTTGAAATATGTCAACTTCTATCTCTTTCTCTTCTTTTTCACTCTTTTTCTCTTCTCTTTACCACTTCTTTCTTTCTTTCTTTCTTTCTATTTGTCTTTCTTTCTTTCTCTCTCTCTTTCTCTTTCTTTCTCTATTTCTTTCTTTCTTCTCTTCACCACTCCTTCCTTTCTTTCTTTCTTTCTTACCTTCACCACTTCTTTCTTTCTTTCTTTCTCTATTTCTTTCTTTCTTCTCTTCACCACTCCTTCCTTTCTTTCTTTCTACCCTTCACCACTTCTTTCTTTCTTTCTCTCTCTCTCTCTTTCTTTCTCTCTCTTTCTTTCTTCCCTTCACCACTTCTTTCTTTCTTCCCTTCACCACTTCTTTCTATTTTTCTTTCTTTCTCTCCCTCTCTTTCTTTCTCTCTCTTTCTTTCTTCCCTTCACCACTTCTTTCTTTCTTTCTCTTTCTTTCTTTCTTCCCTTCACCACTTCTTTCTTTCTTCCCTTCACCACTTCTTTCTATTTTTCTTTCTTTCTCTCTCTTTCTTTCTTTCTATTTTTCTTTCTTTCTATTTGTCTTTCTTTCTCTCTCTCTTTCTCTCTTTCTTTCTCTATTTCTTTCTTTCTTCTCTTCACCTCTCCTTCCTTTCTTTCTTTCTTTCTTTCTTTCTTCCCTTCACCACTTCTTTCTTTCTTTCTCTCTCTTTCTTTCTTTCTTCCCTTCACCACTTCTTTCTTTCTTTCTCTCTCTTTCTTTCTCTCTCTTTCTTTCTTCCCTTCACCACTTCTTTCTTTCTTTCTCTTTCTTTCTTCCCTTCACCACTTCTTTCTTTCTTTCTCTTTCTTTCTTTCTTTCCTTCACCACTTCTTTCTTTCTTCCCTTCACCACTTCTTTCTATTTTTCTTTCTTTCTCTCTCTTTCTTTCTTTCTATTTTTCTTTCTTTCTATTTGTCTTTCTTTCTTTCTCTCTTTCTTTCTTTCTTCTCTTCACCTCTCCTTCCTTTCTTTCTTTCTCTTTCTTTCTTTCTTCCCTTCACCACTTCTTTCTTTCTTTCTCTCTCTTTCTTTCTCTCTCTTTCTTTCTTCCCTTCACCACTTCTTTCTTTCTTTCTCTTTCTTTCTTCCCTTCACCACTTCTTTCTATTTTTCTTTCTTTCTCTCTCTTTCTCTCTTTCTTTCTTTCTATTTTTCTTTCTTTCTTTCTTTCTTTTCTATTTTTCTTTCTTTCTTTCTTTGATGGAAGTCTTCATTACAAACTCCATTTTATACCACTCCCCTAGCAGGGATAATGGATTTAATTCAGCTAAACACATGCAAAATATTTACGAGTGTGAATTGGAATTAAAATCGTTTTTACGGATCCGGCGGTCCGAAGGCAGAGATATTCAAATATTTGTATTTATTCTTAAAATCCTGGTCCTGCCGGGACAAAGGATGACCCTCCATTATCTAAAAGTAATAGAAAAATGTCTGAATTTTCCCATTAGGCAACATCAGACCTTGCCAAACTTCAAATGGATTATATTATCTCTTAACGTTCTTCTCAATGCGGCCGTTGCCGTTTCTCTATGGCGGCCGGCCAGAAGATGGCAGCACTCAGCCATGCTTTGCCTTCCACACCGCATCTTCACTCCAATGTCAAACTCATTTGAAGTCGGGGGCCACACCATAGAACATTCTTTCGGGGGCCGGACTAGTAGATTCAAGAGAAAGAAAAAGAGAAAGAGGGAGGGAAAAGGAGAGAAGGCGGGACAAAGAAAGAAAAAGAGAGAGAGGGAGAGAGCGTGAGAAACAAAAGATAAAAAATCGTGAGAGAGGGGGAAAAGAAAGGGAGCGGAAGAAAGAAATCCAAAGAGAAATAGAAAGAGAGAAGGAGAGAAAAGAGAAAAGAAAGCGTGAAGGGTAAAAAGAGAGAAAAAATGAATTTAGAGCAAAAGAAGTTAAAAAGACTCAGAGAGAGAAAGAGACAAAGAGCAACAAAGGAAGAGAAAAAGAGAGACACAGAGAGTGAAAGGAACAGAGACAGAGTGGGAGAAAAGGGGTGGAAAAGATAGAGATAGAGAGAGAGAGAGAGAGAGAGAGAGAGAGAGAATACGAGAAACAAGAGATAAAAAGAGAAATAGTAAGAAGGGGAAAGATAGAAAAATAAAGAAATCCAACGAGGAATAGAAAGCGAGGAGAGCAAGGGGAAAGCAAAAAAAAAGAGAAAAAAGAGAGAGAAAAGAAAAAAGTAAGAGAGAGCAAACGAAAGTGAAAAAAAACAGAGAGAGAGAGTCAAAAAGAGGAACAAAGAAAGAAAAAGAGAGACATAGATAGTGAAAGAGACAGAGAGTGTGAAAAGGGAGGAAGAGAGAGTGAGTGAGAGGAAAGGGGAGAGAGAGAGAAAGAATTTTAGAAACAAAAGAGATAAAAAGAGAAATAGTGAGAGACGGGGAAAGATAGAAAAATAAAGAAATCCAAAGAGAAATAGAAAGCGAGGAGAGCAAGGGAGAACAAGAGAAGGGGAAAGCAAAAAAGAAAAAGATAGAAGAGAAAGAAAGGAAGAGAGAGCAAAAGAAGGTAAAAAAACACAGAGAGAGAAAGACAAAGAGGAACAAAGAAAGAAAAAGAGAGACATAGATAGATAGAGAGAGAGAGAGAGAATGTGAGAAACAAAAGAGATAAAAAGAGAAATAGTGAGAGAGGGGGGAAAGATAGGAAAAAAAGGAATCCAAAGAGAAATAGAAAGCGAGGAGAGCAAGGGAGAACAAGAGAAGGGGAAAGCAAAAAAGAAAGAGAGAGAAAAAGAAAAAAAGGGAGAGAGGTAAAAAACACAGAGAAAGACATAAAGAGGAACGAAGAAAGAAAAAAACAGACATAAATAGTGAAAGAGAGAGAGTGAGAACAAAGGGAGGAAGAGAGAGAGTGAGAGAAAAGGGGGGAGAGAAAGAGAGAGAGAGAGAGAGAGAGAGAATGTGAGAAATAAAAGAGATAAAAAGAGAAATAGTAAGAAATAAAAGATAAAAAGAGAATTAGTGAGAGAGGGGGAAAGATAGAAAAATAAAGAAATCCAAAGAGAAATAGAAAGCGAGGAGAGCAAGGGAGAACAAGAGAAGGGGAAAGCAAAAAAGAAAGAGAGAGAAAAGAAAAAAAAGGAAGAGAGAGCAAACGAAGGTAAAAAAACACAGAGAGAGAAAGACATAAAGAGGAACATAGAAAGAAAAAGAGAGACATAGATAGTGAAAGAGAGAGAGTGGGAAAAGGGAAGAAGAGAAGAGAAGAGAAATAGATAGATAGATAGATAGATAGATACTTTATTCATTCCCATAGGGAAATTCCCACTTCAAGCAGTCTCCTTTGCTGTTTATTAACAGATTAACAGGATGGCCTCGGGGTGCTGTGTTGTAGTTTAGCAACAGCGGAGTGGATGACGTCACACGCTAGGACAAAAATCTTTGTGCCCAGGGTGTTAGGAATTAAATATTAAAAATGTACCGTTTACCAAATTGTTCGAATTAGTTATCAGACTCCACCTAAAAATACGCGCTCGTTTCTTTTTGTGGCAGATTTAATTTCTTAAATAATCCAACTAAGTGAACTCCATCGAATTAGCCGAATTACCCGAATTAGTGTCCCTCGAGTCTCCGTCGAGCCTTTCTCTCGATTGTCCCTCGGTCTTCCAGAGTTATTTTCTCGACCCACGTGCCGGCTCCTCCCACGGGCGTGCCAGGAACAACCCCCTCACCTCCATGTCTGAAATGATGAAAACATCATCTTATCACCCCTCGTCCCAGTTCCCGTTCTTTCTGCATTCTTCGCAAAATTGCATTGACCTCGCCCCACAGCTCAGCCAGTGAATATCTTTTGCATTTAAATGTAATTTGTATTCGACCCAAAGTAATCCAAAGTGTGGATGTCAAACGGGACGAAAAACACCAAAGATGGAAGCAGACACTTAGAACAACAAATCACTGGAAAGGCTGCCGCTGGCAGCACGGCTTGGATCTTTTGCGCATCCAGACTGCCGCCACTACTACATCTGTTTTTTTTTTTTTGTTTTTTTTTTGCTAACGCCACTGTTTAGCTATACGATCACTCGCACGAATCGGCATCCATCGAATCCCCGGTGACACATCTCCACCGCCACGCTAAATATAAGCTAAGCTAATCGGCGTCTGGGGAACCGACCGAAAGCACATGCCTATTAGCAAAACGGCAGAAACTTTGCGATTCCTTGAAGTCAAAAAGTCGCTCTTCTATTGTTAGGCTGCTTTATTTCTGTTTGTATACGCCGGAGGGGGATGCTAGCGCCCCCTGTTATTTCATTTCCTCTTTTTAGTCAAAAGAACAAAAGCAGCTCGACTGGTAAATACCCGCTTTTTCGCTAGCGTGACTCTTCTTTGTGGGTTTTTTTTTCTTTTGAGGGTGCGCATGCGTGGCTTCGGGGCTGCGCTCCGAGTGATCTTCCTCCAGCGAGTTCCACAAAAACAGCCTGACGAGCGAAATAAAAAAATAAAATAAAAACTAAAACGGGTTCGAGGTTTTTACCGGAGAGAAAGAAAGGGAGTGAAAAACAAAAAGTAGGTGAGAAAAAAAAATGAGGAAAGAATGAGAGAGGAAGCGAAAAAAAGGAAGAGAAGAAGAGAGTTAGAGAGGGTGAAAAAAGAAAGACAGAAATAAAAAGAAAGAAAAAAAGAGAAAGAAAGAATGACGGAAGGACGCACCGATGGACAAATAGAAAGAAAGAAAGAATGACAGAAGGACGGACGGACGGACAAAGAGAAAGAGAAAAAGAGGGTAAGAGAAAAAGAGAGTTAGAGAGGGTGAAAAAAGAAAGAAAGAAAGAAAGATAAAAAAGAAAGAAAGAAAGAAAGAAAGTATGAAAGAGAAAGAAAGAATGACGGAAGGACAGAAGGGCTGACGAACGGACAAAGAGAAAGAAAAAAAGAGGGTAAGAGAAAAAGAGAGTTAGAGAGGGTGAAAAATGAAAGAAAGAAAGAGAGAAAGAAAGAAAGATGAAAAAAGAAGGAAAGAAAGAAAGTAAGAAAGAGAAAGAAAGAATGACGGAAGGACGGACGGACGGACAAAGAGAAAGAGAAAAAGAGGGTAAGAGAAAAAGAGAGTTAGAGAGGGTGAAAAAAGAAAGAAAGAAAGAAAGAGAGAAAGAAAGAAAGATAAAAAAGAAAGAAAGAAAGATAGAAATAAAGAAAGAAAGTATGAAAGAGAAAGAAAGAATGACGGAAGGACAGAAGGGCGGACGGACGGACAAAGAGAAAGAGAAAAAGAGGGTAAGAGAAAAAGAGAGTTGGAGAGGGTGAAAAATAAAAGAAAGAGAGAAAGAAAGAAAGATAAAAAAAGAAAGAAAGAAAGAAAAAGAAAGAATGACAAAAGGACGGACAAACGGACAAAGAGAAAAAGAGGGTAAGAGAAAAAGAGTCAGAAAGGGTGAAAAATGAAAGAAAGAAAGAAAGATAAAAGGAGAAAGAAAGAAAGTAAGTTTTGAGTTTTTCCACACACCGAGGCGAGGTGGTGGAGCCGTGGAGCCCACGTAGGGGCTTTCCTGGCATGCCCATGGGAGGAGCCGGCACACTAGCTTGTGGAAAAACGTGGGCCAAGAGAAGGAAGCAGAAGATCAAGAGAAGAGACTTGACAAAGACTCGAGCGACACTAATTCGGCAGTGTCCGATAGAGTTCACGTAGTTAGGCGAATGTAGGTTATATTTGGTTAATGGAGTCGGATAACTCATTCGAACAATTTGGTAAACGTTACATTTTAATAATAAATTCCTAACAACGTGATAATACAAATTCCTGGGAAATAAAAAGGAACGGGATGAAATATTTTTCGGAAATCCTGCCGTGCGGCACATTTGTCGTGTCCAGCATGGTCGCCGTGGTGACCGGCTGGCCCCGCCCTCTGGGCACGGCTGCAGTAGATCAGCTAATTTGCGTGTGTGCTACTTAAGGGTGGGTTGTGGGTTTTGCATTTTCTGTCTGCATTTCCCGTTCTGTTTTGCTCTGTCCTGTTTTGTTTGATTCGGAGGAAACCTGTGTTTTCACGTTTTGAGTAAAAGCCTGTTTTTGATCTGTTTTGTCCCTGAGTTTTGGACGACTTTTATTTTGCCAAATAAAAGTTTTGATCGGCAACGCAATTGAGTTCTCCCTTCCTGCCTCCTGCCTCCGTTCTGGTCCGGTCTCCACGTGACAACATTTACATTTTCGAATCAGCAGGATCACGACTTCAGGCTAATACACCCAACAGCGCCCGCTCTTAGGGTAACGGTTTCGGCGTGAACATCATGTTTTAATGGTGATGGTCTTCTAATAGCACGTCGTTCAACCGTTACGGTTACGCAACCGATTGGAATCAAACAATGGCCGTTGAACCTCGATTCCCATAAAGCATTGGGGCAATCGTTATTTACGAGGAATTTGCAGAATTTGTGTCCGACTCGTGATAACTGATTTGTGTTCTGAATTCGAATAAGCACAGAGGACTTTCAGTTTTTCAGCACGGCGGCGCAGTGGTTAGACATGTGCGGCACAGTTCATGTCTTGGGAACCTCCTGCGTGGGTTCAAATCCAGCTCCAGACTTCCTGTGCGGAGTTTGTATGTTCTCCCCGTTCTTGCGTGGGTTTCCTCCCACATTCTAAAAACATGCATTTCAGGTGGATTGGCCGGTCCAAATTGTCCCTAGCGAGTGAGTTGTCTGTCCCCGTGTGCCCTGCGATTGGCTGGCAACCAGTTCAGGGTGTCCCCTGCCCACTGCCCGACGATGACTGGGATGGGCTCCAGCACCCCCGCGACCCTACTGAGGATAAGCGGTGTGGCTGATGAGATGAGATGAGATGAGACTTTCAGTTTGATCAAAATTTGTCCGGGATAAGCGTGGTTTTTAGCCGTCATTCAAAGAAAATGACAGTTCACAGAACACTTAACTGTTGCGGTCGTCCAACAACACTTCCTTTGGTGTATCTTGGGCAACTTCCGTCTGGCGGTGCCCATTACTCTCCAAGCTGTTTTAGGGGTGAGGGTTTACTCCCCCATATGTAACAGTACCAGTTTCCATGAGTACCAGTAGCAGAGGAAACTTCCTGATTTGACTCCGATACAGCGGCTTCATCATCTGGTCATCTGTGCCCACATATGTTTCCACCTGGTCTTGACCACCAGGGATGTAGGCGGCACCATTCCCTGTGGTGTGTCTTGGGTGAGTACAGCCTGGTGGCGCCCATTCCTCTCCAGGCCAACATATGTTTCCACCTGGTGTTGACCTAGGGTCATTTTAGTGTGTTAGGCGAATGTGCAAACTACTGCACTACGGAAACACACAGTAACACTGGTTGGTCGGTTGGATCCCTTAACCACCAGGGTTGTAGGAAGAACCATTTCCTGTGGAGTGTCTTGGGCAAGTACAACCTGATCGCGCCCATCCCTCTTCAGACCTTTCGTGTGTTAGGTGAGTGTGCAAACTACTACACTACGGAAACACACGGTAACACTGGTTGGTTGGTTGGATCCCTTAACCACCAGGGTTGGAGAAAGCACCATTTCCTGTGGTGTGTCTTGGGTAAGTACAGCCTGGTGGTGCCCATTCCTCTCCAGGCCAACATATGTTTCCACCTGGTGTTGACCTAGGGTCATTTTAGTGTGTTAGGCGAATGTGCAAACTACTACACTACGGAAACACACAGTAACACTGGTTGGTTGGATCCCTTAACCACCAGGGTTGTAGAAAGCAACATTTCCTGTGGTGTGTCTTGGGTAAGTACAGCCTGATCGCGCCCATCCCTCTTCAGACCTTTCGTGTGTTAGGTGAGTGTGAAAACTACTACACTACGGAAACACACAGTAACACTGGTTAGTCGGTTGGATCCTTTTACCACCAGGGTTGTAGGAAGAACCATTTCCTGTGGAGTGTCTTGGGCAAGTACAACCTGATCGCGCCCATCCCTCTTCAGACCTTTCGTGTGTTAGGTGAGTGTGCAAACTACTACACTACGGAAACACACGGTAACACTGGTTGGTTGGTTGGATCCCTTAACCACCAGGGTTGGAGAAAGCACCATTTCCTGTGGTGTGTCTTGGGTAAGTACAGCCTGGTGGTGCCCATTCCTCTCCAGGCCAACATATGCTTCCACCCGGTCTTGACCCAGGGTCATTTTTGTGTGTTGGGCGAATGTGCAAACTACTGCACTACGGAAACACACAGTAACACTGGTTGGTTGGATCTCTTAGCCACCAGGGTTGAAGAAAGCACCATTTCCTGTGGAGTGTCTTGGGTAAGTACAGCCTGGTGGCGCCCATTCCTCTCCAGGCCAACATATGTTTCCACCTGGTGTTGACCTAGGGTCATTTTCATGTGTTAGGCGAATGTGCAAACTACTGCACTATGGAAAAACACAGTAACACTGGTTGGTTGGTTGGATCCCTTAGCCACCAGGGTTGTAGAAAGCAACATTTCCTGTGGTGTGTCATATGTTTCCACCCGATCTTGACCCAGTTGCCATGAGGCTCTTAAACCCCACCCGGGGGAGTAAAACCCCACATTAAACCCCACCCCCACTTTTGTATATTACCCTATTTTTATGACAGTGTGTATTTTCCGTAGCACTATTTAAATACTTTATATCAACACGTTGTATTCGGTATTTTTGTATTCTATATCTTTGTTTTATTATTTTATTTTTTAGCACAAGGATATTGCTGGAAGTGTGAATTTTCCTACAGGGATGAAGAAAGTATCTATCTATCCATCTATATCTATCTAGACATCTATCTATCTTTCTATCTATCTACCTACTTATCTAGACATCTATCTATATAGCTATCGGTCTATCTAGACATGTGTCTTTCTATCTATCTAGACATCTATCTAACTATCTACCTATCTACCTGTCTACATATATATCCGTCTATCTAGACATCTATCTATATAGCTATTCGTCTATCTAGACATCTATCTTTCTATCTACCTAGACATCTATCTATCTACCTATCTAGACATCTATCTAGACATCTATCTATATATCTATCTAGACATCTATCCATCTATCTATCTAGACATCTATCTATATAGCTATCCGTCTATCTAGACATCTATCTTTCTATCTATCTAGACATCTATCCATCTATCTTTCCGTCTATCTAGACATCTATCTTTCTATCCATCTGGACATCTATCCATCTATCTACCTATCTATCTATCTAGACATCTATCGATATAGCTATCCGTCTATCTGGACATCTATCTATCTAGACATCTATCTATATAGCTATCGGTCTATCTAGACATGTGTCTTTCTATCTATCTAGACATCTATCTAACTATCTACCTATTTACCTGTCTACATATATATCCGTCTATCTAGACATCTATCTATATAGCTATCCGTCTATCTAGACATCTATCTTTCTATCTATCTAGACATCTATCCATCTATCTTTCCGTCTATCTAGACATCTATCTTTCTATCCATCTGGACATCTATCCATCTATCTACCTATCTATCTATCTAGACATCTATCGATATAGCTATCCGTCTATCTGGACATCTATCTATCTAGACATCTATCTATATAGCTATCGGTCTATCTAGACATGTGTCTTTCTATCTATCTAGACATCTATCTAACTATCTACCTATTTACCTGTCTACATATATATCCGTCTATCTAGACATCTATCTTTCTATCTACCTAGACATCTATCTATCTACCTATCTAGACATCTATCTAGACATCTATCTATATATCTATCTAGACATCTATCCATCTATCTATCTAGACATCTATCTATATAGCTATCCGTCTATCTAGACATCTATCTTTCTATCTATCTTGACATCTATCCATCTATCTTTCCGTCTATCTAGACATCTATCTTTCTATCCATCTGGACATCTATCCATCTATCTACCTATCTATCTATCTAGACATCTATCGATATAGCTATCCGTCTATCTGGACATCTATCTATCTAGACATCTATCTATATAGCTATCGGTCTATCTAGACATGTGTCTTTCTATCTATCTAGACATCTATCTAACTATCTACCTATTTACCTGTCTACATATATATCCGTCTATCTAGACATCTATCTTTCTATCTACCTAGACATCTATCTATCTACCTATCTAGACATCTATCCATCTATCTATCTAGGCATCTATCTAACTATCTACCTATCTACCTGTCTACATATATATCCGTCTATCTAGACATCTATCTAGACATCTATCTATCTATCTATCTAGACATCTATCCATCTATCTATCTAGACATCTATCTATATAGCTATCTGTCTATCTAGACATCTATCTTTCTATCTATCTAGACATCTATCTTTCTATCCATCTGGACATCTATCCATCTATCTACCTATCTATCTATCTAGACATCTATCGATATAGCTATCCGTCTATCTGGACATCTATCTATCTAGACATCTATCTATATAGCTATCCGTCTATCTAGACATCCATCTATACATTTATATGTCTATCTAGACATCTATCTATATGTCTATCTAGACATCTATCTATATGTCTATCTATCTATATGTCTATCTATCTATCTATCTAGACATCTATCTATATAGCTATCCGTCTATCTAGACAGCTATCTTTCTATCTATCTAAACATCTATCCATCTATCTATCTATCTATCGTAAAAATGCGCGAAAGAAAGTGCAGTAACATTGATCAGGAAACAAAACAAAACAAGTCAAAATATATATACTTCCACAGTTCCGTTCAGTACTTCCAGGATACCAAGATTTCATTACTAGCTTGACCACGGCATACCAACCGGTCATGGTTAATAAACCACACACATCGAGACGGACGTTAAAACCCTGGAAATGGTCCTAATTTTTTTACTCCCACTCAATTTATGTGGGTGATATGAAGAGCAAGGTTATTTCCTAAACAGGAAATGAAAGGGCTCGTTAGCAGAGTCAGGGAGAGACGGGAACAGAAATCCGGCTTTCGCTATAAAACGGGCTAATTAGCATGAAGCCTCCACCAACCCTTGGTAGGTCTGCGTAAACCCACACATAGGTCACGTCTGCTCGCCTTCATTAGCGTTTCCTGCCAGTTTAATGCTCGGACAATATCGGCCAGAGAAGAAGATTGTTCCCGTCAAACCCATTTAGCCGATCCTGGTAGGAATTTGCAAGAGAGGCTAAAAAGATGGCAGTGAGGGTAGAGGCGCATTTGAATAGAGATGAGAAGGTGGTAGCTATCTATCTAGACATTTATCTATCTATCTAGACATCTATCTATCATTCCAGACATCTATCTAGACACATATCTATCTAGACATGTATCTATCTAGACATCCATCTATCTATCTAGACATCTATTTATCTATCTAGACACCTATCTATCTAGATACCTATCTATCTAGATATCTATCTAGACTTCTATCCATCTATCTAGACATCCATCTATCTATCTAGACATCTATCTATCTAGACATCTATCTATCTATCTATACCTCTATCTATCCATCTAGACATGTATCTATCATTCCAGACATCTATCTATCTAGACACATATCTATCTAGACATGTATCTATCTAGACATCCATCTATCTAGACATCCATCTATCTAGACTTCTATCTATCTATCTAGACATCTATTTATCTAGACATCTATCTATCTATCTAGACCTCTATCTATCCATCTAGACATGTATCTATCTATCTAGACATCTATCTATCTATCATTACAGACATCTATCTATCTAGACACATATCTATCTAGACATGTATCTATCTAGACATCCATCCATCTATCTAGACATCTGTTTATCTATCTAGACTTCTATCTATCTATCTAGACTTCTATCTATCTATCTAGACATCTATTTATCTAGACATCTATCTATCTATCTAGACATCTATTTATTATTCCAGACATCTATCTATCTAGACATGTATCTATCTAGACATCTATTTATCTATCTAGACACCTATCTATCTAGACTTCTATCTATCTATCTAGACATCTATCTATCTATCTAGACCTCAATCTATCTATCTAGACCTCAATCTATCTATCTAGACATGTATCTATCTATCTAGACATCTATCTATCTAGACATCTATCTATCTAGACATGTATCTATCTATCTAGACATCTATTTATCTAGACATCTATCTATCTATCTAGACATCTATTTATCTAGACATCTATCTATCTATCTAGACATCTATTTATCTAGACATCTATCTATCTATCTAGACATCTATTTATCTAGACATCTATCTATCTATCTATCTATCTATCCATCCATTAATTTAGACATCTATTTATCTAGACATCTATCCATCTATCTATCTATCTATCTATCTATCTAGAAAGTTGTTCTTCAATCAGAGAACCGGCTGGACCAAGATGCATTCCTTAGTGTTGAAAACATAAATCTTGTACTAAAATCCTAAAAACACGAAACTAACATGAATCCCCCCCCCAAACACGATAAGTCATCAAAAACAGTTTCCGCTTCTATATCTAAGCGTTCCCCACGGCTGTTTTTCTTTGAGTCTCCGTCTTCGGGTAGAAATGCCGGATCAACAGAAACGTCAGATCCAAGAAAATGGCTTCTTTTTCTTCCGTCTAATTGAAGTGCCTTCCTACCTTAGCCGCTTTTTGACAAGTGATGCGTTTTTTGAAAGCAAATGGGCTTCCCGGGGCCCCGAGTGCCGCAGACGGGAGAGATGAGTGAGGGTCAAAGCCGATCCCGGTCTCCGCACCGACTCACCGCTGCCTCTCGCCATCGCCCGGCACGTCATTCATTTTTATGGTTAATCTAGTCGTCTTGCCTAAACTGATGGGTGCTTTGTGTCTTCCTCGTTTGCTAGAAGAACAATTAAACGGTTGAACAAGTAATGTCATCAAGAGCTGGCCTCGTACTACATGGATAGATGTCTAGATAGATAGATAGATGTCTAGATGGATAGATGTCTAGATAGATAGATAGATGTCTAGGTAGATAGAAAGATAGATGTCTAGGTAGATAGGTAGATAGTTGTCAAGATAGATGTCTAGATAGATGTCAAGATAGATGTCTAGATAGATGTCAAGATAGATGGATAGATGTCTAGATAGATAGATAGATGTCTAGATAGATGTCTAGATAGATAGATAGATGTCTAGATAGATAGATAGATAGATTGATGTCTAGATAGATAGATAGATGTCTAGATGGATAGATAGATGTCTAGATAGAGGGATAGATGTCTAGATAGATAGGTGTCTAGATAGATAGATGTCTGGATGGATAGATAGATGTCTAGATAGATAGATAGATAGATGTCTAGATAGATAGATAGATGTCTAGATAGATAGATGGATGTCTAGATAGATAGATGTCTGGAATGATGGATAGATGTCTAGATAGATAGGTGTCTAGATAGATGGATAGATGTCTAGATAGTTAGATAGATGGATGGATGTCTAGATGAATAGATGTCTAGATAAATAGATGTCTAGATAGATAGATGGATGTCTAGATGGATAGATGTCTAGATAGATAGATAGATGTCTAGATAGATGTCTAGATAGATGTCTGGATAGAGGGATAGATGTCTAGATAGATAGGTGTCTAGATAGATAGATGTCTGGATGGATAGATAGATGTATAGATAGATAGATGTCTAGATAGATAGATAGATGTCTAGATAGATAGATGGATGTCTAGATAGATAGATGGATAGATGTCTAGATAGTTAGATAGATGGATGGATGTCTAGATGAATAGATGTCTAGATAAATAGATGTCTAGATAGATAGATGGATGTCTAGATGGATAGATGTCTAGATAGATAGATAGATGTCTAGATAGATGTCTAGATAGATTTCTGGATAGAGGGATAGATGTCTAGATAGATAGGTGTCTAGATAGATAGATGTCTGGATGGATAGATAGATGTATAGATAGATAGATGTCTAGATAGATAGATAGATGGCTAGATAGATAGATGGATGTCTAGATAGATAGATGTCTGGAATGATGGATAGATGTCTAGATAGATAGATGGATAGATGTCTAGATAGTTAGATAGATGGATGGATGTCTAGATGAATAGATGTCTAGATAAATAGATGTCTAGATAGATAGATGGATGTCTAGATGGATAGATGTCTAGATAGATAGATAGATGTCTAGATAGATGTCTAGATAGATGTCTGGATAGAGGGATAGATGTCTAGATAGATAGGTGTCTAGATAGATGTCTGGATGGATAGATAGATGTATAGATAGATAGATGTCTAGATAGATAGATGTCTAGATAGATAGATAGATGTCTAGATAGATAGATGGATGTCTAGATAGATAGATGTCTGGAATGATGGATAGATGTCTAGATAGATAGATGGATAGATGTCTAGATAGTTAGATAGATGGATGGATGTCTAGATGAATAGATGTCTAGATAAATAGATGTCTAGATAGATAGATGGATGTCTAGATGGATAGATGTCTAGATAGATAGATAGATGTCTAGATAGATGTCTAGATAGATGTCTGGATAGAGGGATAGATGTCTAGATAGATAGGTGTCTAGATAGATGTCTGGATGGATAGATAGATGTATAGATAGATAGATGTCTAGATAGATAGATAGATGTCTAGATAGATAGATGGATGTCTAGATAGATAGATGTCTGGAATGATGGATAGATGTCTAGATAGATAGATGGATAGATGTCTAGATAGTTAGATAGATGGATGGATGTCTAGATGAATAGATGTCTAGATAAATAGATGTCTAGATAGATAGATGGATGTCTAGATGGATAGATGTCTAGATAGATGTCTAGATAGATGTCTAGATAGAGGGATAGATGTCTAGATAGATAGGTGTCTAGATAGATAGATGCCTGGATGGATAGATAGATGTATAGATAGATAGATGTCTAGATAGATAGATAGATGGATGTCTAGATAGATAGATGTCTGGAATGATGGATAGATGTCTAGATAGATAGGTGTCTAGATAGATGGATAGATGTCTAGATAGTTAGATAGATGGATGGATGTCTAGATGAATAGATGTCTAGATAAATAGATGTCTAGATAGATAGATGGATGGATGTCTAGATGGATAGATGTCTAGATAGATAGATAGATGTCTAGATAGATAGATGTCTAGGAGATAGAGGTCTAGATAGATAGGTAGATAGATAGATAGATAGATCGATCGATCTGTGGTCTCCTGTATGGTACCGCTACAAAGAGCTGTCATTTACACTGGACCCGATGAACACAGACATGCAAAAAAGCGGACAAGGAAAAAAGAAGAGGAAGAGACTTTTTCTGGCCATTGAAACAAAGCAAGAGATAATAGATAGGTATGAAAACAAACACTACCTCATATAACACATTTAAAATAACATAAAAAGTAAAGAGAGTAAAAGTTGAAGCTTACCTTTTTCAACAGTTGAACTCCCACCATGTCAAATGACGTCACTTCCTGTAAATAGCATTTATGGAATTGTAGTCTTTTTGGAGGGCAATTGAGAACATTCTAACAGGGTGGAAAATTACTACTGGGACATGTAGAATTTGAACAAAATAGGAAGTAAAAATATAAATTCATAACATTGAATTACATAGTGAAATTAAACTTATTGTAGTTTATAAAATCATGAAAGAAACAAAAAAAGATTATATATTATTATGGCCGACACCGCTTGAGGAAGTTAATTATACTGTACTGCGGAAACAGTAAAATTAAGCATGTGGGTTACCTAGAAGTTATCTAATATTGTCAAGAACTAGAACAGGATCAGAACCCAAACGCGTGACGATCTCACACAAGCTTTTTATTTTACGGAAAATGGGGAGTTATGCACGTTAGGAAGCGGTCTGGCGTGGAAAGACAGGAAGCCAGAGACCGACGAGATCGATTCCAATTGCCCGAGTTGATATCAGACAGATGGGGTCGATACCGGACAGGACGGGGCAGACAGGATAGATAATGAATCAGGATATCAAAAATAAACCGGACAAACTAGACAGGAACGAAAACTGTAGAAAATAACAAACAGGACAAACTAGACGGGAACGAAACTGGAAACTGATAATAAACAGGACAAAATAAACGGGAACAATACCGTACAGGAAGCGATCTAATATTTAGAAGACCAAATTTTAGCTTTGCTGAATCTTTGTACTTAGCTGAAGTTTTTGTAGGGATCGTCACAAGATGTCGGTTGACAGGCAAGATGGATGAAGAAATATTGGTGGAATTTGGCACAATGCCATCATCTTCGTGTCTTTCGCCGATGTAGCTCCATTAGCTTAGCGCACTTGCCCGATCGACAGCCCCGCTTTTGTTTACGATCCCTACTCCGTCTCCGTCGCGTCGTAATTGGGTTGGCCACACACGAATATTCCGGATCCCTTTGTATCTCTTAAGGGATATCAAAGATGCCATAAAAAGTGCTCG
This sequence comes from Urocampus carinirostris, assembly GCF_059441175.1. Classification (NCBI taxonomy): domain Eukaryota; kingdom Metazoa; phylum Chordata; class Actinopteri; order Syngnathiformes; family Syngnathidae; genus Urocampus; species Urocampus carinirostris. The sequence goes on along the minus strand of NC_142358.1, from coordinate 40,971,364 downwards.
AAAAGTCGAAATTTAGACGCAGACCCGATTGTATAAGTTCCTCCAACTTTAGGTATTAAAAGAAAGCAAAAAAAGACAAGAGAACGGTAAAAAAAAGAAAATTAGCTGAAGAGCTGCGAGCCGCTGCGTTCGTGCGCGCCGCCACCATCTTCGAGATATACAAATAGAAATGACTTGACTTGACAACCGGGACAGGACCGTGTCAAAACCCACATCTTGCGGGGCAGAGGTTTGTTGACGGACTGACAAAGGAACAGAGAGCGCACTGTGCTTAAAAAGACGGAAAGCCAATTTGTTAATGAGCCGCAGCTAGCGCCGCACGGGCGGGGCCAATTGGGCGCCATGGCAACCGTGACAAAAGTTGAAGATTCTGAAATGTTGATCTACTTACCCGGAGATACACGATTTATGGTAAAGTTCTACCTCCACTTATGAATTTAATTTGTTCCGGGAGTAACTTTGTAACCTGAAACATTTGTAAGTAGAGGCACCTTTTGACGTGGGAAAAGGGGTGACGTGGGAAAAGGAGACGAGGTTTCTGATAAGCTTTCTTGTTGTGAGTCTTTCAGACATGGCGGCGTCTTCCCGCGAGGAGGAGGTGACGTTGGCACCTGGCCCGCCCCAGGGGAGGAGTCAGCGCGCCCCATGGGAGGGGCCGAGAGAAGATGAGAAAAAAAACGAGGAAAGAATGAGAGAGGAAGCAAGCAAAAAAAAGAGAAAGAGAGAGTTAGAGAGAGTGAAAAATGAAAAACAAAAGGAAAAGAAAAAAAAGAAGGAACACAAAAAAAGAAAATAAAGAAATGTAGGAAAAATGTAAATAGAGAACAAAAAGAAAAAAGTAACAGCTAGGAAAAAATAAACACAAAAAGATTTTTTTTTTAAAGGAATTAAAAAAAACACGGAAGACAGAAAAGAGACAAGACAGACAGACAGGACCAGAGACGAAAAGATGGGGGGCTCGACAAGACTAATTAGACTAATTTGACAATAATTCGGCAAAATTCGATGGAATTTACTTAATAATAAATTAAGAAAATAAATCTGCCCTCGTGTGAAAAAGCCTGTCTCTTGTCAATAAGAAATGAGCATGCATTGTTAGGAGTATAAAGTTTGTGTTTGGTTAATGGAGTCAGATAACTCATTCGAACAATTTGGTAAACGCTACGTTTGTAAACATAGTTTTTTCCCTCACAACTTCAAGAATATTACTTTTTCTAAGGATTTTGCAGATTTTAGAGAAAAATCAGGGTAAGAGAACAAGAAATGTTGCTCAAAACTATGAATGACCCATATTTTAGAGTACTTGTAATGAGACAGTAGCCTTACCGACGTAAAATCCCGTATTGATTAAAATAAAGCAAATCCATGTTAGCATGAAATCATTTGGAAGCTAATTGACTTCCATTTTCTCTGGAGCTCAGCATAAAAGCATCATTAAAACATATGTATGCTAACGAGATGCGCGTTCAAACCGTTTTAGGCTCCAGTCGTTTTTTTTTTTAATGACCTAACGGAATATTTTTTAATATAAAAATACAATACTCTCTATGTCCCAAATAGTAAGCATTTTAAAAAAGTTATGAAGGCAGGTTGCTAAATTTCATTGAAGGAATAATTTGTATATTTGTCACGGTTGCCACGACGCCCAATTGGCCCCGCCCATGTGGTGCCAGCTGCGGCTCGTTGACGGATTGGCTTTCCTACTGTTTAAGCTCAGTGCTCTCACTCTTCCTTTGTCAGTCCATCAACGAACCTCAGCCCCGCAAGACGTGGGTTTTGACTCGGAACTGTTTGCTGTTGGTATTTCCTGTCCGATATTCGTTTTGTCCTGTTTAATATGGGTTTCCAGTTTCGTTCCCGTCTGGTTTGAGATCAGAACGTGGTCAGGGGTCAAAAAACGGGTCGATGCCGGAGACAAACGGGGAAATCAGGAAGGGATGGGTGAAAAACGGGTGAGAAACGGGACCGTCGGGAGTCAGAGTTCGCTGGCGGACTGACAACAGGCGAGTGAAAGGACTGGGCTTAAGTAGGACAGGGAACCAATCAGGTAGCCGGCAGCAGCTAGCGCCAAACGAACAGACACAAGACCGCTGCTATCAATAAACAGCAGCTCGCACACCCGGACGGAGGTTTTATCGTTCAGGCATGCTTAGGACTGTACTTCCCAAATACATTCAATTCGTGGACTGAACAATTAGGGAAAAAACACTGGACCGTGTGTACAGTAAGATTAAACATCTAGTTGGATCCGGCCATCTCTGTCTGTCCCTCACCCCCTCATACACACCCCTCTGGAGGAAAACAAACTTGCAACAAGGACAGTACAAACATCTTCCTTGTACCTTTATCTCTTTGTTCTCACTGTCAAATGTGGAACTGGAGTGCCACGTCCAATTTCGTTGTCACAATATATTCAACCCATTTTGTAACAATGACAATACAGGTATATTCTATTCTAAACGATCAAGACAAGTCAAGTCAAATTTATTTATATAGCCCTTAATCATAAAAATGTCTAAAGGGACTGCACAGGATTACAATGACCTGATCTTAAACGGCCACGACGCAGCTTCCCATCTCTGCCAGCCGGTCCATGCAGGCGTTCACATGCTTCAGGTCCAACGCTGGTCCGCTGACTCATCTCCAAATCGTCCTTCTCCTTCGTATCACCACCAGGCAGGCATTTTGATATTTACCGTAAATTCCGGACTATAAGCCGCTACATTTTTCCCAAACGTTCAACCCTGCGGCTTATTCAGTCATGCGGCCAATTTATGTCATTTTTCTAACGGCCGCCAGCGACGCTCGAGTACAAAAGGTAAGATTTAGACCGGTGGAATATATGCACAGAGGAAGACTGCAACTTAAATTAAATTAGCGTAAATTTATCCTCATCATGCAAATTGCAAAAAGCTATAAGCAATCGAGCAATCCGATAAGAAGGAAACAGCTATTGCACGTAAACTTTACTTTGCGAGCGTGTTGCTAGCGTGTTTTGGAATAAGGGAGCGTGGGACGACGTCTATATGACAAAGTTGCTTTCCCATTCTGACGACTTAGATGGCGGCAGTTAGAAGGAGGAAGATGAGGACGGTTTACCGTGATTTTTACATGTACGGTATATTTTTTTAACAGACCCGTTTACTGTTCTGCAAGCGTGTTGCTAGTAGCGTGTTGCTACCTGTCACAGTCACGGTTTGGGATGAAAGTTATATTATTATTATTAAAGCTTTGAATACTCTCTCGGTGTACCGTCTTTCTTTGTAAATAAGTGTAAGCATGTATAATATGTATTTGCAACTGTATATTTTTGTAATGGATTTATTCTAGAGACTTATTCTGATATGTTTTGCACAGGCGAATCAAAAAGAAGGGGCGAAAACACCAGGGGTTGACGGGAGGTGGAGTAAAGGTGAGACGTGTTTTTGGACGCAGCGGACAATAGTGGATATATATTTTTCCCACCCTTACCTTTGGAAAAATACACTTTTTTTCCTTGGATTACTTTCAACGGAACCCAGACTCTGCAGGTCTGCATCAAACCTTAAGTACCGGTATCATTTTCCGTTCATTTTGTCGGCTGTGGTTTTTGGACTGCGTACTTTGTATTCAGTTACAATCGCGGGACTTAAAGTCGGGTTTGGGTTACTTTTACGATTGTGTTACATGTTTTAATGTGGGCGCATGTGGCTTATATACAGGTGCGGCTTGTGTAAGTACAAAAGCGGTTGTCCTCTTAAAATGTGGTGGGTGCGGCTTATAATCAGGTACGCTCGATAGTCCGGAATTTACGGTATTTGTCTTCCATGTGTGCTTTTTTTCGATTGCATAGGGATAGTTCTTTGGCTTTTCTCTTCACACGGATATAATCATAAACTTATCCACAACAGTATCTCAGACCTAGAGTATGTGGGATATAACCGTAATCAGGTGCGCTCTATAGTCCGGAATTTACGGTATTTGTCTTCCATGTGTGCTTTTTTTTCGATTGCATAGGGATAGTTCTTTGGCTTTTCTCTTCACACGGATATAATCATAAACTTATCCACAACAGTATCTCAGACCTAGAGTATCTCGGATATAACCATAATCAGGTGCGCTCTATAGTCCGGAATTTACGGTATTTGTCTTCCATGAGTGCTTTTTTTCGATTGCATAGGGATAGTTCTTTGGCTTTTCTCTTCACACGGATATAATCATAAACGTATACAGTATCTCAGACCTAGAGTATCTCGGATATAATCATAATCAGGTGCGCTCTATAGTCCGGAATTTACAGTATTTGTCTTCTATGTGTGCTTTTTTTTCGATTGCATAGGGATAGTTCTTTGGCTTTTCTCTTCACACGGATATAATCATAAACTTATCCACAACAGTATCTCAGACCTAGAGTATCTCGGATATAACTGTAATCAGGTGCGCTCTATAGTCCGGAATTTACGGTATTTGTCTTCCATGAGTGCTTTTTTTCGATTGCATAGGGATAGTTCTTTGGCTTTTTTCGTCACACGGATATAATCATAAACTTATCCACAACAGTATCTCAGACCTAGAGTATCTCGGGTATAACCGTAATCAGGTGCGCTCTATAGTCCGGAATTTACGGTATTTGTCTTCCATGTGTGCTTTTTTTCGATTGCATAGGGATAGTTCTTTGTCTTTTTCTCTTCACACGGATATAATCATAAACTTATCCATAACAGTATCTCAGACCTAGAGTATCTCGGATATAACTGTAATCAGGTGCACTCTATAGTCCGGAATTTACGGTATTTGTCTTCCATGAGTGCTTTTTTTCGATTGCATAGGGATAGTTCTTTGGCTTTTTTCGTCACACGGATATAATCATAAACTTATCCACAACAGTATCTCAGACCTAGAGTATCTCGGATATAACCATAATCAGGTGCGCTCTATAGTTTGGAATTTACGGTATTTGTCTTCCATGTTTGCTTTTTTCTATTGCGTAGGGATAGTTCTTTGGCTTTTCTCTTCACACGGATATAATCATAAACTTATCCACAACAGTATCTCAGACCTAGAGTATCTGGGATATAACCATAATCAGGTGCGCTCTATAGTTTGGAATTTACGGTATTTGTCTTCCATATGTGCTTTTTTTCGATTGCGTAGGGATAGTTCTTTGGCTTTTCTCTTCACACGGATATAATCATAAACCGGGAAAAGTGTGTTGGATAGAAATAAATCGGTAATGAATATGTAATTTGCAGCAATTTGCAAATCCGAGGCAATCCCCTAGGTGATCATTAGTCAATTATGCGCCATTTTAGATTTTCCCTATCTTATTTTTTTCCTTTTTCGGGGGGGCGGTCTTCTTTCATCTCCTATTTTCCGACACCGTTTGCATTTTTTTGTGCGCCTTTATCTCCTCATCACACGTTTCTGCGGTCTCTCCTCTCCTCCCGGGAGTTCCCGGTTGAAAGCACAACAGCGGAATTTGCTTCGCCGCACCTTCATCCGATGAGTGTTGATTTTTGGGCTGCCAGGCTGAAGTTCCGTCGAGCGGATGAACTTCTGGAGCCGTTTATCACAGGATGCTCTGCTCCGCCGTTTTGTTACCTGCCCGTCGACGATGAAATGAAAATCAACGGAGTCCCGAATGCGATTACGGCTCGGCCTTATTGAAAGCAAAGAGGGTTTACGACCGATGTTCCCTCTAAACTGCGCGATCGCGCACTGCCTGCACATTCTCGGCGCACAAGAAAATCTAGCCAGCGCACAAGAATCAGGGATCGAAATTGCTAATTAAGAAGCCAATTAAGTCAAAGTTACAGTGCATGAAGGTAAAAATACAAAGGTTCCCCTGACGTTCTAAATGCGGTATTTTGAAGTCGATTCGAAGGAGAACGAAGTTGAGTAAAGTCAGTAGAATTTGTCGGGGAACCGGCTTCTTCGGCTCGGCTCACTAAAGAGAACCGGCTCTTTCGGGTCCCAAACGGCTCTTTGGGTTGTTTTTGCTTCTTTAATCCCAACATGACCAAATATTATGTAAAATTCTGCACAAAATGACTTAAAAGAAGGGGGGAATAGAACAAAAAAGAAAAAATTTACAAAAATGAAAAAGTAGTGAAAAGCTGAGAAAAAAAGAAACAAAAGGAAAAGAAAAAAAGAAGGAAAAATAAAAAAAAAAGCCAGAAAAAAGAAAGAAACAAAGGAAAAAAAGTAAATAGAGAACAAAAAAAAAAGTAACAGCTCGGAAAAAATAAACACAATGAGATTTTTTTAAAGAATTAAAAAAAAATAGAAAAGAAACAGGGAAAAAGAAGAAAAAGTTGCATTCCAAAAATTTCCAATTATACCAAGTGTCTTGTTGCCAACATTGTACTTCCACTAAAAAATGTGATTAAGTACAGTTCTGTATCTTACAACCGACTAAATAAACCCCCCAAAATGTTAGTATTATGCGACAAAAGATACCAGGAAAAAAAAAAAGGAAAACTTGCGAAAGAATATAGTATCTAGCCAGCGCACAAAAATCAGGGCTCGAAATTGCTAATTAAGAAGCCAATTAAGTCAAAGTTACAGTGCATGAAGGTCAAAATACACGGGTTCCCCTGACATTGTGTCCTAAATGCGATATTTTGAAGTCGAGTCGAAGTCGAACGAAGTTGAGTAAAGTTAGTAGAGTTAGTCGAGAACCGGCTTCTTCGGCTCGGCTCACTTAAAGGAACCGGCTCTTTCAGGTCCTGAACGGCTCTTCGGGTTGTTTTTGCTTCTTTCATCCCTTCACGACCAAATATTATGTAAAATTGTGCACAAAATGACTTAAAGCAGGGGTGTCAAACTCATTTGAACTCGGGGGCCACACGATAGAACAAACATTCTGTCGGGGGCCGGACTAGTAGATTATAGAGAAAGAAAAAGAGGGATAAAGAAATAGGAGAAAGGGGAAGGGGAAAGGAGAGAGGGCCTAACAAAGAAAGAAAAAGAGAGAAAGAAAGAGAGCATGAGAAACAAAAGATAGAAAGTCATGAGAGAGGGGGAAAAGAAAGGGAGGGGAAGAAAGAAAGACAAAGAGAGAGAGAGAGAGAGAGAGAGAAAAGGGGTGGAAGACAAAGAGAGACAGAGAGAGAGAGAGAAAAGGGGTGGAAGACAAAGAGAGCGAGAGAGAGAGAAAAGGGGTGGAAGACAAAGAGAGAGTGAGAGAGAGAGAGAAAAGGGGTGGAAGACAGAGAGAGAGAGAGAGAGAGAGAGAGAGAGAGAGAGAGAGAAAGAAAAGGGGTGGAAGACACAGAGATAGTGAGAGAGAGAGAGAGAGAGAGAGAGAGAAAAATACAAGTACAGTGTCTTTGTTCAAGTTGACATATTTCAACCTGCTGCTTGTTTTTCTCTTGCGCTTCTCTGAGTGTTGCCTCGCGGGCCAGATTCAATCCCCCAGCGGGCCTGATCTGGCCCGCGGGCCGCCAGTTTGACACCTGTGACTTAAAGGAAGGGGGGGAAATAAAACGAAAAAGAAAAAAAATACCAAAATGAAAAAGTAGTGAAAAGCTGAGAAAAAAGAAACAAAAGGAAGAGAAAAAAAGAAGGAACATTTTTAAAAAAGCCAGAAAAAAAGGAAGAAACAAAGTAAAAAAAAAAGTAAAAAGAGAACAAAAAGAATGAAGTAACAGCTAGGAAATAAATAAACACAATGAGATTTTTTTAAAAGGAATTAAAAATAAAATAAAGAAAAACAGGGAAAAAGAAGAAAAAGTTAGTGTTGCATTCAAATAATTTCCAATGATACCAAGTCAATCTTGTTGGCAACATTGTACTTCCACTAAAAAATGTGATTAAGTACAGTCCCGTATCGTACAACCGACTCAATAAGCCCCCAAAAATGTTAATATTATGCGACAAAATATATCAGGAAATAAAAATAAATGGATATCTTGTGAAAGAATTGTAAAAACAAATGACGTTTGTCAGCCTGCAACCTTAGCAACCGTACAACCTTCAATTCATTCAAAAGAGAAAAATAATTTTGCATTGCCGGAAACTCAGCAAAATGTTAAGTTTTTGATAATGATTTAGTTGCCACACTTGGGATTGCTGTTACTCACTGCTGTTTCAAGCGTTGCTCACCGACTTTGTGTGAACACTCAGACCCCTGGAAAATGACAGGGAACATTGCTTGTGGGTGTTTTAGACAACCACCTTGATTGAATGTCATTGAAATTGAGGTTAAGAAGTTACTTTACTTCAACACATGCTCGTCACACAGGGGGCGCCGGCGCCCCCATGGTAGTTAAAGCCCCAAACTTTGCCTGGGTCGCGTGTCAACGATGACACACTGCCCTGTCGGAGCGCTAATGACTGAGATTTGCCATCTATTATTAGAGCCGGGGCCCCTACGAGTCACCCTCCGAGACCCCCGGTTCTCCCCTGCTGGTTCTGTAAAAGCCAGCTAATGGACTGAGACACCAGTTGAGCGATAACGTGCTGATAAGAGTTTAAATGGTGGTCTGTCTCTTCCCTTTAAGGCAGGGGTGTCAAACTCATTTGAACTCGGGGGCCACGCGATGGAACAAACATTCTGTCGGGGGCCGGACTAGTAGATTAAAGAGAAAGAAAAAGGGAGATAAAGAAATAAGAGGGAAAAGGAGAGAGGGCGGGACAAAAAGAGAGAGAGAGAGAGAGAGAGGGAGAGAGTGTGAGAAACAAAAGAGATAAAAAGTCGTGAGAGAGGGGGAAAAGAAAGGGAGAGGAAGAAAGAAATCCAAAGAGAAATAGAAAGACAGAAGGAGAGTAAAGAGAAAAGAAAGTGTGAAGGGTAGGAAGAGAGAAAGAGAAAAGAGAAAAGGAAAAAAGGAAGTTAGAGCAGAAGAAGTTAAAAAGACACAGAGAGAGAAACAGAAAAAGGAAGAGAAAAAGAGAGACAGAGAGTGAAAGAGACAGAGACAGAGAGTAGGAGAAAAGGGGTGGAAAATAGAGAGAGATAGAGAGAGAGAGAGAGAGAGAGAGAGAGAGAGAGAGATACAAAAGATAAAAAGTCATGAGAGAGGGGGGAAAGAAAGGGAGAGGAAGAAAGATATCCAAAGAGAATGAGAAAGACAGAAGGAGAGAAAAGAGAAAAGAAAACGCAAAGGGTATAAAGAGAGAAAGAGAAAAGGAAGAGAAAAAGAGAGACAGAGAGTGAAAGAGACAGTCAGAGTGGGAGGAAAGGGGTGGAAAATAGAGAGAGATATAGAGAGAGAGAGAAAGAGAGAGAGAGAGAAGTCCAGTGTCTTTGTTCGAGGCACCTTTCTTTGGCAACATCAAGTTGACCTTTTTCAACCTGCAGCTTGTTTTTCTCTTGCGCTTCTCTGAGTGTTGTCTCACGGGCCGGATTCAATCCCTTAGCAGGCCTGATCTGGCCCGCGGGCCGCCTCTTTGACACCTGTGAATTAAAGGGATCACCACAAACCTGTCTTTTTTTCATTTTCTCCTCTTATACTTCGTAATATAATGCATCAAAGCAAGTGAGCCGTTCGAGAGCCGGCTCTCTTTAATGAGTTGAGCCGAAAAAGCCGGTTCTCTAAAAAGAGACGGACTTCCTTTCACTACACAATTGCCACATGAAATCCGATGTTGAATGATGCATGATGGGAAATCCTCAGGCGGCAGACGCATGCGCACAGTAGCATCAAACCGCTCGCTTCGTTTGCAACGAAAAAAACCATACCGAGATAGAGGCTACCGCGGCGAACTCGTTTGACTCGATTGCCGTTTGGTGATAGTCGGTGTATACCGGATGGTACCCATCATTCACAAATTTGCGTTTTTCCGTACAGATTTCATCGTACGTCGTACACGTCTTAAAATACACAATAAACGTACTTTGTATGGCAAAAACGTACAGGTTGACAGGTACGTGGTCCCCACTAACCCCCAAAACCGAGAGATCCGTGTACCATGAGTTCCTAATTCCACACCCCCGGCCATACTAGATTTATAGTCCTGAAAATACAGTACTTCCTTCCAAAGTGGGTCCCTACAAAGCAAAGAGAGGACAAGTGCCGGGTATCTCAGCAGGCGGGTTCGGAGCCGTCTGGCAATGTCACCGTGTCATCGCCATGGGAACATACAGCCCGCAGACTCTTTTGGACTAATAGGAAGTTGTCAAGGCAATGAGAAGATAAATGCGGCGTTTGATGGAAACATAGAGCGATGGGCACCAAAGAAACCCAAACAATCAGCGAAGAGCTCGCAGGGGAAAGGAGAGGTGTCATAAGTATGGGGTGACGGGTGGTGGAAGCAACAGGGGATGTGGACCCCTGCCGACCCAAACGCTTCTTCCTGTTCTCTTTCTTTGGGTTTTTATCACAACCTTTCTTCTACTTCTATCTGTGTGTGTGATTATGAGAGGCCGTTTGAAAACTGAATCATATTTGCTCTCTCATATAACGTTATACTCTCACACACACAACTATACTCTGTGACAGACACATTCAAACACGACTATTCTCCCTCATATTCTTTCATACACGCTCTACTATACACTCACACACATACTACTATACTCATGCAAAACACTGCTATACTCTCTCACACATACCGCTATACTCTCATACACACACCACGAAATTATCTCACAGGTATTACTATAGTCCCATTCACATGCTACTATACTCTCTTACACATATTTCTATACTCTCATAGCCATACTACTATACTCTCTTACATATATGACCTAACCCTCACACACACTATTAGATGTCTCACACATACTACTATACTCTCACAGTTATAACTTAATGCTCACACACACACTATTGATGGCACAATAGTGTAATCTCTTACACATATTTCTATACTCTTATACACACACTACTGTACTATACATGTAAATTATTGCTCATACACACTATTAGATGTCACACACATACTACTATACTTTCCTGCACACACTACTTTACCCTCTCAAATATATAAATATTAGAGAGCGAGAGAGAGAGAGACATACTACTGTATTCTCTTACACATACTACTATGTCCTGATACACACACTACCATGATGTCACACACACACTACTATACTTGCTTACATACTTCTGTATTCCCTCAAACATACTACTATACGCTCATATAAACACTACTATACTCTCTCACACTTATCACTATACTTTCATACACACACTACTATACTCTCAAACACATAGTATTATACTCTCATTCACACAGCTCAACTCTCTCACACATATTACTATATTCTCATAAACTAGTATACTCTCTCACACATGTTACAAACTGTCATTAATCCACTACTTTGCTCTTGTACACATGTACATGTAACTCTAATGCACACACTACTATACTCTCTCACACAAATTACTTGACTGTCTTACACATATTCCTATATTCTCATTTCTATACCCTCATACTGATCCCCAAAACCTACTATACTCTCGTTCATACTGCTAAGCTCTCGTACATAATACTATACTTTCCTGGGCAGCCTACTATACGCTCTTACACTTACTACTATAGACTCATAGACACAATACTATACTCTCTCGCTCATAGAACTACACTCTCATAAACCCACTACTATACTCTTGTACACATACCACTACACTCACATACACACCACTATTACTATACTACCATACACACACTACTATACTCTCTCACACACATTACTAAACTGTCTTACACTTATTCCTATATACATGTTTTCTGTACTCTCATGTTTATGCACAAAGCCTACTATACTCTCGTTCATACTGCAAAACTCTCATACCCACTCTCATAATCCCTCTTACATATTACTATACTTTCATATGCACCCCACTATATGCTTTTACACTTATTACTATACTCTCATAAACACACTACTATACTCTCTCGCTCATATCACTACACTCTCATGAACCCACTACTATACACTTGTACACATACCACTACACTCTCATACACACGACTATTTTCACTCACACATATTATTATACTACCATACACATACTACTGTACTCCCCCTCACACATTACTAAACGGTCTTACACTTGTACATATTTTCTGTACTCTCAGGTTTATGAACAAAGCCTACTATACTCTCATTCATACTGCAAAACTCTCATACCCACTCTCATAATCTCTCATACATATTACTATACTTTCATAGGCACCCTACTATATGCTTTTACACTTATTACTATACTCTCATAAACACACTACTATACTCTTGTACACATACCACTACCCTCTCATACACACTACTATACTCTCTCAAACGTATTAATATACTACCATACACACACTCTCACACATATTACTACACTGTCTTACACTTGTTCGTATATACATGTTTTCTGTACTCTCATGTTTATGGACAAAACCTACTATACTCTCGTCCATACTGCTAAACTCTCATACCACTCTCATAATCTCTCGTACATATTACTATACTTTTATAGGCACCCTACTATACTCTCTTACACTTAGTACTATACTCTCATAAACACACTACTATACCCTCTCGCTCATATTACTACACTCTCATGAACCCACCACTATACTCTTGAACACATACCACTACACTCTCATACACACTACTACTCGCTCTCACACAAATGACTTGACTGTCTTACACATATTCCTATATTCTAATTTTCTATACTCTCATGTTTATGCACAAAGCCTACTATACTCTCGTTCATACTGCTAAACTCTCATAACCCCCATAATAAAATCTCTCGTACATATTACTATACTTTCATCGGTACCCTACTATATGCTCTTACACTTATTACTATACTCTCATAAACACACTACTATACTCTTGTACACATACCACTACCCTCTCATACACACTACTATACTCTCTCACACGAATTGATATACTACCATAAACACACTACTATACTCTCTCACACATATTACTACACTGTCTTACACTTATTCCTATATACATGTTTCTGTACTCTCATGTTTATGGACAAAACCTACTATACTCTCGTCCATACTGCTTAACTCTCATACCACTCTCATACATATTACTATACTTTCATAGGCACCCTTCTATACTCTCATACACTTATTACTATACTCTCATAAACACACTACTATACTCTTGTACACATACCACTACCCTCTCATACACACTACTATACTCTCTCACACGTATTAATATACTACCATACACACACTCTCACACATATTACTACACTGTCTTACACTTATTCCTATATACATGTTTCTATACTCTCATGTTTATGGACAAAACCTACTATACTCTCGTTCATACTGCCAAACTCTCATACCCAATCTCATAATCCCTCTTACATATTACTATACTTTCATAGGCACCCTTCTATACTCTCATAAACTTATTACTATACTCTCATAAACACACTACTATACTCTTGTACACATACCGCTACCCTCTCATAAACACTACTATACTCTCTCACAGGTATTAATATACTACCATACACACACTCTCACACATATTACTACACTGTCTTACACTTATTCCTATATACATGTTTCTATATTCTCATGTTTATGGACAAAACCTACTATACTCTCGTCCATACTGCTAAACTCTCATACCACTCTCATACATATTACTATACTTTCATAGGCACCCTACTATACTCTCATACACTTATTACTATACTCTCACTACTACGAGGCCACAAAAATACTACATGAATCACTCACATTTCTACTATTCTCGCTTAAACATACATGTGTGAGAGTATGATGTTTTATGTGAGAGCAAGTATGATTTACCTTCTTAGCGAGTCACTTCCACACATGTAAGGGGGTCAGTGTGCTTATCTAATGTGGAGGATTGAATTGAGTTATCCCCCAGTGGGATCTGCTTAGGGGATGTCAGGAAGATAGATGGGCATCATGCTGCTGCACCACGGCAACACGACACCCCCGACACGCTCCTTTCATGCTTCTAATCTTGTTTTACAAACGAGACGCTGGTTTCAGTGTCGGGTATTTTGATTGGTTTCTTTTGCTCGAGACGGCATCTCAAATTTACTCAGAGAAAGAAACAAAAAATTGTTGAGTTTAGGGTTTAGTAGACACTCGGAATAAGGAGAGAAGGCATCAATGCATTTGGAACCTGCAAGGAGAACGGGACAGGACAAAAAAAAACTTCTGCATGTAAACCTACAACCTTCACTGGGTTACAAAAGCACCAAACTGGAAAATCAAGGAACAAAGCGACAAACTAAAATGTGACAAACTGTCGACCCCGCGCCTTCTGATTGGATAAGCAACTGGGGGCGGAGCCACTGACGCAGAAGAGAGCTAACTTGTCAGTGTCCGTGATAATAACGCGATCAAGTGTAAAAAGCGTAGTTAACTTGTTTTAGGGAAGCACATTCAGTTGGAGACTGATACATTAGCTCTTATCATAACATTAGCTCTTTAATCTGGCTTTGAAACAGGAATGCCCAGACTTTTAATTTAAGTCATGCTACTTGTATTACATTATATTCATTTAGGGTATTGTAAGAAGTTTCAGGGAGCGATTGAAGTTTTTATGTACCTTTATACGAGTGTCTGTTAAGCCGAATATTAGTTCCAGCACTCGAATAGTCATGTTAGTTGTGTTGAAATTCTTATTTTATTTACTGTGAAACGTTTCGTAACATTTTTGGTATCGATAACAAATATTCTTTGTTATTGCATTCTAAAAAATCCGTACGCTTATTTTGAAGCTTTTACTGTCAGGACCAGAACGGAGACTGGACCCACTTGCGTAGCGTTTCTCACACGTTTTATTGGAAGAAAGAGAAAGGGTTGCGCCCACTATCCGGTGTTCGCTGGACGCGGGAAGCAGGTCCCCACTCTGATACCCGGATTGTGCTCCGAACGCGGAATTGGATCTTCCGTGGCGAGCAATGGCGGTGTCGGGGACAAGAAAACGGTACAGTAGCCGGGACAGAAGAGCAAAAACGTTGGTCAGGGTTGGAAGCGAGTCGTAAGCCAGAATAGGAGAGAAGACGTGGTCGGGGACAAAAAGGGATCGAAAGCCGGGACGGGAGAGTAGACGTGGTCAGGGTCACAAACGGGTCGAAGCCGGGGAACTGGCGGGCGCAATGTAGTGTCATGAGCAGAACGGAAACAGGACCCACTTGCATGACGTTTACTAGAGAGGAAGGGCTGTGCCCACGATCCGGCGTTCGCTAGGCACGGGAAGCAAGTCGCTCTCATACTCGGTTTGTGATCCGAACGCGGAAGTGGATCTTCCGTAGCGAGCGATGGCGGTGTCAAGAATGGAAAAACAGGTCGATAGCCGGGACAGGGGAGCAAAAATGTTGGTCGGGTCGGAAGCGAGTCACACGCCAGAATAGGAGAGAAGACGTAGTCGCGGACAAAAAGAGATCGAAAGCCGTGGTCAGGATCACAGACGGGTCGAAGCCGGGGAACTGGCGGGCGCAACGTAGTGTCATGAGCGGAACGGAAACAGGACCCACTTGCGTGACATTTACCACAAGTTTTATTGAAAGAGAGAGGAAGGGCTGTGCCCACGATCCGGCGTTCGCTAGGTACGGGAAGCAAGTCGCTCTCATACTCGGTTTGTGATCCGAACGCGGAAGTGGATCTTCCGTAGCGAGCGATGGCGGTGTCAAGAATGGAAGAACAGGTCGATAGCCGGGACAGGGGAGCAAAAATGTTGGTCGGGGTCGGAAGCGAGTGGTACGCCAGAATGGGAGAGAAGACGTAGTCGGGGACAAAAAGAGATCGAAAGCCGTGGTCAGGATCACAGACGGGTCGAAGCCGGGGAACTGGCGGGCGCAACGTAGTGTCATGAGCGGAACGGAAACAGGACCCACTTGCGTGACATTTACCACAAGTTTTATTGAAAGAGAGAGGAAGGGCTGTGCCCACGATCCGGCGTTCGCTAGGTACGGGAAGCAAGTCGCTCTCATACTCGGTTTGTGATCCGAACGCGGAACTGGATCTTCCGTGGTGAGCGGTGGCGGTGTCAGGGACGGAAAAAGCGGGTCGGTAGCCGGGACAGGAGAGCAAAAATGTTGGTCGGGGTCGGAAGCGAGTCGCACGCCAGAATAGGAGAGAAGACGTAGTCGCGGACAAAAAGAGATCAAAAGCCGTGGTCAGGATCACAGACGGGTCGAAGCCGGGGAACTGGCGGGCGCAACGTAGTGTCATGAGCAGAACGGAAACAGGACCCACTTGCGTGACGTTTACTACAAGTTTTATTGAAAGAGAGAGGAAGGGCTGTGCCCACGATCCGGCGTTCGCTAGGCACGGGAAGCAAGTCGCTCTCATACTCATACTTTGTAATCCGAACATGGAAGTGGATCTTCCGTAGCAAGCGATGGCAGTCTAAAGGACGGAAAAACAGGTCGATAGCCGGGACAGGAGAGCAAAACGTGGTCGGGGTCAGAAATGAATCGTAAGCCGGGACGGGGGAGCAGAAGTGGTCGGGATCAAAACAGGTCATAGCCGGAGACAGACGGGAGCAAAAACGGGACAGGTGAGACTCAGGGTCGAAAAAGGCTTGCCTAGTGTTAACTGAGGTTCGCAGACAGACTGACAAAAGGGGACAGACAGGACTGGAAGGAAGAGAAAAGCTGCGCCCACGATCGTGTTCGCTAGGCGCGGGAAGCAAGTCGCTCTCATACTCGGTTTGTGATCCAAACACGGAAGTGGATCTTCCGTAGCGAGCGATGGCGGTGTCAAGGATGGAAAAACAGGTCGATAGCCGGGACAGGAGAGCAAAAACGTGGTCGGAATTGAGTCCAGAAAAGGAGAGAAGACGTAGTGGTCGGGGAGAGGTCGGAAGCCGGGACGGGAGAGTAGATGTGGTCGGGATCACAAACGGGTCGAAGCCGGGGAATAGATGGGAGCAAAAACAGGACAGGTGGAAGTCAGGGTTGAAAAAGGCTTGCCTAGTGTTAACTGAGGTTTGCAGACCGATTGACAAAAGGGGACAGACAGGACTGGGTACAAATACTGATCGGGACCCAATCAGAACCTGCGGAAGTTGGGGCCAAAGGAGAGTCATATCAACAGTCTCTTAAAACTAATAATCGGTATCAGAACTAAAAAACCCCGTAGATCCCTACGGCTCTACTTACGTAGAACATAAATACCGTATTTTCCGCACCATAAGGCGCACCTAAAAGCCTTAATTTTTTTCAAAAGCTGACCATGTGCCTTATAATACAGTGCGCCTTATATACAGGCTCGCATAGGCTAAGGGGCAAAACAAAGCCTGCAATTGGCCAAAAAAGATGTGTCAATCATCAGTTGAATTGATCACTATTGGCTAAAGTTATTCGGAGGTAAAGAGGGCGGATCCTTTTTATCATTTACAGGCTGGCATAGGCTGAAGCGGCAAAACAAAGCCTGCAATTGGCCGAAAAAGATGAATGTGAATCACGCGTTGGGTTGACGGCATAGAGAAAACAGTATTTTACTTTTCTGTACTGTAATTGTAAATATTTTACTCTCCTGGATTTACCACACTCACGGACATAAGAGGACCATGGTTGCACATTATTATTGAACACAACGACCTCGGTGAGCTACTCCGGCTATATATTTTCCCAGTATCTTGTTTCAGAGTGATTTCGATGTTTCTGTGATGGGTCTTTTTTTAAATTAAAGTCAATTCCAAGTGTTTACTGTCATATGCACAGTAAAGTTGCGAGCGAAAAAGAAAATAGGAACTAAGGAATGGTTGGCATTTCTTGATTCCCAAGACTTTAACCTTCCGAATGATATTTGGAACGATGCATTTGAGTGACATCGTACGGACACCGCATCCGCGCGTGTCTACGACACGTATTTGCTTCTTTGCAAGCTTTCGGAATGTTAAGGGGGTAATAAGTTGGACTGAACCATCTGACTGTTTTGTCCACGTTCCCATTGTAGCGCCTTATAATCCGGTGCGCCTTATCTATGGAAGATATAGGACCAAAAACTATTTTTTCGGGGTGCGCCCTATAACCCGGTGCGCCTTATAGTGCGGAAATTACGGTAAGTCGATTGATCCTTTATCCCCGGAAGCATCTTCAATTTTTCTTCCGAGTACTCCAGCAGTTCTGTGTTCTCATCCCTCCGAGGACTCCACATTTTATTTTTTCTAATTTTGTGACGGATGCATCCCCGGACTGACTCTGCTGTCCCGCTTGTCCCCGAGGTCCCTGCTAGAAAGCGACTCTGCGCCCGGAGGACGTTCCGGCTTGATGAAAACATCCATCTGAAATCTCGAGTTTGATCCAATCGTACCGAGATCGCCCCGTCTGTCTTTGTGGGCGTGTATTGATTTATTGTGTGTTTTCCATGTTTTTCTGTCGTGTATCCTTAAATATAGTCCCCTCTTTGTTCACTGTTATCTAAATCAGGGGTTCCCACACTCACAGGATGTGAGTTACTTCCAAAAAGATCTACACGCTATAAAAAATGCAGCACATCGCATTAGCAACATCAACATTTCTCTTCATTTTGAACTCTGCCATCTTCTGGCCTGTGACATCATTGCACCCTGAATCAGCTCATTCATTTTGCGCGTGCACGTACATGAATTTCTTATATCAAGGAGTCTTTAGCCTTTTCCACGCTGAGAGCTACTTTTTTGCTACCTTTTGATGAACATTTCTAAAATAAAAACATCTCTTGTACTACTTAATATGTGGTTTCTGTGTTATTAATGGGTTAGTTATTGGATGTAGCAAGAAGTAAGAGAGAAAAAGGACAGAAAAAAGAAGGAAAGAATGAGAAGGAAAGAAAAAATAATGGAATAAAAGAGAAAAAAGAGAGGGGGAGGAAAGAGACAAAAAGAAAAGAGAGAGAAAGAGAAAGAGTAAAGAAGAACACGAGAGAGAGAGAGGGGTAAAGAAAGAGAAAGATAAAAAGAAACAGAAAGATAAAGAAAAGAGGAAGGAAGGAAGGGAGGAAGGGAGGAAAGGAAGGAAAGAAGGGAGATAGGGAGGGAGGAAGGAAGGAAGGAGGAAAGAAAGAGACAGAAAAAGTAGAAAGTCGAAGAAAACGTGAGAGAGAGATAAAGAAAGAGAAAGATAAAAAGAAAGAAAAAGATAAAAAGAAAGAGAAAGGAAGGAAGGAGAGAATGAAGGAAGACAGGGAAGCAGGGGGGAAGGAAGAAAGGAAAGAGAAAGATGGAAAAAGAAAAAGGATAAGGAGTAAAGAAAAAAATGAGAGAGAGAGAGATAGAGAAAGAGAGATAAAAAAAGAGAAAGATAAAAAGAAAGAAAAAGATAAAAAGAAAGAGAAAGGAAGGAAGGAGAGAATGAAGGAAGACAGGGAAGCAGGGGGGAAGGAAGAAAGGAAAGAGAAAGATGGAAAAAGAAAAAGGAAAAAGAGTAAAGAAAAAAATGAGAGAGAGAGAGAGAGAGAGAAAGAGAGATAAAGAAAGAGAAAGATAAAAAGAAACAGAAAGATAAAGAAAAGAGGAAGGAAGGAAGGGAGTCAGGGAGGGAAGGAAGGAAAGAAGGGAGATAGGGAGGGAGGAAGGAAGGAGGAAAGAGAGAGACAGAAAAAGTAAAAAGAGTCGAAGAAAACGTGAGAGAGAGATAAAGAAAGAGAAAGATAAAAAGAAAAAAAAAGAAGAAGAAAGAGAAAGGAAGGAAGGAGAGAATGAAGGAAGACAGGGAAGCAGGGGGGAAGGAAGAAAGGAAAGAGAAAGATGGAAAAAGAAAAAGGAAAAAGAGTAAAGAAAAAAATGAGAGAGAGAGAGAGAGAGAGAAAGAGAGATAAAGAAAGAGAAAGATAAAAAGAAACAGAAAGATAAAGAAAAGAGGAAGGAAGGAAGGGAGGAAGGGAGGGAAGGAAGGAAAGAAGGGAGATAGGGAGGAAGGAAGGAAGAAGGAAAGAGAGAGACAGAAAAAGTAGAAAGAGCCGAAGAAAACGTGAGAGAGAGATAAAGAAAGAGAAAGATAAAAAGAAAGAAAAAGATAAAAAGAAAGAGAAAGGAAGGAAGGTGGGAACGAAGGAAGGCAGGGAGGAAGTTAAGAAGAAAAGAAGGAAGAAAAAAAAGGAAAGAAGGAAAGAGAAAGATGGAAAAAGAAAAAGGAGAAAGAGTCAAGAAAAAATGAGAGAGATATAGAAAGAGAGATAAAGAAAGAGAAAGATAAAAAGAAAGAGGAAGGAAGGAATCAATAAACTTGTAGTTAATGCTACGCATTTGGGTCCTGATTCCGTTCTGGTTATGACAGCGTCTGTGTATATATATATATATATATATATATATATATATATATATATATATATATATATATATATACTGAGCAGTGTTGACATACTGCATTTGACTGCTAGATGGCAGCGTGTCCCAATAAAGTCAAAGCACTAAATACACATTCTCCATGATCGACTAGTACTACCTGATTGATCAACCGGTAGAGCAACTCTCAAAATTTGTATTACAGAGTATTCTAAGTATTTATTTTACTAAATCTGTCAAAAGTAAATGTATTGAAGTATCTCCAAAAACGATGTTTTTTCAACCCCGAGACCAAAAACGAATATCAGAGCTTTGTTTGTTTTCATATCACAGGTAAAATTAGAAACATCCAGTACAGGACATTGAAAATATCACACCTGTTTTTTCTTCTTTTGTTTCTGTCTAGACATTGACCGCGTCATTCCTTTGTTGAGGGTACATACATATACTCCACTACGTGTGTGCGTAGTATAGTCTGTATGATCTTTTCTCAAGAGAGTCTGATAGACTGAGATGCCCTGCAGTAATGGCTGCCCGTACCTGGCCATCCCTGCTTTCTCCTCGCCTCGGGCAACTACTTAGCAATTCCGCTCTGAATACAATAGCCTGCCGCGCACATACACGTTGGCTCACACGCGGCAGTCCTTTTTTTTTTTCAAAGCGCTTGACCAGTAATGAATGTTCAGACCTTGGACGTCTCCTTCTGATTCACTTCAAACCGTGACTGACTCAAGATGGTCTGTCCTTTTACCTTTTGTCTGTTACTGTCTGTTTGGCCAGAGATTAAACGACTGACTGTGTCACAAGACAGGAACGGAGACGGGACCCGATAGCGTTTGTTTTACTTAGTTTTTAGGAAGAAAGAGAACAGTGCTTGCATCCACGGGTAGCAGATAGCAGGAACGCGGAAGTGGCACTTCCGTGTCGAGCGAGGATAGTCGTAGGAGGCGAGAAAACAGGTCGATAGCCGGGACGGAGGAGCAAAACAGAAACGGGTCCAGAAAAGAGTTCGGTAACAGATATCCAGCAGGAAACAGGGCAAAATATGTTGATAGCCAGGACAGAGGAGCAAAAAGTGGAAATGGGTCCAAAAAAGAGGTCGGCAAGAAACAGGGCAAAACAGGTCGATGGCCGGGACGCAGGAGCAAGAGTAGTAACGAGTCCAGAAAAGAGGTCGGCAACAGGTATCAGGCAGGAAACAGGGCAAAACAGGTCAATGGCCGGGATGGAGGAGCAAAAATCAGAAACGGGTCAAGAAAAACGTTGGCAACAGGTATCAGGCAGGAAACAGTAAAAACAGGTCGATGGCCGGGACGGAGGAGCAAGGGCAGAAACGAGTCCAGAACAGAGGTCAGCAACAGGTATCAGGAAGGAAACAGGGCAAAACAGGTCGATGGCCGGGACGGAGGAGCAAAAAGCAGAAACAGGTCAAGAAAAACGTCGGCAACGGGTATCAGGCAGGAAACAGGGCAAAAACAGGTCGATGGCTGGGACGGAGGAGCAAGGGCAGTAACGGGTCCAGAAAAGAGTTCGGTAACAGATATCCAGCAGGAAACAGGGCAAAATATGTTGATGGCCAGGACAGAGGAGCAAAAAGTGGAAATGGGTCCAAAAAAGAGGTCGGCAAGAAACAGGGCAAAACAGGTCGATGGCCGGGATGGAGGAGCAAAAATCAGAAACGGGTCAAGAAAAACGTTGGCAACAGGTATCAGGCAGGAAACAGTAAAAACAGGTCGATGGCCGGGACGGAGGAGCAAGGGCAGAAACGAGTCCAGAACAGAGGTCAGCAACAGGTATCAGGAAGGAAACAGGGCAAACCAGGTCGATGGCCGGGACGGAGGAGCAAAACAGAAACGGGTCCAGAAAAGAGTTCGGTAACAGATATCCAGCAGGAAACAGGGCAAAATATGTTGATGGCCAGGACAGAGGAGCAAAAAGTGGAAATGGGTCCAAAAAAGAGGTCGGCAAGAAACAGGGCAAAACAGGTCGATGGCCGGGATGGAGGAGCAAAAATCAGAAACGGGTCAAGAAAAACGTTGGCAACAGGTATCAGGCAGGAAACAGTAAAAACAGGTCGATGGCCGGGACGGAGGAGCAAGGGCAGAAACGAGTCCAGAACAGAGGTCAGCAACAGGTATCAGGCAGGACACAGAGCAAAAACAGGTCGATGGCCGGGACGGAGGAGCAAAACAGAAACGGGTCAAGAAATACGTCGGCAACAGGTAGCAGGCAGGAAACAGGGCAAAACAGGTCGATGGCCGGGACGGAGGAGCAGAAAGCAGAAACGGGTCAAGAAAAACGTCGGCAACAGGTATCAGGCAGAAACAGGGCAAAAACAGGTCGATGGCCGGGACGGAGGAGCAAGGGCAGTAACAAGTCCAGAACAGAGGTCAGCAACAGGTATCAGGCAGGAAACAGGGCAAAACAGGTCGATGGGCGGGACGGAGGAGCAAAACAGAAACGGGTCCAGAAAAGAGTTCGGTAACAGATATCCAGCAGGAAACAGGGCAAAATATGTTGATGGCCAGGACAGAGGAGCAAAAAGTGGAAATGGGTCCAAAAAAGAGGTCGGCAAGAAACAGGGCAAAACAGGTCGATGGCCGGGATGGAGGAGCAAAAATCAGAAACGGGTCAAGAAAAACGTTGGCAACAGGTATCAGGCAGGAAACAGTAAAAACAGGTCGATGGCCGGGACGGAGGAGCAAGGGCAGAAACGAGTCCAGAACAGAGGTCAGCAACAGGTATCAGGAAGGAAACAGGGCAAACCAGGTCGATGGCCGGGACGGAGGAGCAAAACAGAAACGGGTCCAGAAAAGAGTTCGGTAACAGATATCCAGCAGGAAACAGGGCAAAATATGTTGATGGCCAGGACAGAGGAGCAAAAAGTGGAAATGGGTCCAAAAAAGAGGTCGGCAAGAAACAGGGCAAAACAGGTCGATGGCCGGGATGGAGGAGCAAAAATCAGAAACGGGTCAAGAAAAACGTTGGCAACAGGTATCAGGCAGGAAACAGTAAAAACAGGTCGATGGCCGGGACGGAGGAGCAAGGGCAGAAACGAGTCCAGAACAGAGGTCAGCAACAGGTATCAGGCAGGACACAGAGCAAAAACAGGTCGATGGCCGGGACGGAGGAGCAAAACAGAAACGGGTCAAGAAATACGTCGGCAACAGGTAGCAGGCAGGAAACAGGGCAAAACAGGTCGATGGCCTGGACGGAGGAGCAGAAAGCAGAAACGGGTCAAGAAAAACGTCGGCAACAGGTATCAGGCAGAAACAGGGCAAAAACAGGTCGATGGCCGGGACGGAGGAGCAAGGGCAGTAACAAGTCCAGAACAGAGGTCAGCAACAGGTATCAGGCAGGAAACAGGGCAAAACAGGTCGATGGGCGGGACAGAGGAGCAAAAAGCGGAAACGGGTCCAGAAAAGAGGTCGGCAACAGGTATCAGGCAGGAAACAGGGCAAGTGAACTCCATCGAATTAGCCGAATTAATGTCGCTGGAGTCTCCGTCAAGCCTCCTCACTCGATCTTCTGCCTTCCTTCTCCCGGCCCACGTTTTTTTTCCCGCAAGCTGGTGTGCCGGCTCCTCCCAAGGGCGTGCCAGGAAAGCCCCTCGCCTCGATGTTTGAAATGATCAAAACATCCCCGAGCGTTTCTACGTTACCAAGGCCGTCGGCCTCGAGAAGTGCCCATTATCTTATCAGCCCTTTGTCCCAGTTCCCCGCTGTTCCTGTAAACATCATTCTCCACAAGGTTGCATTGACCTCGCCCCACAGCTCAGCTAGTGAATTTCTTTTGCATTTAAATGTAATTTGTATTTGATCGTACAAAATCCTTTATAGTCAAATGTATAAAATCCTTCATGGGGTAAGACCATACCCCTTTTGTCCTGCGTTTGGGTCCGTCCGACACCTAGTGACAGACTTAGTCTTAAGGTAGATTTCAAGAGGCATTTAAAAAGTTTATAAAAGTCTAGAATTTATCTTGCCTCGAGCTGTAAAAAAACCTGCCGGATGCACATCTCATCTCATCTCATCAGCCGTACCGCTTATCCTCATTAGGGTCGCGGGGGGGCTGGAGCCCATCCCAGCCATCTTCAGGCAGTGGGCAGGGGACACCCTAAACTGGTTGTCAGCCAATTGCAGGGCACACAGGGACAGACAACTCATTCGCTCATTCACACCTAGGGACAATTTGGACCGGCCAATTCACCTGAAATGCATGTTTTTGGAATGTGGGAGTGCCCGGAGGAAACTCACGCAAGCACGGGGAGAACATACAAACTCCGCACAGGAAGTGGGGAGCTGGATTTGAACCCACGCAGGAGGTTCCCGTGACTTGAACTGTGCCGCACAAGCGCTAACCACTGCGCCGCCGTGCTGCCTCGAATGCACATATAGGCGCTTATAGTCGTAGTTTGACATGCAAGAGTCAAGAAGAACCGAGCGCCATATATGAAAGTGTGCCAATCACAGAGACGAGAGAGGACAAGGCGTTTATGCGTCTCCGGGGCGAGCGGCAGACACTGTTTGAAAAGAGAATACATTTCTGTCAGACTCATTTCCCGTCTGCAGCGGGGGTTTCGTTTTTTTTTTTTCCATTTCCTCGAGAGTCTGGCGTGGGAATCGCGATGCCCTACTTCACCTGTAGGGAAATGACACAACATCGCATTACCGCAAAAGGTTGACTTTCAGCCGTATTCTCCATAATTTACTCTGGCTAGAATGTCTCAATCATGTGTCATAAATCCAGTGCTTCTCAATTATTTTCTGTCTAGGACAGGGGTGCCAAAGAGGCGGCCCGCGGGCCGGATCTGGCCCACTAAGGGATTGAATCCGGCCCGCGAGACAACGGTGAGGGAAGCGCAAGAGAAAAACGAGCTGCGGGTTGAAATATATCCACTTGATGTTGCCAAAGCCAGGTGCCTCGAACAAAGACACTGTACTTGTATTCCTCTCTTTCTTTTCTCTTCACTCTCTCTCACCTTCTCCCTCTCTCTCACTTTGCACTTTCTCTCAGTCTTTCTCTCTCGCTCGCTTTTCGCTTTCTCTTTCTCTCGCTCTTGTTTTTTTCTCTTGCTCTCATTCCTATTTCCCTCTCTCGCTTTACTTTCTCTTGCTTTCCTCTCTCTCTCTCTCTCTCCTTCACTTTTCTCTCTCTTGCTTTTCTTTCCCTCTCTTTCTCGCTCTCGTTTTCTCTCGCTCTCTCGCTTTACTCTATCTTGCTCTCCTCTCTCTGTATATCTCTCTCTCTCTCCTTGACTTTTCTCTCTCTCTCTTTCTCGCTCTTGCGTTGCTCTCTCTCCTTCTCTTGCTTTGCGCTCTCTCCCTCTGCTTGCTTTTGACCCTCTCTTTCGCTCTCTCTCTCACTTTTTTCTCTCTCCCACGTGCTTTTCTCTCTCTCTCTCTCTCTCTCTCTCTCTCTCTCTCTCTCTCTCTCTCTCTCTCTCTCTCTCTCTCTCTCTCTCTCTCTCTCTCTCTCTCTCTCTCTCTCTCCTCTCTCTCTCTCTCTCTCTCTCTCTCTCTCTCTCTCTCTCTCTCTCTCTCTCTCTCTCTCTCTCACGTTACTCTTCTGTCTTTCTCTCTAAACTACTAGTTCGGCCCCCTGAGAGAATGTATGTTCTATATTGTGCCCCCCGACTTAAAATGAGTTTGACACCCCTGGTCTAGGATAACATTTCTCTATTGAGGATAATCAAGATGCTTTTTTGGCAAATGTGAGACGATTTTTTTGTGACAGCAGTGTTTTTCACCCGAGGACTCTTCCCTGGATTTTTGGGCTAGTGTCTTTCTGAATGAATGAAAACTTTATCGAACATTAAGATAAAAACAGATCAAAAACAATAACTCAACAATAAAATAACGGTCCGTAATATGTTTGAAAAGGGGTAGTAAGAAGCAAAATGCTTATATTCCCTTCCCCTTCGTCTTCCTTATTAAATACATCAATAGTAATGATATTAATAATAACAGTTATGATATAACAATAGCAACACAAAGTTAACCATAGTCCTAAACCCCCAGGTGTCAAACAGGCGACAACACTCAGAGAAGCGCAAGAGAAAAACAAGCTGCAGGTTGAAATATGTCAACTTGATGTTGCCAAAGCCAGGTGCCTCGAACAAAGACACTGTACTCTCTCTCTCTCTCTCTCTCTCTCTCTCTCTCTCTCTCTCTTAGTCTCTCTCTCTCTCTCTATGTTGTTCACTTTCTTCTTTTTTTCTCTCTCTATTTCTGCCTTTCTTTCTTTTTTTTAATTGTCTCTTTCTCTCATTCTCTATTTTATTTCTCTCTCTCTCTCTCTCTCTCTTAGTCTCTCTCTCTCTCTCTCTCTCTCTCTCTCTCTCTCTCTCTCTCTCTCTCTCTCAGTCTCTCTCTCTTTCTTAGTCTCTCTCTCTCTCTCTCTCTCTCTCAGTCCCTCTCTCTTTCTTAGTCTCTCTCTCTCTCTCTCTCTATCTCTATGTTGTTCACTTTCTTTCTTTTTTTCTCTCTCTATTACTGCCTTTCTTTCTTTTTTTTTAATTTGTCTCTTTTCTCTCATTCTCTATTTCTCTTTCTCTCTCTCTCTCTCTCTCTCTCTCTCTTTCTCTCTCTCTCTCTCTCTCTCTCTCTCTCTCTTCCACCCCTTTTCTCCCACTCTCTGTCTCCGTCTCTTTCACTCTCTGTGTCTCTCTTTTTCTCTTCCTTTGTTGCTCTTTGTTTCTTTCTTTCTCTGTGTCTTTTCAACTTCTTTTACTCTAACTTCCTTTTTTTCCTTTTCTCCCTTTTCTCCTTCTCTCTTCCTACCCTTTTTCTCTTTTATGTCCTTCTGTCTTTCTATTTCTCTTTGGATTTCTTTCTTCCGCTCCCTTTCTTTTTCCGCTCCCTCCCGACTTTTTACCTCTTTTGTTTCTCACTCTTTCTCCCTCTCTCTCTTTTTCTTTCTTTGTCTCACCCTCTCTCCTTTTCCCTCCCTCTTTTTCTTACTCTCTAATCTACTCGTCCGGCCCCCGACAGAATATGTGTTCTACCGCGTGCCCCCCCCCCGAGTTCAAATGAGTTTGAGACCCCCGATGTAGGACACACTTGTTGTCCGTCATGGTGTTGTTAACATCAATTTTTTTTTCTACCTCGACCTTGCCGTTGGAGGGTATTTTCCAGTCAGCAGAAGGCTTTATCTCTGAAAGCGACAATCAATAAGGATAATTAATGATGCCCGCCGCAATGATAGCCTCAGCAGTCATTACCGAGCATTAATCCGTGCAGTCGGAGGAGGGTCAAGGCCGGCCGCATTGCTCACCTAGAGGCGGGGGCGCAAATTAAAATAATCTAGGCGCTGCCTGCTCCGTCAGGCCTTTTCTGATGCGTTCTCCTCCGACCGGCCGTAATTAAAGATGGCGGAGGTGTAGGGGGCGCCGGGGTGACGATCCGTAGCCGTGTCTCTTTAATATACGACGCTTAGCCCGCAGGATGACACGAACAGCAATCTGCGAGAACTCATCTCACCCAGTGGGTGGATGTTTCCCCCGTTTTTTGTCTGTGTTCTAGATACGCCGGGGCATAAATCAAACGCGCAACATGCAATTTTCGAATAACGCGGCGGCGTGAGGAATGTGATTTAGCGGTAAATATCATTTGGTGCGGGTGGGAGAAACATCAAGTGGATGTATTATC
Source organism: Urocampus carinirostris (assembly GCF_059441175.1). Classification (NCBI taxonomy): domain Eukaryota; kingdom Metazoa; phylum Chordata; class Actinopteri; order Syngnathiformes; family Syngnathidae; genus Urocampus; species Urocampus carinirostris. The sequence continues at coordinate 40,943,557 of NC_142358.1, read as the reverse complement.
TTTGCCGTAATGATCCCGCTTTTGAGGATGAAATATCACTGGTTTTAATGGGTGATATTGGGAAGATTTTCGAGTATCGAGATATTTATGTCGGTTTTCTTAGCGGCAGTAGCTCAGGAGGTCGAGCGCTCGACTTGGGATCGAGGGATCCCAGTTCGAATCCCGGCTTGTTACATGTCAAAGTGTCCTTGGGTAAGACACTGAACCCTTAATACCCCCAATAAGCAGGCTAGCGTCTTCCATTGCCGCTATTGGGAAATGTGAAGCACACTGTAAAGCGCTTTGGGAAGTCATTGACTTGAAAAGCGCTATAGAAATGCGAAACATTTCATTTCATAATTTCAAGATGGTAAAGTGGAGAAATATGAATCGGATGCACATTGCAGGTCACTTCAGACCATTATCCGTCCATCAGGATTAGGGTATTCTTCAGGTGAAGGAACCTTAAGGGCTTCTCAAGTCAAGTAAAGTCATGTTTGTTTGCATAGCCCTTAATCACAAAGGGCTGCACGGACTATTGCAAACTACAGACTACTATGACACCATCACCTGATCTAAAACCTACATGAGGGAGAGGTAAAACTCAAAAACAATGACATGAGTCAAGTCATGTTTATTTGTTTGGCCCTTAATCACAACGAGTCTTAAAGGGCTTCACAGACCACAGACTATTGCAAACTACAGACTATTTTCACACCATCCCCTGATCTAAAACCTACATGAGGGCAAGGGGAAACTCAAAAACAACGACTTGAGTCAAGTCATGTTTATTTGTGACGCCCTTAATCACAAAGAGTCTCACAGACCACAGATTATTGCAAACCTCAGACTATTATGACACCATCCGCGGGATGGCCGTCACCAGGCTGTACTTGCCCAAGACCTACCACAGGAAATGTTGCTCCTACCATCTGTGTGCTTAACGGATCCAACCAACCCATCCATCCATTATCTGCACTGCTTATCCTTAGTAGGGTCACAGGGGTACTGGAGCCCATCCCAGCTATTTTTGGGCACTGGGCATGGGACACCCTGAACCGGTTACCAGCCAGTCGCAGGGCACCCAGGCACAGACAATTCACTCGTTCATTCACACCTAAGGACAATTTGGACCAGCCAATTCACCTGACATGCCTGTTTTTGGAATGTGGGAGGAAACCGGGGGGGAAATCCAGGCAAGCACGGGGAGAACCTGCAAACTCCACACAGGAGGTTTGATCTCATGACCTCAGAATTGTGCCGCACACGCGCTAACCACTGCGCCGCCGTGCTGCCAGTAGCCGATTTAATATTTTCAAAATTCAATGCTTCCAAACTGTTAAGTACCGTATTTTCCGCACTATAGGGCGCACCGGGTTATATGGCGCACCCCCAAAAAATAGTTTTTGGTCCTATATCTTCCATAGATAAGGCGCACCGGATTATAAGACGCTACAATGGGAACGTGGACAAAACAGTCAGATTGTTCAGTCCAACTTGTTACCCCCTTAACATTCCCAAAGCTTGTAAAGAAGCAAATACGTGTCGTAGACACGTGCGGATGCGGTGTCCGTACAATGTCACTCAAATGCATCGTTCCATCATTCGGAAGGTTAAAGTCTTGGGATTCAAGAAATGCCAACCATTCCTTAGTTTCTATTTGCTTTTTCGCTCGCAACTTTACTGTGCATATGACAATAAGCACTTGGAATTGAGTTTTATTTAAAAAAAGACCCATCACAGAAACATTGATATCACTCTGAAACAAGATACTGGGAAAATATATAGCCGGAGTAGCTCACCGAAGTCGTTGTGTTCAATAATAATGTGCAACCATGGTCCTCTTATATCCGTGAGTGTAGTAAATCCAGGAGAATAAAATATTTACAAATACAGAATAGTAAAACATGCTTTCTCTATGCCGTAGACAACCAACCAAACTTACTATTCACATTCCTCTTTTTCGGTCAATTGCAGGCTTTGTTTTGTCCCATTAGCCTATGCAAGCCCCTAAATTATAAAAAGGATCCGCCCCCTTTACCTCCGAATAACTTTAGCCAATAGTGATCGATTCAAATGATGATTGACACATTGGTTAGCCAATGAAACGCCGGTAAATAAATCACAGCATACACCGCGGACTACTTATAAGCAGCCGCCAACTAGATTTTTCCTCGTAGGCGATGTGGTCCGTGGTATATGCTGGGATGCATATGCCGGCGTTTCATTTCCCAGCCAATGTGTCAATCATCATTTGAATCGATCACTATTGGCTAAAGTTATTCGGAGGTAAAGGGGGCGGATCCTTTTTAGCATTTACAGGCTCGCATAGGCTAAAGGGGCAAAACAAAGCCTGCAATTGGCCGAAAAAGATGAATGTGAATAGCAAGTTTGGTTGTCTACGGCATAGAGGAAACATGTTTTACCATTCTGTATTTGTAAATATTTTACTCTCCTGGATTGACTACACTCACGGATATAAGAGGACCATGGTTGCACATTATTATTGAACGCAACGACTTCGGTGAGCTACTCCGGCTATATATTTTCCCAGTATCTTGTTTCAGAGTGATCTAGATGTTTCTGTGATGGGTCTTTTTTTTAAAGAAAATAGAAACTAAGGAATGGTTTGCATTTCTTGAATCCCAAAGCTTTAACCGAATGATGGAACGATTTGAGTGACATCGTACGGACACCGCATCCGCACGTGTCTACGACACGTATTTGCGTCTTTGCAAGCTTTGGGAATGTTCAGGGGGTAATCAGTTGGACTGAACCATCTGACTGTTTTGTCTACGTTCCCATTGTAGCGCCTTATAATCCGGTACGCCTTATGTATGGAAGATATAGGACCAAAAACTATTTTTTGGGGGTGCGCCCTATAACCCGGTGCGCCCTATAGTGCGGAAAATACGGTAATTGGTATGTGATAACTGGACACACTTATGCCCAGTTCAAACCCAGGTTGGGGCCCTCAGGCGGTATGAGGTGTGTCAGACCCCAACAGTTTCCCTTTAACACAGGCGATTCAGAGACCAGATTCCACCGATTAAGAGATATGCAAGCTAGCGTTATTAGAGTGTTTCGCACGGCGCTCGAACGCCTCTTCACTTTACCCGGACGGAGCTCAAGGTGCGAGAGCCACTCCAGAACCGCCGAGCGGCGTCTAATGGTGCATCTGAAGGCTTCCAACCCTGTCCTCCTTGCAAGTAAAAATACATCAATGTATACCCTCCTTATTTTGAATGTTTATTCAATGTTTACTCAAACATGGGTTCACTAAACCAGGAAATGTCCAAACCAGAAACAAAGACCAAACCTGGAGCAGGAGAAGAAAAAAAACAGAAACAAACACAAACAACTGAACAAACCTGGCGTGGTGGTGGAAGTGATATGATACAATGACCCTTTCACATGTATTGTTCAAAATGTCCTATTAATGGGTTCCGGATAATTGGTTTGTGATGACTGGACCCACCTATGCCCAGTTCAAACCCGGGTTGGGGCCCGGGTTTGAACTGGGCACCATTAGAGTGATCTGGGCGTCTAATGGTGCATCTGAAGGCTTCCAACCCTGTCCTCCTTGCAAGTAAAAATCAGTCATTGTATACCCTCCTTATTTTGACTGTTTAAGACACGACCAAAACAAAAACATTCAAATGGAAAAATAACCACCGTGGAGTTAATCATGAAATGAAATGAAAATTAAATGATCTGTATTTCTATAGCGCTTTTCAAGTCCATGACTTCCCAAAGCGCTTTACAATGTGCTCCACATTTCCCAATAGCGGCCTTGCAGCCATGTAAGGCGCTAACCTGCTTATTGGGGGTATTAGGGGTTCAGTGTCTTACCCAAGGACACTTCGGCATGTAACACAGAGGAGCCGGGATTCGAACTTGGATCCCTTGATCTCAAGACGAGCGCTCTACTTCCTGAGCTACTGCCGCCCCTCATATATTACAAACGTACCGAGCGCACCAGTAAAATCCTAGTTCATCGCCGCTCACTATTCAGACTGAAACGGATCAGGAATCGAACGCCACGCCGGCAGCACGGTGTTCATAAAATACATCCAACAGAGAAAGCAATTTTCTTCTCACAATCGTGTCGTCTGACGGCGGCTAATAGTCTGAGGATCGGCAATCTGGCAATAACGTCATCAGAGGCGTAACAGAATTAATTTCGAATGATTGACAGTCCTTCATATGCATAACACTAATCTCCGTAATACTCCATTACCTCACCGGACAAAAAAAACGCCAAGGAGGAAATGGCTGTCGGCTGAATAATCAACCGGGATTCGTTTTTCACGACGCAGAGTTCAATAACGATCAATTAGAAATTAAAAATATGTAGCGCTCTTCGGGATCGACTCCACCGCGTCGGGTCAACTCATTTGCCAAGTGAGTGTGAGGTTAAAAAAAACCTAGAAAATGAGTAAAACACATTAATCCAACATGAAAAAGTCTTTAGTTGGTAAATTTTCATCGGGACTGCAGTTTTCCCGTCATTTGTGGGAAATTATTTGAGATTCTGCAATGAGAAAGGTTAATAAATACCTCCGCCGAGGCAAAGTGTTCCAAAGTCGAAGCTAATTTCACTATTTTGTATCCAGTTCGAACCCGGTTAGGGCCTCCTGGTGGTAGGAGTTACGTCAGACCCTAACATAACCTCCCCCTTAAGGGCCTGATACCAGATACCCCCCGATAAATAAAAATTTAAAACAAACTTAAGGAGGCTGCAGTGATGAGAACAGGTTGGCTAAAGGTCCTTGCTCCTTGCCGCCAAAACAGTAAACCAGGGCGCGGCCGAGGGGTATTCCCCTTGCTGCCAGGACAGGATATCAGGGCATGGCCAAGGAGCCTGACCCTCGCCGCCAGGACAGGAAACCAGGGCATGGCCAAGGATCCTACCCCTCGCCGTCAGGACAGGAGAACAGGGCATGGCCAAAGAGACTTCCCCTTGCCGCCAGGACAGGAAACCAAGAAATGGCCAAGGAGCCTTCCCCTCGCCGCCTCGACAGGATATCAGGGCATTGCCAAGGAGCCTGACCCTCGCCACCAGGACAGGAAACCAAGGGCATGGCCAAGGAGCTTACCCCTCGCTACCAGGACAGGAAACCAAGAAATGGCCAAGGAGCCTTCCCAACGCCGCCAGGACAGTAAACCAGGGCATGGTGAGAGGAGCCTACCCCTCGCTGCTTCGACAGGAAACCGGGGCATGGCCAATGAGCCTACCCCTCGCCACCAGGACAGGAAAGCATGGCATAGCCAAGGAGCCTACCCCTTGCCACTTCCACAGGAAACCAGGGCATGGCCACGGACCCTCACCTTTGCTGCCAGGACAGGAAACCAGGGTGCGGTTGAAGGGCCATCTCCTTACCACTAGGACAGTAACCCAAAGCTACCGCCGGGACAGGGATATTTTAGCTTCCCCTTGGTGGCTTTGGTGGTCGAGACATTCAGTCACATTTTTAGGGTCATAATGGACCCATGTGGGGGAGGCAGCAACTGGAGGCAAGGGTGCTCAAAAAGAGGTAGGGTATTTCTTAATGAAGAAGGTATCAAGAAGCAAAAAACATGGGTTCACTAAACAAGGAAATGACCAAACCAGAAACAAAGACCAAACCTGGAACTGGAGAAAACAAACAAACAAACAACTGAACGAACCTGGCGTGGTGGTAGAAGTGATATGACACAATGACCCTTTCACATGTATTGTTTAAAATAACCTTTTAATGGGTTCTGGATAATTGGTATTCGATAACTGAATGGTTGCACATTATTTTTGAACGCAACGACTTTGGTGAGCTACTCCGGCTATATATTTTCCCAGTATCTTGTTTCAGAGTGATCAAGATGTTTCTGTGATGGGTCTTTTTTTTAAAGAAAATAGAAACTAAGGAATGGTTGGCATTTCTTGAATCCCAATGCTTTAACCTTCCGCCCTCAGGCGGTATAAAGTATGTCAGACCCCAACAATTTCCCTTCAACAGAGGCGTTTCAGAGACCGAATTCCACCGATTAAGAGATATGCAAGCTAGCGTTATTAGAGCGTCTCGTACGGCGCTCGAACGCCTCTTCACTTTAGCCGAACGGAGCTGAAGGTGCGAGAGCCACTCCAGAACCGTCGAGCGGCGTCTAATGGTGCGTGGGAGTCCGACATAACCCGTCCGTCTTCATCAAACGTCCCGGCCGACGCGTACGCTTCGACTTTTCGCTAATCGCTCAGGAGAAGTAGACTCGATGTCGACGTCGTTATTTTGTCCTTTTTTTTCACTCGACTCTCGCTTCTTCGGCGTGAAACGTACGGGATTCTGTTCTCGCTTCCACGGACTGAAACATTTTTGGTTTTTTCTCGGATCGGGAAAAAAAAGGAACAGCAGCTAAGGGATAAATGCATTTTTCATGATTATAGATTCTCGACCCTTGGACGCCGGCAGTGAGTGCAACCTCTGGGTTAAACGTCTCCCCTTGTGCCTTGTAGCGCTTTGCCTCATTTTGGACGCCGGCCAAGCGAAAAAGTCATTTAAACGCCGGTTGAAATGGAATCGCGCATTTTTTCACGTTTAGCCTTAGGTTTTGGAAAATGTCGGCCATGAATTATGGAATTAAGCGGAGTTTGACTTGCTGACTTTAAACCCGACGCCGGGGTTTCGCAACCTTTCTCCAGCCGAGGCATTCGTTTGTCATTGAAGGATCTTGAAAAGTTTGGATTTGTTGAAAAATATCGAAAAAATAAATGAATTCCCCGCACTCATTTTATTTTAAAGCAGGGGTGTCTAACGTGGGGCCCGTGGGCACCAGGGTATCCCCCCTGTGCCTGCTCCTCTGGCGCCAACAGCCTTAGATGCTGATTGGCTCCCTGCCACCTTTTAAACCCCCAGCTTTCTGGTACCGGTATTGTGGAATAAAAGTAGGAACATTTGGAAGGTGCATAACTCACAGGACTTTGGCCGGGTCAGGGCGACTCCAACTATTTGCTTAACTGGTAAGAATTTGGCTGGGTCAGGGTAACTCGAATCGATCGCCCTGTCGTGTCCAGCATGGTCGCCGTGGCGACCGGCTGGCCCCGCCCCCTGGGCACGGCTGCAGTATATCAGCTAATTTGCGTGTGTGCTACTTAAGGGTGGGTTGTGGGTATTGCGGGTGCTGGTTCATTTGCATTTTATGTTCTGTTTTGCTCTGTCCTGTTTTGTTTGAGTCGAAGGAAACCTGTGTTTGCACGTTTTGAGTAAAAGCCTGTTTTGTTAGTATTCCTAGTCTAAGTTTCTGTCTGTAAGCCTTGTTTCGTTTTGTCCCATGAGTGTTGGACGACTTTTATTTTGCTAAATAAAAGTACGGATCGTTAACGCAAATGAGTTCTCCCTCCCTGCCTCCTGCCTCCGTTCTGGTCCGGTCTCGAACAGAGTATAAATTCCACTGTCGCCCGGACAACTTTGGAACACGACTGAATGTTTGGATGAAATAAACAACGTGTCCCCTCTCGTTTCGATTCTCTCTGCTCCTTTGTGTATGTTTTGGGGCGAGGCCGATATACGTCCTGTTACAAAACCGGTTGTCAGACCGTCTGCGGACCTCAGTACACTAGGCAAGCTTTTTGACTCTGACTCCCGCCCAATTTTTGCTCCCGTCTGTATCCTGGCTTTTTGACTCGTTTCGGCTCCTGACCTCGTATACTCTGTTTTCCCCGGTTTTTGACTCGCTTTGGCCCCCGTCCTCGTCTACTACCGTCTCCTGGCTTTTCGACTCGTTTCTGGCTCCCGACCACGCCTTTGCTCCCCTGCCCCAGCTACTGACCTGTTTTTCTGTTCGAATGGCTCCCCACGACCACCGAGCTCCAGATCGTGTGTACCCTCCTTTCCCTTCTTCCCAATAAAACTCTGTGAAACGTTACGCTACTGGGTCCTGTCTCCATTCTGGTTTCTGACAGTTGAAGTGCCCGCATTAGTTTGTTATTCCATTTTTTAAATAATGAACCTAATAATAACGTGTTAAATTGTCATTTTAGAAATTCAAATTGATAAATTCCAGTCGGTGGGCTTCATGGACAAAAAACAATATAGATTCAAGTATCGATAACTATTTTCAAGCGTTAAATTAAAAGAGTAAAGTATTTAAAATGTTGTATTTGTAAACAACAAATGTATCCTTTAATTTATTTATTTGTTTTACGGAAAATACAACAAAGTAAATTCCAATGTATAGGTTTTATAGAGTATACGAGCAAAACGTGTAGTTTTTTAGCTAGCTACCTGGCTACCCTTTTAGCTTAGTAGCTGGTTATGTTATTCCTTTTTAGCGACTTAGCAAGCTATCTAGCTAACTTTTTAAATTAATGCATGCTTTCTAGCTAATATTTGACCCTTTTTGCTAGTAATCTAGCTAAATTTTGGCTTACGTTTTTGCTAGCTATCTATCTTTGTTTTCAGTTTTCTATCCGGTTATTTAGAAGGATTTTTAGCTAGCTATGTAGCTCCCTTGTAGTTTTTTTTTTCTACTGTTCACCTTTTAAGCTACCATTTCAGCTATTTAGCAAGAATCTAGCTAAGTTGCCATTTTAGAAATTACCGTATTTTCCGCACTATAAGGCGCACCTAAAAGTCTTAATTTTTTTGAAAAGCTGACCATGCGCCTTATTTATGGATCAATATTAAATCGCAAGGTCTCGCAACTTACACAACAGCCACCGACTCGATTTCCCCCCGAACGTGGAGTAGTCCGCGGTGTATGCTGGGATTTATATACCGGCGTTTCATTGGCTCACCAATGTGTCAATCATCATTTGAATCGATCGCTATTGGCTAAAGTTATTCAGAGCCTCGGATAGGCTAGAGGGCCGAAACAAACCCTGCAATTGGCCGAAAAAGATGACTGAATAGCAAGCTTGCTAAACTACGCCATAGTCTGTATTTGTAAATATTTTACTCTCCTGTATTTACTTCACTCACGGTTGTAAGAAGACCATGGTTGCGTATCATTATTGAACGTGATGGCTGCAAGAGAACTTAGGTGAGCTATGCGGCTTTATATTTTCCCGGTATCTTGTTTTAGAACGATCTTGATGTTGCTGTGATGAGTTGAGTGAATTCAACTCAATTCCAAGTGTTTATTTTCATATGCACAGTAAAGTTGCGAGCGAAAAAGAAAATGGAAACTAGGGAATGGTTGGCATTTCTTGAATTCCAAGACTTTAACCTTCCGAATGATATTTGAAACGATGCATTTGAGTGACATCGTACGGGCATCCGCACGTGTCTACGACACGTATTTGCTTCTTTGCAAGCTTTGGGAATGTTAAGGGGGTAATCAGTTGGACTGAACTATCTGACTGTTTTGTCCACGTTCCCATTGTAGCGCCTTATAATCCGGTGCGCCTTATCTATGGAAGATATAGGACCAAAAACTATTTTTTGGGGGTGCGCCCTATAACCCGGTGCGCCCTATAGTGCGGAAAATACGGTAATATCAAACTTGGTGCCTTTTGCACTAACTAGGAACAAAAATAAGCTCCCAGCTTGAAAGAGGTGGAGACCTCTGTGTTAGAGGGACACTGTGTGATATTTGACCAGTAGATGTCGCTGTATAGTGGAGTGGAATTAAAAGCACAAAGAATAAAAACGAATAAAAATGAATTTACTGATTCATGGAGTTTTGTTTACAGTGTTGGGAAATTACTGTATTGGGAACGTTACGTAAAAATCCGCCTAAACATATTTCTGAATGGTGTGACCATTGTTGTAATCAGTTCTTTTTTATTAGTAAAGAAATTCTTGAAATGATTTTCAACATGGCCGTTAGCTTCTGACCTTTTTACTGCAAGATTTTTTTAGTCTGCGATAACGTATGCATGCCTATATTGAGAAAACGGAAATCGACGACTTTAGCTTCAAACATCTTCAGTCAGGAATGCTTAATTTAAATAATGATCGACACATAGGTTACAAAATGAAATTCCCAACAAAAATATATTTATTTTTACCATGTATATTCAAATGATAGCCAAGAATAACCTGAGTAAATAGACTCAGATCCATGTGCGCAATCTGTGTTTGACATCTGGAAAGAAGAGTGAAACATTTACAACTCTTTCACAATGTCTAAATATTGGCCCAAGTCAAATACACGGTTGGAGAGCTTTTAGAGTTGTAAACTAGTCGTCTCCAACTGGCCGCTTTTGGAAACGATTTTACATACCTTTAGAAAACTTTTTGAAAAGCTGACCATGCGCCTTATAATACAGTGCAATGTTTACCTTTTCAGATTCAATATGACCTGGACCCCGTAAGGCTTTATGCTATTGTCCAAGGTCTTTTCCAGCTAAGGCGTCCATGCTACACTCTCCTGCAGGCATGTGATTGCAAAAAAAAGTGGCTCAGGAGGTAGAGAGCTCGTCTTGGGATCAAGAGATCGCAGGTTCGATTCCCGGCTCCTCCGTGTTACATGTCGAAGTGTCCTTGGGTAAGACACTGAACCCCTAATGCCCCCAATAAGCAGGTTAGTGCCTTACATGGCTGCACGGCCGCTATTGGGAACTGTGAAGCACACTGTAAAGTGCTTTGGGAAGTCTTGACTTGAAAAGCGCTATAGAAATGTAGATAATTTCATTTCATTTAGAAGAGTAGCAGTCCTGGCAGATACAATCTATTCTTTTCTTTACAATCCGCTGGAAGTAGTCCTGGTTCAGATGGAAAAATGACACCGGTAATGGAACGAAAGCCGATAACAATAACTTCCAAAATGTTAGGTACCCAACAGCGTTAGCATCCATGAGCACTTCCGCAAACAAAGGAGACCGCATACAAGTCGCATTCAGTTGGAAATGTCAACAAACTCACAAAAACATCGAATTTCACCCCAAACTGTTGTAAATCTGTGACTTGGCCAAGGCTCGAACCTGTGACCTACCGGTCTCAGGGTGGGCGCCCAGGGCACTAAACCCTAAGGCCACCGAACTTGTCACACAAAATTACAGAAAATCTTTTATACGTTTTGTTGGGAAATAAATCAAAAATGTACCGTTTACCAAATTGTTCGAATTTGTTGTCTGACTCCATTAACCAAACACAACCTACATTCACCCATCAATCATGCACCCTCGTTTCTTGGCGTCTCGGCTCCTCCCACAAGCGTGCCAAGGAATTGTTTTCGCCCATCCTTCTCACAACACAGCGCTTTGATGTCTGGCTTCCCAAAACAACATCGCCACCACGAGTCCTGTTATCAAAGTTCCCTAGACAAAATATTATGCAGGGCAGCACGGCGGAGCGGTGGTTAGCGCGTGTGCGGCAAAGTTCTGAGGACATGGGTTCTAATCCAGCTACCAACCTTCCTGTGCGGAGTTTGCATGATCTCCCCGTGCTTGCATGGGTTTCCTCCCACATTCCAAAAACATGCATGTCAGGTAATTTGGCTGGTCTAAATTGTCCCTAGGTGTGAATGAGCGAGTGAGTAAATGCCCATGGGTGTGAATGAGTGAGTGAGTTGTCTTCTCTGTGCCCTGTGACTGGCTGGCAACCAGTTCAGGATGTCCCCTGCCCACTGCCTGGAGATAAGCGGTGCAGATAATAGATGGATAGATAGACGGATGGATGCTTGAGCCTAGGGTGGTAGGGCGGATGAGTGGTTAGGGCGTTTGCGGCACAGTTCTGAGGTCATGGGATAAAATCCAGTGACCAGCCTTTCTGTGCAGAGTTTGCATGTTCTCCCCGTGCTTGAGTGGGTTTCTTCTGGGCACTCTGGTTTCCAGTCATATTCCAAAAACATGCAAGTCAAGCGTGAATAAGCAAGTGAGTTGTCTGTCCCTGTGTGCCCTGCGATTGGCTAGCAACCAGTTCAGGGTGTCCCCTGCCCACTGCCCGAAGATAGCTGGGTTGGGCTCCAGCACCCCCGCGACCCTACTGAGGATAAGCGGTGCAGATAATAGATGGATGGATGGATGGATGCTTGAGCCTAGGGTGGTAGGGCGGATGAGTGGTTAGGGTGTTTGCGGCACAGTTCCGAGGTCATGGGATAAAATCCAGTGACCAGCCTTCCTGTGCAGAGTTTGCATGTTCTCCCCGTGCTTGAGTGGGTTTCCTCCGGGCACTCCGGTTTCCTCCCAGATTCCAAAGACATGCATTTCAGGTGGATTGGCCAGTCCAAATTGTCCCTAGGTGTCTGTCCCTGTGTGCCCTGCAATTGGCTGGAAACCAGTTCAGGGTGTCCCCTGCCCACTGCCCGAAGATAGCTGGGATGGGCTACAGCACCCCCCGTGACCCTACTGAGGATAAGCGGTGCAGATAATGAATGGATGGATGGAAATATTATGCATTTCGAACAGCCTGCCATGACCTTGTACATTAAACTAAAGCCCACTCAGTGAAAATCTTCATTGCATTATGAGTCAATCATATAAAATCCTTTATAGTCAAATGTATAAAATCCTTTTCAAAATCCAATATCCATTCAGAGAGTGACTCTCGAGTAAAAATTAATGAACGACGATACGGTGAAGCTGTTCGTTGGTGTTTCTGACACCTGAAGTTATCCTTTGAGTCCCGCCATTAGGTCGGCCTTCAAGATTGAAGATCTCGTTGAAAGCGGCCGGCCGGTTAATGAGAGTTGGCATCCAGCCGCCCTGGCTTCGTTTGACTATCAGCCGCCGAGCCACTTACTCTGTAATTTCCTGCCTTAATTACGAGGGCTTTACTATCTCTCACCCAGGCGGAGTGGAAATTTTCCTTTATCTCCTCCGCGGAGAACCCCGCATCCCATTATGATGATTACAAGCTACGGTTGTAGAGTTAAAGTTCAAATGAGTTTCGGACAAAATAACCGAAAAGTTTCTTAGTATTATCATTATGATAAAAAGTTTCTGTATTATTTTTACCCTCGGGCAAAGGGTTATGGTTGATAATAGATATAATATATATATCAACACAATGTTATACAGGCGGTCAGGTAGGTTACACCGGATGTGAAAACTGCCAAAAAGACTGACTTTGGCGTATTTAGTCTTGATGACTCATCGGCTTTCCCAGAAAAACATTTTACTCTCCCAAGCCGGACGAAGTTTGGCCAGGATCTCATTTTTTTCATAAACAATTAGGTCGATCCCTCCAGAGATTAATATCCATAAACCTGACTTAGCATTAATTTTGTTTTGCTGACTCAGCAGTTTTTCCAGAACGACATTCTCCTATTGTAGACCAGAATAACATTCAAATTGTAAAACAATGTCAGACAGTTAAAGGGTTGATGTAGAAAATACAACATAAACAATTTGAAGAACCGTTTGGGAGCCAAAGGAGCCGGCTCTTTTTAGTGAGCCGAGCCGATTGAGGCGATCGACAAAAAACTTTTATCGGTAATCATGACAATATGCTAATGTGCTGACCAGTTTACCGACATTCCACCCTGACAACGGAAGCTAAGCAGGATTGAGCCTGGTCAGGACTTGGATGCTCATACCATGTGCTGTTCATCGGTTATTTGGTGCACGCTCTACTGCAACAGCACTGACAGGCTTAGGGGACCAGATAAAAAAAATAAAGACCCTGCCCATAAAATATAGCAATGCTCTAACGTGTTTTACGGAAACGTGGCTCATGTCTAGCATCCCGGACGCTAACGTGGACCGACCCAGAGCTACCCGGAGGCTTCGGCGCTCTTAGACAGAGACACAAAAGCCTGCGGGAAGCGGAGAAGAGGCGGACTCGCTATCTACGAGAACACGAGGTGGTGTAACCCTGGGCACAAAGATCTGCTGCAGGGACATCGAACTTTCGGCCTAGCGTGTGACGTCATCCACTCTGCTGTGGCTAAACTACAACACAGCACCCCGAGGGCATCCTGTTAATCGGTTAGTAAACAACAAAATGATACCGCTGGAAGAGTGAATAAAGTATCCATCTATATATTTAGTTTTGATGACTCATCAGCTTTCCCAGAAAGACATTTTACTCTCCCAAGCCAGTTTGGGCAGGATCCCAATATTTCGCAAACAACTAGGTCGATCCCTCCAGAGGTTAAAATCCATAAACCTGACTTGGCATTAATTTTGTTTTGCTCACTCAGCAGTTTTTCCGGAATGACATTCTCCTATTGTAGACCAGAATAACATTCAATTTCAACACAATGTCAGACAATGAAAGGGTTGATGCCCCAAGAGTTGACCTAGGACTTTTGGTTTTTGCTGGCTCGGCATTTTTCCCAGAAAGACATTCCACTCTTTTCAGACCAGAATGCTATAGAACACGGGTGTCAAACAGGCGGCCCGCGGGCCAAATCAGGCCCGCTAAGGGATTGAATCCGGCCCGCGAGACAACGCTTAGAGAAGCACAAGAGAAAAACGAGCCACAGGTTGAAATATATCCACATGATGTTGCCAAAGCCTGTCAAAAACGCTGTACTTGGATTTCTCTCTCACTCTCTCTCTTCCTTCCTTTTTCTCTCACTCTCTATCTCTCTTTCACTCTCACTGTCTCTCTTTTTCTCTTTCTTTGTTCCTCTTCCTCTCTGTGTCTTTTTACCTTCTTTTGCTCTCTTCCTTTTTCATTTTTTTCTCTTTTCTCTCTCTCCATCTCACTTGCTTTCTCCTTCTCTCTCTCTTTTTCTCCTTCTCTCTTTGTATTTCTCTTTGGATTTCATACTTTCTCTCTTTTAACCCCTTCTCTATTTCTTATTTCATCTCTTTTGTTTCTCTCTTTCTCTCTCTTTTCTCTCTCTCTCTTTCTCCCTTTCTCTTTTTCTTTGTCCTACCCTCTCTACTTCTCTCTCCCTCCCTATTTTTCTCTTATTTCTTTCTCCCCTTTTTTTTATCTCTAATCTACTTCTCCGGCCCCCGAGAGAATGTTTGTTCTATCGTGTTAAAATGAGTTTGACACCCCTGCTATAGAATATCAACACCCTATTTTACAGGCAGTTGGACAGATTACACCTGATGTGAAAACTGCCAAAAAGGCTGACTTTGGCGTTTTTCGTTTTGATGACTCATCAGCTTTCCCAGAAAGACACTTTACTCTCCCAAGCCAGACTAAGTTTGGCCAGGATCCCAATATTTTTACCAATAATTAGGTCGATCCCTCCAGAGGTTAAAATCCATAAAAGACATCCCACTCTTTTCAGACTAGAATGCTAAAGATTATATAGCATGATGTATGTTAAAGTTTTACTGCAGGGTGAAAAATATTCCGCAATCCATTATCCCTGATCACATATTTCTGCTGGTAGGGGTAGAGCACATTTTTGTTGAGTCCGGCAGTCTTTTTTGATGTTTTGGATACCAAAAAGTGAATTGCACTTGTATGGCTGGGATCCATTAACCCCACTTTTATTTTGTAGCGAGCGGGGACAGGCAGAGTGGACTGTTTTAGCCACTTTTACCAGTATAGAATATCAACATCCTATTTTGCAAGCAGTTAGGCATGCCAAAAAAGCTGACTTTCCAAATTAGACATTCCACTCCGCCACGGCAAAACGTCATTGAATATCGGCACCGTTTCGGGATTTTTAGTCCCTACCTGGACTCGATTTTTATATGTGTCAGGACCAGAACGGAGACGGGACCCACTTTCTTGTTCCTCGCCGCGGTCCACCGTGTCGGGCGGCCATTTGACTTTCTATAGTTTTCCCTTCATTAATTGGAAACATGACGGGCTGCTCTCAGGGCCTGATGGATGGAGCGAGAGAATTGAGAAAGCCATTAGCGTGACTGGAATCACGGCCTGTCAGCCGGTCAATACACACGGCGCTTTATGTGTCTGCGAGCAAAGATGGCACCATTATCCCTTTTATGAGGCCGGCGTACACACTGGTGCCGTAATGGGTTCCGTGGCAATCGTCTAAAATCAGCCATTCGTTACTGTCAAGTACACCTGATTCCCAGTTATTAAAAACAGACATAATAGGAAGATTGAAAAACGTAATTAGTCAACAATTAGATCAGTTATCTCTCTAATAGACATGCTCTGCCTTTGACTTTTCGGCCTTGTTTTATATTAAATTGGAGTCAAATTCATTTATAGGTTCTAGAGCAGGGGTGTCAAACTCGTTTGAACTCGGGGGCCACACCGTAGAACAAACATTCTGTCGGGGGCCGGACTGGTAGATTAAAGAGAAAGAAAAAGAGAGATAAAGAAATAAGAGAAAGAGGGAGGGAAAAGGAGAGAGGGCGGGACAAAGAAAGCAAAAGAGAGAGAGGGAGAGAGCGTGAGAAACAAAAGATAAAAAGTCGTGAGAGAGGGGGAAAAGAAAGGGAGAGGAAGAAAGAAATCCAAAGAGAAATAGAAAGACAGAAGGAGAGGAAAGAGAAAATAAAGCACAAAGGGTAGGAAGAGAGAAAGAGAAAAGAGAGAAAAGGAAAAAAGGAAGAGAAAAAGAGAGACACAGAGAGTGAAAGAGACAGAGACGGAGTGGGAGAAAAGGGGTGGAAAAGAAAGAAAGAAAGAAAGAGAGAGAAATAAATACAAGTACAGTGTCTTTGTGAGAAGCACATGGCTTTGGCAACATCAAGTTGATGTATTTCAACCTGCAGCTCGTTTTTCTCTTGCGCTTCTCTGAGTGTTTGACACCTGTGTCCTAGTATAATATTCTAGATATTCCAGTCAGAACCCACGTCTTGCGGGGCAGAGGTTCATTGACGGACCGACAAACGAAGAGTGAGAGCAGTGAGCTTAAAAAGACGGAAAGCCAATCTGTCAATGAGCCGCAGCTGGCGCCAAATGGGCGGGGCCAATTGGGCGCCATGGCAACTGTGACACTATTTACTCTGATTGGCTCCCTGTCTCTATTTAAACCCACTCCCTCCTGTCACCGGTTGTCAGTCCGTCTGCGAACCTCAGTTTACTCTAGCCAAGCTTTTTCGACCCTGAGTCACTCCTGTTTTTGCTCCCGTCTCTTATTTTAATTTGAACAACAATTGACCAAACAACAGGTAGAAAGCTACTGTATTCGTCCGAATCTAGAAAATAATCCCTGTGTGGATAATGGCTCTGGCAGTGGTTCTCTACTGAAACCCTTAAGTTTTGTGACCTTTTCCAGGCCGATAGATTTTCTACTTTCTTCTGGAAATAAAATCTCACAATTTCATGTATCAAAACAACTTCAAGCGTACTCATCTTGGAATTTATGAAACATAATGAGGATTTATAAAAGACTCTTGACTATAATCAGAAAAGAAGACATTGAAAATGATAGCGCTCCCTCTCCTCCCTCCCCCTTTCTGCCAGAGCTACTGTATATAAGCACTTTACATAAGATTTATGACATCCAAGCAGAAATATTATCTTCTGTGGGTGCCATTCATCATCCGGGCTGTGAATGATACCAGCAAATTATGTAGATCAGCAATGTCTGAGGAGACGATTCAATTTGGTAACCTTGGTAACCTCAGGTATTCTCCACGCCCCCCCCCCCCCGTGCCGAGCTCAAAGAGAACACAACCAGACAATGGATCCAAAAACATCAACGAGGGTCCGATGGGGGCTTCCTATAGGCGAGCGCGTGATTTTGAAGGTTGATGAGAAAGTCATATATCTCATCTCATCTCATCTCATTAGCCGTACCGCTTATCCTCATTAGGGTCGCGGGGGGCTGGAGCCCATCCCAGCCATCTTCAGGCAGTGGGCAGGGGACACCCTGAACTGGTTGCCAACCAATCGCAGGGCACACAGGGACAGACAACTCATTCACACCTGGGGACAATTAATTTGGACCGGCCAATCCACCTGAAATGCATGTTTTTGGAATGTGGGAGGAAACCGGAGTGCCCGGAGGAAACCCACGCAAGCACGGGGAGAACATACAAACTCCGCACAGGAAGTCTGGAGCTGGATTTGAACCCACGACAGGTTCCCATGACACGAACTGTGCCGCACAAGCGCTAACCACTGCCCCGCCGTGCTGCCAAGGTCATATACGATGATTTTAATTGAAACACTGCGGAAAAGTTGAAAAAAAACACAATTAAACCCTGGATTGTTTCGTTTTAAATGACGCCGTGGTTATTTGTACAAAAAGTAAATAGAAAATTTAAAAATATCGGTGTATAGGATCAAACAACTTCAAAAATATTGGGTAACCTCGAAAGAACC
The DNA here is from genome assembly GCF_059441175.1 of Urocampus carinirostris. Classification (NCBI taxonomy): domain Eukaryota; kingdom Metazoa; phylum Chordata; class Actinopteri; order Syngnathiformes; family Syngnathidae; genus Urocampus; species Urocampus carinirostris. The sequence continues at coordinate 40,925,504 of NC_142358.1, read as the reverse complement.
TCTTAAAAATCCTGTAAAATTTGCCTAAAATCCCAATCCAAGATTCAGTCTGTCTGCAAACCTCTGTTTACTCTAGGCAAGCTTTTCGACCCTGACTCACTCCTGTTTTTGCTCCCGTCTGTTTCCAGGCTTCGACCTGTTTTTTTAATTGACCACGTCTACTTTCCTCTCCTGGCTTTCGACTCGTTGCTGATCCCGACCACGTTCTTTGCTCTCCTGTCCCGGCTACCGACACTTTTTATCCTTTCCCGACACCGCCATCGCTCCCTGTCACTTTTTAAACCTCAGTCTTTCTGTCACTGGTTGTCAGTCTGTCTGAAAACCTCATCTCACGCTAGGCAAACTTTTCCTCTCCTTGCTTTCAACTCGTTGCTGATCCCGACCACGTTTTTTGCTCTCCTGTCCCGGCTACTGACACGTTTTTTTCTGTTCCCGACACTGCCATTGCTCACCACGGAAGATCCACTTCCGCGTTCAGAGCAACCTGCTTCCCGCGACCAGCGATCACCGGAGGATTGTGGGTATTTTCACCACTAAATCTGTCATGATTACTGTTGCGAGGCACCCGTGCCCGCTCTTTTGGCGCCAACCACCTCAGACTCTGATTGGCTCCCTGTCACTATGTAAACCCCCGTCTTTCGGTCACCTGTTGTCAGTCCGTTTACGGACCTCAGTTTACGCTAGGCAAGCTTTTCGACCCTGAGTCACTCCTGTTTTGGCTCCCGTCTATTTCCCAGCTTTGACCCGTTTCCAATGGCCCAAGTTGATATCGGACGGATGGGGTCGATACCGGACAGGACGGGACAGACAAGATATATAACGAATCAGGATATTGAAAATAAACAGGAGGAACTAGATGGGAACGAAAACTGGAGAAAATAATAAACAGGACAAAAATAGACGGGAACGAAACTGGAAATCGATATTAAACAGGACAAAATAAACGGGAACAATACTGGACAGGGTGGCACGGCGGCGCAGTGGTTAGCGCTTATGCGGCACAGTTCTAAGGTCTTGGGAACCTCCTGTGTGGGTTCAAATCCAGCTACCAGACTTCCTGTGCGGAGTTTGTATGTTCTCCCCGTGCTTTCGTGGGTGTCCCCTGCCCACTGCCCGATGATTGCTGGGATGGGCTCCAGGACCCCCGCGACCCTACTGAGGATAAGCGGTGCAGCTAATGAGATGAGATGAGATGAATACTGGACAGGAAATACCAACAAGAAAACAGGGCTGAGTCAGAACAAGGGCAAAGGTTCGTTGACGGACTGACAAAGGAAAAATGAGACCACTGAGCTTAAATAGACAGAAAGCCAATCTGTCACTGGTGCCACAGGGGTGGGGCCAATTGGGCACCACGGCAACCATGACAGTGTCACGTTTTTAGGTTTTTTGTACAAAACAATTATGCAAATAAGAAGATTTCGGTCTAGAATAGTAATATTTATAGAAAATAATCTGGGTCATTTTGTCTGGAATATCCCAAACAATTGTTTCGTTTTGCAAAAAAAACATCACCAATGTGTTTTTAGCGTGTATTAGATATTCAAGTTACTGTAACAAAAACAGAACATATTTTTTTTAAATGGCAGAATTTTCTTCAAACTGCAAAAAAGGGTAGGAAATATAAGGGGCCGCGATCCATTATTAATCTCGAATCACTTTTCTGAATCTTGGTTTTAAAACACCGCACCTAATCTGTTGGTTCTATAGGATCGATGTATAACCGATCAGACACGGTCAGTCAGCTGCTTAACTAGCCGTTTAATGTCCGGTTAGTGACAGTCGACTAAACGCCTGCACGGGGCCGGTAATTGATATAAAGGAGGTAGGGTGGGGGAAGTTGTGCTGCAGTGTCGCCTGTAAAAGCATCCCGAGGCCGCAGGAACCAATATCGGAATTACAATGTGCAGCAGTGCCTTGAGATATGAGCTACTTGTGTCACAATATTTTCAATTTGAGGGCTGCATTTTTAAAGGAAGATAAAATACATGTCCAAGTCTATTTAGCAAAATGCTACCATATAGCATCATTAATTTGTTATAGGTTAGCAGTGCTGCGCATGTTACTGTCACTGTTGCCATGGCGCCCAATTGGCCCCGCCCTTGTGGCGCCAGCTGCAGCTCGTTGACAGATTGGCTTTCTGTCTATTTAAGCTCAGTGCTCTCACTCTTCCTTTGTCAGTCTGTCAACAAACCTCTGCCCCGCGGGACGTGGGTTTCGTCACGGTCCTGTTCCTGTTGGTATTTCCTGTCCGGTATTGTATTTGTCATGTTTAATTCCGGTTTTAATTGCTCTCATTTTTCCTTTGTCAGTCCGTCAACAAACCTCTGCCCCGCGAGACGTGGGTTTTGACTCGGTCCTGTTGGTATTTCCTGTCCGGTATTGTTCCTGTTTATTTTGTCCTGTTAAATATCGGTTTCCAGATTCGTTCCCGTCTATTTTTGTACTGTTTATTATTCCCTGCAAGTTTTTGTTACTGTCCCGTTTCTCCTGTTTATCTTCAATATCATGATTCCTTATTTATCCTGTCTGTCCCGTCCTGTCCGGTATCGACCCCATCTGTCCGATATCAACTCGGGCCATTGGAATCGACGGCAGACTGCTGCCTAACATGCACGACTCCCCATTTCCCGTAAAATAAAAGCTTGTGTGAGAACGTCACGCGTTTGGGTCCTGATCCTGTTTTGGTTCATGACAGACATTATATTTATGGGGGTTGTTTTTGCTAAAACACAGAATGTTGGGTCAAAGCAACCAAAGTATTCTGAGGTCCATTAATGACCCAAATGTGGATTGTTTTTAACTTTTTGGTCATTGATTAGCCTGAAAGGTTACCAGTTTTATACGCATTTCCCAAAAAACATTTTATTCATGTTATTACAATGTTATTACGAGCTTTTCATGCCTTGAGTCGTGGGTTCTGACTAGGTCCTGTTTTGCTGTCCGGTATTATTCCTGTTTATTTTGTCCTGTTAAATATCGGTTTCCAGTTTCGTTCCTGTCTATTTTTGTCCTGTTTATTATTTTCTCCAGTTTTCGTTCCAGTCTAGTTTCTCCTATTTATTTTTGATATCCTGATTCGTAATCTCCCCTGTGTGTCCCGTCCTGTCAGGTATCGACCCCATCTGTCCAATATCAACTCGGGCAATTGGAATCGATCTTGTCGGCCTCTGGCTTCCTATCATTTCACGCCAGACATGCAAGACTCCCCATTTCCCGTAAATAAAAGCTTGTGTGAGAACGTCACGCGTTTGGGTCCTGATCCTGTTCCGGTTCTGGACAGATTGTGTATACGGGAATCTCGTATGTAGAGAGCAGGTATTTGGTTTCGAAAGCCAGAGGTGGTCCGGATAAAAAAAACAGGTCGAAACTGGGAAACAGACAGGAGCAAAACCAGGTGGGAGTCAGGGTCGAAAAAGCGCTTTTTGGTTTCCATCGGTTTCATTTGATCGGACGCATCGCGCTTCTGCGTCCTGGCATTGAGGACACGGCATTGCAGCATATTGGCAAGCTGGTTTGCTTTTCATAGGCGAGTGTCGGAAACGAAAAAGAAAAAAGTGGCCCCTGGGGTAAACACGTGTACGGGGGGGTGGGGGGACAGGGGGCCTGCGGGGCCCCGGCAGCAGGTGGCCCATTGCAGCCTAATGAACAGCGCAATCTGTTACTATCGCAGCCACACAATTAGGCGACTAAGCGTGTCATTATTCGGGGCCAACGAGAAGAACCTATCTTTTCATTCCTGTTTACTCACCCCCCCGCTCCCCTCATTAACCAGAGATTTTCCAGCCTATGCTAATTGGATTCAATAGCGTTCATTTTTGTCCAAAGGATAGCGTTCTGTTCATGCAGAAGCGTGGCGAGGAACGAGAAGAAGGGCCCGGTTTCATTTTTCAAGTGCGGGTTTTTGGGAGAGAAAAAAACGCTCCACGGGTCTGAGACGGATGGAAAAAAAAATGAGAAAAAAAATGGCGGGAAGCTCAAATTAGAAAAGAATTCATTTTCATCCAGGCATGTGGCACCGGTCGGGAACAATTAATAGCCTGGGGTTGAGTTGCTCATGGAGAACAAAAAGCGGGATCAAAAACAGAACTGCGGTATTTTCTTCCTTTTTTGAATTAGAAGGATGAATACAAAAAACAGTAGCTCAGGTAGCGTGGTCGTCTTAGGACCAAGAAGTCGCATGTTCGATTCCCCGGCTTCAGTCAGGACCAGAACGGAAACAGGACGCAATTGTGTTACGTTTCTCACAAGTTTTATTAAAGGAAAGAGGAAGGGCTGTGCCCACGATCCGGTGATGACGGGACGCGGGAAGCAGGTCGCTCTGAACGCGGAAGCGATGGCGGTGTCGGGGACGGAAAAACGGGTCAGTAGCCGGGACAGGAGAGCAAAAACGTGGTCAGAAGCGAGTCGTAAGGCAGGACGGGAGAGTAGACGTGGTCAGGATCAAAAACGGGTCGAAGCCGGGAAACAGACGGGAGCAAAAACAGGTGGGAGTCAGGGTCGAAAAAGGCTTGCCTAGTATTAACTGAGGTTCACAAACGGACTGACAAAAGGGGACAGACAGGACTGGGTTGGAATAGTGACAGGGAGCCAATCAGAACCCGCGCCAAAGGAGCGGGCACAGGTGATGCATATTGGTAATCATGACAGTTTATGAACAAAACATTGCTAAAAACAAGCTTCAGAGACATTCTGTCAGGACCAGAACGGAGACAGGACCCACTTGCGTGCGTTTCTTTTAGTTTTATTGGGAAGAAGGGAAAGGATGTACACACGATCCGGAGATCGCTGGTCGCGGGGAGCCGGATGCTCAGAGGCAGAAGTGGTATTTCCGTGGCGATCGATGGCAGTGTCGGGAGCGGCAAAAACAGGTCAGTAGCCGGGTCAGGAGATCAAAAAACGTGGTCAAGATTAGCAACGAGTCGAAAGCCAGGAGAAGAGAGTAGACGTGGTTAGGATCAAAAATGGGTTGAAGCTGGGATAGAAACTGGGACGAGAACAGGAGTGAGTCGGGGTCGAAAAGCTTGCCTAGTGTTAACTGAGGTTCCCAAACGGACTGACAGATAGACGAGGTGTAGCATATCTGTAATCATGACAGTTTATGAACAAAACAATGTTAAAAACAAGCTTCAGAGACATTCCGTCAGGACCAGAACTGAGATAGGACCCACTTGCGTGCGTTTCTCTTAGTTTTATTGGGAAGAAAGGAAAGGAGGTACACATGATCCGAAGATCGCTGGTCGTAAGGAGCAGTGGTATGGCGGTGTCGAGAGCAGAAAAAAACAGGTCGGTAGCCGGGACAGGGGAGCAAAAAACATGGTCGGAATCAGCAACGAGTAGAAAGCCAGGAGAGGAGAGTAGACATGGTCAGGATCAAAATTGGGTCGAAGCCGGGAAACAGACGGGGACCAGAACAGGAGTGAGACGGGGTCGAAAAGCTTGCCTAGAGTAAACTGAGGTTCGCAGACAGACTGACAACAGGTGACAGATAGACGAGGGCTTGAATAGTGACCGGGAGCCGATCGGAGTCCCAGGCAGTTGGCGTCCATGGAGCGGTCACAGGTTTAGCATTTTGGTAATCATGACAGTTTATGAACAAAACATTGCTAAAAACAAGCTTCAGAGACACTGATTAATTAAACTTAAAATTAAGTTTTTATCAAAACTGCATCCATACCAAAGCTTGACCACTATTTATTTCTCAGAGTTAAATATATTTGTGTTGTCCTAAAATCACAAAAACATGAAACTAAGAATATTTTCTTTGCAAAAATCATGACACCCAAAAACTCCAAATCCCCCCAATTAGAAGATATATTTTGTTTCTCCCGGCCTGGCATTAAATATTTCATGCTCCACACACACGGGCCGCAATTAGAGGGCCATTATCCCTGTCGGGCCCCTGCGAACGGGGGCCTCCGAAGCAGCAATAAAGAGCCCTGTGATGAGCAATGATAACACCGGATGATGAATAGCGTACTAATGAAAAGGCAGAGTTTGGCTAACCCTCGCCGTTCCGTGGGTCATTTGTGCCGGTTTAACTTTTTTAAGGGAGGAGTAGAGAGAGGGTGTTAGGGTCTGGTGGTCCTCCTTCCTCCAGGGGGCGCACCCACCACTTTTTAGATGTTTTACAATCTTTGTACTTACACAAGCCGCACCCATGTATTAGCCGCGTACGCCCACATCAATACTCGTGATATAATCACAAATCTAACCCCAACTGGGCTGTAAGTTCCACGATTATATCTCCATAGACATTGCACAGTCCTAGAATCACAGTCGGCATCATGAATGGAAAATGATACCCGCAATCAAGGTATGATGCAGACTTGTAAAGTCCGGGTGCCATTGAAAGTAATCCAAGGAAACAAGATGTATATTTCCAAAGTTAAGGGTGGGAAAAATATATATCCACTATTGTCCGCTGCGACAACAGACAGATCTACCGGTAACTCAGCTTTACCACATTTCCCATCAGCCCGCGTTTGCTCTGCCCCTTATTCTTTTCTATTTCTTCACTGAATAAGCCGCAGCGCTGAACATATGGGAAAAAAGTAGCGGCTTATAGTCTGGAACTTACGGTAATCAAGTTAAAGTAACCCTACCCAACCCTGCTTATTCCTAATTATCCTCACCTATTCTCAGTTACAGTCTCTGTTTCTGATTTGGACTTTGCCAGGTTAGGAGTTATTTGGACATTTTGTTGGTGAACCCTTGTTTGTCACTTTGTACTTCTCTTCACTATGAAAGGAAATCCCTCTATTTGAGCACCCCTGCTTCCCCCAAATTATGTAAGGACCAGAACGGCTACTGACTTGTTTTTTTCCGCTCCCGACACGCCATCGCTCGCCACGGAAGATCCACTTCCGCGTTCAGAGCGACCTGCTTCCTGCGCCCAGCGATCACTGGATCGTGTGTGCAATCCTTTCCCTTCTTCCCAATAAAACTGAGAGAAACGTACGCAAGTGGGTTCTGTTTCCGTTCTGGTCCTGACAGAATGTCTATGAAGCTTATTTTTAACAATGTTTTGTTCATAAACTGTCATGATTACCGATATGCAACACCTGTGCATGCTCCTTTGGCGCCAACGGCCTCGGACTGCGATTGGCTCCTGGTCACTATTTAAACCCCCGTCTATCTGTCACCTGTTGTCAGTCCGTCAGCGAACCTCAGTTTACTCCAGGCAAGCTTTTCGACCCTGACTCACTCCTGTTCTGGTCCCCGTCTGTTTCCCGGCTTGAATCTTGATCACATCTACTCTCCTATACTGACTTTCGACTCGTTGCTGATTTCGACCATGTTTTTTGCTCTCCTGTCCTGCTACTGACCCGTATTTCCGTCCCTGACCCCGCCATCGCTCGCTACGAAAGTGCCACTTCCGCGTTCAGAGCGACCTGCTTCCCGCGACCAGCGATCACCGGATCGTGTGTGCAATCCTTTCCCTTTTTCCCAATAAAACTGAGAAAAACGTACGCGAGTGGGTCCTCTCTCCGTTCTGGTCCTGACAGAATGTCTCTGAAGCTTATTTTTAACATTGTTTTGTTCATAAACTGTCATGATTACCGATATGCAACCCCTGTGCCTGCTCCTTTGGCGCCAACGGCCTTGGACTGCGATTGGCTCCCGGTCACTATTTAAGCCCTCGTCTATCTGTCACCTGTTGTCAGTCCGTCTGCGAACCTCAGTTTACTCTAGGCAAGCTTTTTAACCGTGACTCACTCCTGTTTTGGCTCCTGTCTGTTTCCCGGCTTCGACCCGTTTTTTAATCTTGACCACGTCTACTCTCCTCTCCTGGCTTTCAACTCGTTGCTGATCCCGATCACGTTTTTTGTTCTCCTGTCCCAGCTACTGACCTGTTTTTTCCGCTCTCGACACCGCCATCACTCGCCACGGAAATACCACTTCTTCGTCTGAGCAACCTGCTCCTTGCGACCAGATCATGTGTACCTCCATTCTTCCCAATAAAACTAAGAGAAATGCATGCAAGTGGGTCCTGTCTCCGTTCTGGTCCTGACAGAATGTCTCTGAAGCTTGTTTTTAACAATGTTTTGTTCATTAACTGTCGTTATTACCGATATGGTACACCTGTTGCCGCTCCTTTGGCGCACACTGCCTCGGACTCCGATTGGTTCCCAGTCACTATTTAAGCCCTGGTCTATATTTCACCTGTTGTCAGTTTGTCTGCGAACCTCAGTTTACTCCAGGCAAGCTTTTCGACCCCGACGCACTCCTGTTCTGGTTCCCGTCTGTTTCCTGGCTTCGACCTGTTATTAATCTTGATCACATCTACTCTCCTATCCTGACTTTCGACTCATTGCTGATCCAGACCACGTTTTTTGCTCTCCTGTCCCGGCTACTGACCTGTTTTTGCCGCTCCCGACACCGCCATCGCTCGCCACCGAAGTGCCACTTCGGCGTTCAGAGCGACCTCCTTCCCACGTCCAGCGATCACCGGATCCTGTGTGCAATCCTTTCCTTGTGTTTGGTTAATGGAGTCAGATAACTCATTCGAACAATTTGGTAAACGCTACATTTTGATATTAATTCCCAACAGTCCCCAGTCCAACCACTTAGTTTCACGGACCTAACAGAGTGGAATTTATTTAAGCTAATCCAGTTGTAGCTCTTTAGCTGATCAACTTTTCGCTAGCTGACTTTCAACAGATTAACAAAATGTTAATAACTACATCTTTCACATGTTTTTTTAAATGTACTCAGTAAATCTTCCATAATTTTCCAAAGGATGGTAGAACTTTAAGAGAGCTTTATACAAGTATAACACATTTAAAATATCATAAAAAGTAAAGAGAGTAAAAGTTGAAGCTTACCTTTTTCAACAGTTGAACTCCCACCATGTCGAATGACGTCACTTCCTGTAAATGGCATTTATGGAATTGTAGTCTTTTTGGAGGGCCATTGAGCACATGCTAACAGGGTGGAAAATTACTACCGGGACATGTAGAATTTGAACAAAATAGGAAGTAAAAATATAAATTCACAACATTTAATTCTACAATATAATTAGTATAGTGTATTTTAGCAACAAGGTAAATAAATAAAAGATTCTATAATTTTATGGCTTACGCTTCTTGAGTAAGGAGCAGAATGGAAACAGGACCCAATTGCGTAGCATTTACCACTAGTTTTATTGAAGGAAAGAGGAAGGGCTGCACCCAGGATCTGGTGATTGCTGGACGCAGGAAGCGGGTTGCTCTGAACACGGAAGTGGATATTCCGTGGTGAGCGATGGCAGTGTCGGGGACGGAAAAACAGGTCAGTAGCCGGGACAGGAGAGCGAAAAGGTGGTCAGGGTCGGAAGTGAGTCGTAAGCCAGAATAGGAGAGAAGAGGTGGTCGGGGACAAAAAGGGATCGAAAGCCGGGACGGGAGAGTAGACGGGGTCAGGATCACAGACGGGTCGAAGCCGGGGAACTGGCGGGCGCAACGTAGTGTCATGAGCAGAACGGAACAGGAGAGCAAAAATTGGGTTCGTTTACTCAATTTTATTTAGAAGAGAAAAGAGGACTTGAATCCACGATCCGATGATTGTCGGTCACAGGTAGCAGATAGCAGGAACGTGGAAGTGACACTTCTGTGTCGAGCGAAGGTCGTCGTTGGCAGCAAGAAAACAGGTCGATGGACGGGACGGAGGAGCAAAAACATAAACGGGTCCGGACAAGAGGTCGGTAACTGGTATCAGGCAGGAAACAGGGCAGGATAGAGTCGGAGAGTCACAAAAGCTTGCTTAGCTGGGAGCATAGGTAGGCAGACGATCCGGCGGGTTCTTTCAGGAAGACGGGAGTTTAAAAAGTGTCCAGAAGCCAATCAGGGTCTGGGGCTGTTGGCGCCAGCCACAGGTGCCCGCGGACCAGTAATCATGACAGAGGTGTGGTCGGGGTCGGAACCAAGTCGTAAGCCAGAACGAGAGAGTATACGTTGTCTGGGACAAAAAGAGGTCGTAAGCCGGGACGGGAGAGCAGACGGGGTCAGGATCAAAACAGGTCTTAGACGGGAACAAAAACGGGACAGGTGGGAGTCAGGGTCAAAAAAGGCTTGCCCAGTATACAGTGAATTTCGCAGACGGACTGACAAGTCGCTCTCATACTCAGTTTGTGATCCGAACACGGAAATGGATCTTCCGTAGCGAGCGATGGCGGTGTCAAGGACGGAAAAACAGGTCTATAGCCAGAACAGGAGAGCAAAGACGTGGTCGTGTCAGAAACGGGTCGTAAACCGGGACAGGTGGGTGTCAGGGTCGAAAACGGCTCGCCTAGTATAAATTGGGGTTCCAGACGGACTGACAACAGGGGACAGACAGGAAGTTAATAACATTGCACGGTGAACACAATAAAATTGAGCATGTATGTCACCAAAACTAAATCCAAAATGCAAAATAATTCTTGAAATGTATTTTTATTTCGGGTTAAATGATTACAGACACTTCAAGTAACTAATTAAAGTACTTTTTTATAGACATTTTGCAGATTTTAGAGAAAAATCAGGGTAAGAGAATACACGGACATGAAATATGGCTCCGAGAACCACTCAATTCATAACTGCGAGGCAATCATATACATAGCAACATACGTTTTTTTGTCCCCGCTCCTGTCGTGCTTAAAAGGAGCAGCTCCTTAGTGTCATGTTCATTAATTCATCATTAATTAGGTCCGAAACGGCGAGCCCATATTCTTGAACTCAGTGGGTTCCTCGGATGCTTTGAGGCAGGATTGCAGATTTTTGACCCCACAGTGCTCCAAAATCCAAATAACCCGATCTTATCTAACAAGACCAGAACAGAAACAGAACCCACTCGCGTAACGTTTCTCACAGTCTTATTGGGAAGAAGGGAATGGGTTGCGCCCGTGATCCGGTGATTGATGGACGCGGGAAGCAGGTCGCTCTGATACTTGTGAGCGATGGCTGTGTCGGGGACGGGAAAACGAGTCGGTGTGACATTTCTCACACAAGCTTTTTGTTTTACGGGAAATGGGGAGTCATGCACGTTAGATAGCAGTCTAGCGTGAAATGACAGGAAGTCAGAGGCCGACGAGATCGATACCAATTGCCCGAGCAGATATCGGACAAATGGGGTCGATACCGGAGAGGACGGGACGGACAGGATAGATATCAAAACAGGATTTCGAAATTAAACAGGACAAACTAGACACGAACAAAACCGGAAACCGATGGGGTCGATACCGGACAGGATAGATAACGAATCAGGATATCGAAGATAAACAGGAGAAACTAGACGCGAACGAAAACTGATCACTGGACTCGCTATCTACGTGAACAGAAGGCGGTGTAACCCTGGGCACAAAGATTTCCATCTGCTGCAGGGACGTCGAACTGTTGGCCTACCGTGTGACGTCATCCACTCTGCTGTTGCTAAACTACAAACACAGCACCCCGAGGCCATCCTGTTTATCTGTTAATAAACAACAAAAGGAGACTGCTGGAAGTGTGAATTTCCCTACGGGGATGAATAAAGTATCTATCTATCTATCTATCTATCTATCTATCTATCTATCTATCTATCTATCTATCTATCTATCTATCTATCTATCTATCTATCTATCTATCTATCTATCTATCTATCTATCTATCGATCGATCCATCCATCTATCTTTCTATCTATCTATTTATCTAGACATCTATCTAGACATCTATCTAGACATCTATCTACTGTATCTATCTACTGTATCTGTCTATCTATCTATCTACCTATCCATCTATCTATCTAGACATCTAGACTTCTAGACATCTAGACATCTAGACATCTAGACATCTATCTATCTATCTCAACATCTATCTATCTAGACATCTATCTAGACATCGAGACATCTATCTATCTATCTATCTATCTATCTATCTATCTATCTATCTATCTATCTATCTATCTATCTATCTATCTATCTATCTATCTATCTATCTATCGATTTATCTAGACATCTATCTAGACATCTATATAGACATCTAGACATCTATCTATCCATCTATACATCTATCTACTGTATCTATCTATCCATCCATCCATCCGTCTATCTATCTATCTATCTATCTATCTATCTATCTATCTATCTATCTATCTATCTATCTATCTATCTATCTATCTATCTATCTATCTATCTATCTATCTATCTATCTATCTATCTATCTATCTATCTATCTATCTATCTATCTATCTATCTATCTATCTATCTATCTATCTATCTATCTATCTATCTAATAGTTCAAATAGTAACTTATTTCAAAACAATGCTCTAGGACTGATCCTATGGGACCCCCCTCAGGGGTCCGTTCGATTCCCAGTCCTGCAGGCCAAACATACCCATGACGCGTGCCCCACCCCGTTCAGGGCGCATGCACTTGCCCGAGACCCCGTTTGCCCCCCCACCTTAAATCCCTCCCTTGGGTACACAACATTCTCAAAGGCTGGATTGACACTGCATCTTTAAGTGACTGAAATCTGATTTCCTTTGTGGCTCATATTTTATAATTGTTTATATTATATTTCATATTTTTGATGTGACGTTATAGAGCAGGGGTCTACTTTTTGTTAAAAATTAGCGGAAAGGGGAACCCGATTTGGTATAAATCTCTAAAATAGAAACTTAGCGAGATAGATTGCTAAATAGCTAATGCGGTAGCTTGATAGTTAGCTAAGGAGGTAAACCGGTAAAAAACTGAAAGGGAGCGAGATAGCAAGCTAAAAGAGTAAAGAGCCGTATAGATACAAAAGCTAAAAACAAATTGAAATAGCTAGCTAGAAAGGAAGCCAAAATTTAGCTTGACAACTAGCAAAAAGGATAGAATGTTCGCTAGATAGCTAGCTAAAAGAATAAAAACCCATTTCAGAAAATGGAAAGCTAAAAACAAAGCTAATTAGCCAGCTAGAAAGGAAGCCAACATTTAGCTTGATAATTAGCAAAAAAAGGTGAAATGTTCGCTAGATAGCAATCTAAAGGAGTAAAACCTCATCTGAAAAGATAGAAAGCTTAAAAACAAAGCTAAAAAGCTAGCTAGAAAGGAGGCCAAAATTTAGCCTGATCTCTAGCTAAAAGGGGTTAAATGTTCGCTATATAGTGAGCTAAAAGAGTAAAGAGCCATCTAAATAGATAGAAAGCTAAAAAAAAATTGAAATAGCTAGCTAGAAACGAAGCCAAAATTTAGCTTGATAATTAGCAAAAAAAGGTACAATGTTCGCGAGATAGGGAGCTAAAAGAGTAAAAAAAAACATCTGAAAAGATAAAAAGCTTAAAAACAAAGCTAAATAGCTAGCAAGAAAGGAGGCCAAAATTTAGCTTGATGATTAACAATAAAGGTAAAATGTTTGCTAGATAGCCAGCTAAAAGAGTAAAACCTCATCTAAAAAGATATAAAGCTTAGAAAAAAAGCTAAAAGGCTAGCTAGAAAGGAGGCCAAAATTTACCCTGATCACTAGCAAAAAAGGAAAATGTTCGCTAGATAGCGAGCTAAAAGAGCAACACTTCATCTAAAAAGATATAAAGCTTAAAAACAAAGCTAAAAAGCTAGCTAGAAAGGAAGCAAAGATTTAGCTTGATAACTAGCAAAAAAGATCAATATTCGCTAAATAGCAAGCTAAAAGAGTAAAAACCCATTTTAAAAAATAGAAAGGTAAAAACAAAGCGAAAAAGCTAGCTCGAAAGGAGGCCAAGATTTAGCTTGATATCCAGCAAAAAAGATAAAATGTTCGCTAAAACCCATCTAAAAAGATAGAAAGCTAAAGACAAAGCTAAAATGCTAGCTATAAAGGAGGCCAAAATTTAGCCCGATCACTCGCAAAAAAAGTAAAATGTTTGCTAAATGGCTAGCTAAAAGAGTAAAAACCCATCTAAAAAGATAGATAGCTTAAAAACCAAGCTAAACAGCTAGCTAGAAAGGAGACCAAGATTTAGCTTGTTCGTTAGATAGCAAGCTAAAAATATAAAGTTAACCAGATACCTTCCTAAATGGCTAAAAATATAGATGAAGTGGATCTTCTGTGGCGAGCGATGGCGGCATCGGGAACGGGAAAAAAGTGGGTCAGTCGCCGGGACAGGAGAGCAAAAACATGGTCGGGGTCGTAAGCGAGTCGTAAGCCAGGAAAGAAAAGTATATGTGGTCAGGGACAAAAGAGGTCGAAAGCCGGGACGGGAGAGTAAACATGGTCAGGATCAAAAACGGGTCGAAGCCGGGGAACAGACAGTAGCAAAAAACGGGACAGGTGGGAGTCAGGGTCGAAAAAGGCTTGCCTAGTGTTCACTGAGGTTCGCAGACGGACTGACAACAGGGGACAGACAGGAATGGGTACAAGTACTGATCAGGAGCCAATCATGACAACTAAGGACTTCTTTTCCCATTCCTGTCCAGTTTTCTTTCAATCAAGACGACTTCTACAAATATTCCCCGATTAAACTTGTTTATCTTTATCAGTAGCATCTTGAAAAATATCAATCCTCCGTATTTACGCGACAAACAAACTAGTTCGGCCTTTTGTAATGGAAACGCGGATTCCATTCGGAGTTATAGTGTGTATTTTCAAGCTCCGTAGGGATTCGCGGGTGGGGAAACATCAGCCCCACCTTTTCCCTGGAGAGATTGGCCAAACCTTTAATTGATTTTGTGAGGCGTCCATTCAGGAAAGGATCCGATGGCGTCGGCAGCACGCGCCGCCGTGGTTTTTTTTATCTCGGTTGCACGCGACACTGAGACAGATGCTCATCGGCTGGGGCCGGAGGTCGGGAACCAATGCTTTTCATGTGTACATCTGGATCAGGGATGGTGTTTAAACCATGTCATTTTTCTAATTTGAAAATTTGGTCAACCATTTCAGGGTGTGGCCTGCCCAGTACCCGAGGGTGGCAGGGATGGGCTCAGCACCCTACTGAGGATGGATATTTGGTACGGATATGCAATGCCAGGGTTCACTGTTAAAACACTTTAGGATGAAAACCTACAGAACCAACTGTAGCCATCTGCGGAACAGGTAAATACGCCAGCACCCCCGCGACTTTAGTGAGGATGGATGGATATTTGGTCCGGGAATGCGATGCCAGGGTTCACTATTTAAAGACTGTATGATGAAAACCTACAGAACCAACTGTAGCCATCTGCGGAACAGGTAAATACGCCAGCACCCCCGCGACTTTTGTGCGGATGGATGGATATTTGGTGCGGGAATGCAAATGCCAGGTTTCACTGTTAAAACACTTTAGGATGAAAACCCCCAGAACTGTAAACACCCCAAACACCCGTTCCAATAAGATTGGTTGATCAGTTGAGGTTGGCGGGCCAGGGCTCAGCACCCTAGTAAGGATGGATGGATATTTGGTACGGATATGCGATGCCAGGGTTCACTCTTTAAACACTTTAGGATGAAAACCGACAGAACCAACTGTAGCCGTCTGCGGAACAGGGAAATACGCCAGCACCCCCGCGACTTTAGTGAGGACGGATGGATAATTGGTGCGGGAATGCGATGCCAGGGTTCACTTTTTATACACTTTAGGATGAAAACCCACAGAACCAACTGTAGCCGTCTGCGGAACAGGGAAATATGCCAGCAACCCCGCGACTTTAGTGAGGATGGATGGATATTTGGTGCAGGAATGCGATGCCAGGGTTCACTCTTTAAACACTTTAGGATGAAAACCCACAGAACCAACTGTAGCCATCTGCGGAACAGGTAAATACGCCAGCCCCCCTCTGCGACTTTTGTGCGAATGGATGGATATTTGGTGCGGGAATGCGACGCCAGGTTTCACTGTTAAAACACTTTAGGATGAAAACCCACAGAACAAACTGTAAACACCCCAAGCACCCGATCCAATAAGATTGGGTGATCGGTTGAGGTTGGCAGGGAAGGGCTCAGCACCCTAGTGAGGATGGATGGATATTTGGTACGGATATGCGATGCCAGGGTTCACTCTTTAAACACTTTAGAATGAAAACCCACAGAACCAACTGTAGCCGTCTGTTGAACAAGGAAATATGCCAGCACCCCCGCGACTTTAGTGAGGATGGATGGATATTTGGTACAGATATGCGATCCCAGGGTTCACTGTTTAAACACTTTAGGATGAAAACCCACAGAACCAACTGTAGCCATCTGCGTAACAGGTAAATACGCCAGCACGGAAATGCGGTGCCAGGGTTTAGGCATGAGAAGCCGAGGGATCACACGTTCCTTACAGGGTTGGGTTTGCTGCTAGCTGCCGTTAGCATTATTAGCTTCTCCAAAAAAATGACACAATGCTAAGTCTTTTGCTTTTCATTCTAAAATTCCTTTTGAGTACCAACGAAGAAGAAAAAAAATCTGGCTGGCTTAGTGTTTATTTGACCTGTGATGGGTCCCGGGGGACTCGCATGCTCAAAAATCTACAGGTCCCTACAGAGATCTATGGCCCCCCAAAATTTAGTCTTATTGAGGTTGAAATTGGCATTCAGTTTTAATCATCACAGTTTATTTTTAATACAAATCAGTTATCACTTTTCAGTTCACAACAATATTGTACATTATACAAAATATTATTGCTGAAATAATTATATTCATCTATATTTTCATTCAGTTTTAATCATCACAGTACATTGGTAATACAAATCAGTTATCACTTCAGATTTTTCAGTTCATATATTCTTCGTGGTTTGCTGTCCCGCCACAGTTGTAATGCCTTCTCAAGATCTAATCCATTATCATCCTCCTCATAGCGTCACCAGGAATATAATTGAGTCCTTTTGGGCAGAAAAGTCCTTTTCTTGCTCGGAGTATTCTTTTGTTTATTTTCTTTCGTCGAATCGTTCGCTTCAACACGCGTGTTTTCCTTGCCTTCGCGGTCTTCTGAAGAATTTCTCTGCCGTTTTTTCGTGCCGGAATTATTGCCGTTGTTACCACTTTCTCTGTTATGTTTCGACTTATTACCGACACTGAAGAAATTACAAATTTTTGGTTGATTTGCACTTAATACCAACTGTTTTTTCGGAGGCGTACTTCTCTTTCACTCGACAACCGCCAAAACAATGATGTCATCTCGAAGCGAGACCAAAACAACAATGGCGGATCTGCCTGACGAAAATGTTGGAGTGCGGTAAATCTTTGTTAAAAAAAAAAAAAGGAATCGGGTAATAATGACAATTTGGTGTCAAAAACATGGCGTCCCGGGGACCCACGTTGATTGGACACTATGCGTCCCCAGCAAAAATGATGCGTCTAGGACGAAGGGACGCGGGCAAACCAGAACACTGCTGGCTTGGTATCACGAATAGAGCTGCGAGTATTGATGAACGAATGAATGAATTAGGAGTCATTGAGGAGGGCATCGATCGTGAGCCGATTCGGGATTAATGGATGCCAATAGGTTGTCTCGCTTCTTCGATCGCGGATTAGGCCGAGAAGAGATGGCCGACTCGCCGTCGATTTACTCCGTTACGATTACTTGAGTGAGTTAGGGGACGTTTTTGTCATTCTACTAGTAATATTTACTATACGTTTTCTCCTTACTTGAGTAGAATTGTGAAGAAGAAACAGTACTCTTACTCTGCTACATTGGGCTACTTTGAAGCCGTTACTTAAATACCATGCGTTGTAAAGTTGACTTCCATGCTATGAAATTAACCTGTTTTTATATTCACAATATAAAAACAATCACCACACACATACACATAGTCACGTTTCAAAGATCAGTCTAATTCCATTATTTGTAAATACGTTTCTCAATTTTATTTGATTTTATTGTGAAGTCGCGCTTATGTGTGACTTCATGTGTTAAATCAATAAACCATGCCTACTGACCGAAGTATCCACAAGGGAGGTTAAAACTTCAATAAGTGTTTTTATCTGAATAATTCTGCCAACAAATAGTTTATATCTTGTGTAACTCTCACATGAGTACGCGTCTTTTTGTATATGCTAAGGTACATAGTTTTTTTGTATTGAAGGATTTTATACATTTGACTATAAAGGGTTTTATACGATCGAATACAAATTACATTTAATGCAAAAGATATTCACTGGCTGGGCTGTGGTGCGAGGTCAGGGCACCCTGGTAGAAAATGTTGTTTACAGGAACGGCGGGAACGGGACGCAAGGCTGATAAGATCATCAGCACATCCAGACGCAGAAAGGCCCTGATGACGTAGAAACGCTTGGTGTTTTTCTGAGTATTCCAGACATCGCAACGCCCGGGGGGGCTTCCTTGGCACGCCCATGGGAGGAGTCGGCACGCCATTATGCGGGGAGAAGATGGCAAACAGGAGAAAGCTGAAGGACTTGAGAATTAGGCTTCCCAGAGACTCCAACGACACTAATTCGGCTAATTCGATGGAGTTCACTTAGTTAAATACTTTAAGAAATTAAATCTTCCCCCGTGTGGAAATGCCGGTCTGTTGTCGGTCTTTTCACAAAAAGAAACAAGCATGCATTGTTAGTTTTTTAAATTCAGATGTCACCAGTGACCCAAAGGCGGCACTAGTGAAGAAGTTCAGAAAATGCCGGACAGTCGCTGGTTAAATACATTTTCATTTCACATCTATTCATCTAGATCACAGGTGTTAAACAGGCGGCCCGCGGGCCAGATCAGGCCCGCTAAGGGATTGAATCCGGCCCGCGAGACAACACTCAGAGAAGCGCAAGAGAAAAACAAGCTGCAGGTTGAAATATGTCAACTTGATGTTGCCAAAGCCAGGTGCCTCCAACAAAGACACTGTACTTGTATTTATTTCTCTCTCTTTCTCTCTCTCTCGCTCTCTCTCTCTCTCTCTTTTCCACCCCTTTTCTCACGCTCTCTGTCTCTGTCTCTTTCACTCTCTGAGTCTCTATTTTTCTCTTCCTTTGTTGCTCTTTGTCTCTTTCTCTCTCTGTGTCTTTTAACCTCTTTTACTCTCACTTCCTTTTTTCCTTTTCTCTCTTTTCTCTTGCTCTCTTCCTGCCCTTCGCGCTTCCTTTTCTCTTTTCTCTCCTTCTGTCTTTCTATTTCTCTGTGGATTTCTTTCTTCCTCTCCCTTTCTTTTCCCCCTCTCTCACGACTTTTCATCTTTTGTTTCTTACACTCTCTCCCTCTCTCTCTTTTTTGTCCCACCCTCTCTCATTTTCCATCCTTCTCTGTTATTTATCCCTCTTTTTCTTTCTCTTTAATCTACGGGTCAAGCCCCCTGATCTAGATATTTATTCATGTATTTTTGATGGAGCCATTTTATTGTATGGAACTTATTTTAAATAATTTATTCATTTATTTATTGATGGAATCAATGTATTCTTTTATCCATCTAGTTATTTATTCATTTAAATACATAGATAGTTTGACTACAGATATAAAGTAAAAAATTAAAAAAGAAATCCGAATCCAAGAGCCTTTAATATGTCGCAGAAGCAATAGGACTAAACGTCATCGCCACAAAGTGTGTATTTTGATATGCATATGAAACCCACGAGTGATGCAATGCGTATTACAGGACGTTATACTCAAAATTTCAGAATAAAATATTTACGTTTACCTCATCTCATCTCATCTCATCAGCTGTACCGCTTGTCCTTATTAAGGTCGCGGGGGGGGGGGGGGCTGGAGCCCATCCCAGCCATCTCCGGACAGTGGGCAGGGGACACCCTGAACTGGTTGCCAGCCAATCGCAGGGCACACGGGGACAGACAACTCACTCGCTCATTCACACCTAGGGACAATTTGGACTGGACAATTCACCTGAAATGCATGTTTTTGGAACGTGGGAGTGCCCGGAGGAAACCCACGCAAGCACGGGGAGAACATACAAACTCCGCACAGGAAGTCTGGAGCTGGATTTGAACCCACGCAGGAGGTTCCCGTGACTTGAACTGTGCCGCACATGCGCTAACCACTGCGCCGCCGTGCTGCCTTTGTACGTTTAATCGGACGACTACTTTATACTTCTACTTGAGTCATATTACTCTGAAGTAACAGTCATTTTACTCGAGTAACGGTTTTGGCTACTGTACCCAACCGTGTTTGACGGACAATTGATATTTTGGAGCATATGATATTGTTTCAACTTTCTCTTCCTGTGTGGGCCGATAATCTGACTCTCACTTCCTGGTTTTATCATCGGACATTTCCTGTTTGCCCGTTTGTTTCCTTTTCGTCCGGCTCTCAGAGGAAATCGTGGACCGTTTTACTGGACTTGATTAGAAGGAAGTCTGTGTCTTTATACACTCGGTGTTTGACCTCAGGGAGACATTTATTGTTTCGCTCCCGACGCTGTTCTTGGTAGGATTTGCAGTCGGTATCGCTAATGTCGATATACCGAAATTGAATAAAAGGCAACTCGTCGATTATTAAATCCGTTCTTTACAGTTGCTTAGTGGTTTAGATGTTCTGTAGATGAAAAAATAAATAAAATAAATGTTCACCAGCTATATCCACACCATTGTTCCACATAACCTGCACTTAAATAATCAGGAAACATGAATTTAAGGACTGTGCCTACAGCAGAGTCTGCCATGTCATTGTCTTTCAATGTACCGTATTTTCCGCACTATAAGGCGCACCTAAAAGTCTTAATTTTTTTCAAAAGCTGACCATGCGCCTTATAATACAGTGCGCCTTATATATGGATCAATATTAAATCGCAAGGTCTCGCAACTTACGCAACAGCCGCCGACTCGATTTTCCCCCGAACGTGGAGTAGTCCGCGGTGTATGCTAGGATTTATATACCGGCGTTTCATTGGCTAACCAATGTGTCAATCATCATTTGAATCGATCACTATTGGCTGAAGTTATTCGGAGCCTCGGATTGGATTGATGGCCAAACCAAACCCTGCAATTGGCCGAAAAAGATGTGTCAATCATCAGTTAAATCGATTGCTATTGGCTGAAGTTATTCGGAGCCTCGGATACGCTAGAGGGCCAAAACAAAGCCTGCAATTGGCCGAAAAAGATGACTGAATAGCAAGCTTGCTAAACTACGCCATAAAGAAACATGTTTCATTAGTCTGTATTTGTAAATATTTGACTCTCCTGGATTTACTACACTCACGCTTGTAAGAAGACCATGATTGCGTATCATTACGTGAGAACTTAGGTGAGCTATGCGGCTTTCTATTTTCCCGGTATCTTGTTTTAGAACGATCTTGATGTTGCTGTGATGAGTTGAGTGAATTCAACTCAATTCCAAGTGTTTATTGTCATACGCACAGTAAAGTTGCGAGCGAAAAAGAAAATAGAAACTAAGGAATGGTTGGCATTTCTTGAATCCCAAGCCTTTAACCTTCCGAATGATATTTGAAACGATGCATTTGAGTGACATCGTACGGACACCGCATCCGCACGTGTCTACGACACGTATTTGCTTCTTTGCAAGCTTTGGGAATGTTAAGGGGGTAATAAGTTGGACTGAACCATCTGACTGTTTTGTCGACGTTCCCATTGTAGCGCCTTATAATCCGGTGCGCCTTATTTATGGAAGATATAGGACCAAAAATTATTTTTTGGGGGTGCGCCCTATAACCCGGTGCGCCCTATAGTGCGGAAAATACGGTAACTGTCATTTCCATCTTCTACTTCCGTGACAGGTTTGTTTTTTGTTCCTGTTCAAAACATTGTTAAGTTTGGTGTTTGTTTGCACATTTTGTCATTTGTTTGTTATTTTGTTCCTGGGTGTTTTTATTCCTTTCTTGCATTTCTTGCAGCGTGACTCAAAGACTGAAATTCAATCATTTTTTATCATCCCTGTTTGTCACGATTCTGTCACTTGCCCGCTAGTTGCCCTCACCTGTGCTAACTCTTACAGCCCCGGCTGCCACTCGTTCCATAATTATCCCTCTCCCTATTTAATCACTTCATTTTAGTTCACTCTTGGTCAAACTGTTAGCGAACCTCAGCGCATGCAATGCAAGCACTTTTGACTCTGCCTCCCGTTTTGATCTCGACCTGTACCTGTTTCCTACCTGATTCCGTCCCCTGTTTCCGGTATTGATGCCCTACCACACTGTTCTCCTGTTCTACCTGACTTGTTCCGATATCCGATCACGCTCTGTTTTCCTGTCCCAGCTACCTGACTTATTCCGATCCACGACCACGCTTCATTCTCCTGTCCCAGCTACCCGACTTGTTGTGATCTTTAACCACGCTTTGTTCTCCTGTCCCGGCTACCCAACTTGTTCCGATACACGAAAATGCTTAGTTTTCCCGTCCTGGCCACCCAAGTTGTTTGATCTACGACCATGCTCCTTTCTCCTGTCCCGGCTACCCGACTTACTCTGATCCACGACCATGCTTTGTGCTCCTGTCACAGCTACCCGACTTGATCCGATCTCCGACCACAATCTGTTCTTCCATCCAGGCTACCCGACTTGTTCCGATCTCTGATCACGCTACGTTCTCCCATCCTGGCTACCCAACTTGTTCTGATCCACGACCAAGCTTCGTTCTCCTGTCCCAGCTACCCGACCTATCCGATCCACGACCACGCTTTGTTCTCCCATCCCAGCTACCCGACTTGTTCCAATCCACGACCACGCTTCGTTCTCCTGTCCCAGCTACCCGACTTGTCCGATCCACGACCACGCTTCGTTCTCCTGTCCCAGCTACCCGACTTTTTCCGATCCATGACCACGCTTTGTTCTCCCATCCCAGCTACCTGACTTGTTCCAATCCACGACCACGCTCCATTTTCCTGTCCCAGCTACCCGACTTGTTCTGATCCACGACCACGCTTCATTCTCCCATCCCAGCTACCCGACTTTTTCCGATCCACGACCACGCTTTGTTCTCCCATCCCAGCTACCTGACTTGTTCCAATCCACGACCACGCTCCATTTTCCTGTCCCAGCTACCCGACTTGTTCTGATCCACGACCACGCTTCATTCTCCCATCCCAGCTACCCGACTTTTTCCGATCCACGACCACGCTTTGTTCTCCCATCCCAGCTACCTGACTTGTTCCAATCCACGACCACGCTCCATTTTCCTGTCCCAGCTACCCGACTTGTTCTGATCCACGACCACGCTTCATTCTCCCATCCCAGCTACCCGACTTTTTCCGATCCACGACCACGCTTTGTTCTCCCATCCCAGCTACCTGACTTGTTCCAATCCACGACCACGCTCCATTTTCCTGTCCCAGCTACCCGACTTGTTCTGATCCACGACCACGCTTCATTCTCCCATCCCAGCTACCCGACTTTTTCCGATCCACGACCACGCTTTGTTCTCCCATTCCAGCTACCTGACTTGTTCCAATCCAGGACCACACTCCATTTTCCTGTCCCAGCTACCCGACTTGTTACGATCTCCAACGACGCTCCGTTCTCCCGTCACGGCTACCCGACTTGTTCCAATCCACGACCACGCTTCGTTCTCCTGTCCCAGCTACCCGACTTGTTCCAATCCACGACCACGCTTCGTTCTCCTGTCCCAGCTACCCGACTTTTTCCGATCCACAACCAAGCTTCGTTCTCCTGTCCCAGCTACCCAACTTGTCCGATCCACGACCACGCTCCATTTTCCTGTCCCAGCTACCCGACTTGTTCTGATCCACGACCACGCTTCATTCTCCCGTCCCAGCTACCCGACTTTTTCCGATCCACGACCACGCTTCGTTCTCCCGTCCCAGCTACCTGACTTGCTCCGATCACGCTCTGCTCTCGCCACCTGTCACTGGCCGCGTGTGCTTCCTGTTCCACCTGTCCAGCAAGCACCAGATCACTATCTTATCCTCTCACCCTGACTTCCCCGATCCCTTAACCAAGTATTGTGTGAACGTTACGCATTTGGGTCCACTGCTTATTCCATTTGCGTGTATACAGTGATTCCCCTGTTCAGTGTATTAACAGACATAAAATAATCATTGTTGATTATCCGAGAACATTCCGCCGCCGAGGCTTTTATCACCCAAAACACAGACAGAATGTGTAGAAACAACATAGTGATTAATGCATGCAAACTACATAATTGAACTGGTAATTACCCGCAATTTACGGCGCCTAATTTGCTCCGGCACTCATTAAATCCAACTCCGAGACAAAATATATGATATAAAACGAGTATTAGCGTGCATTACTTTTTCATGTTAGGAATAAAGCTGAAAGAGGAAAAGATGTATTATTTATCGACTCTTGTTTCCATGAGGGAGAGCGCCGTGAGCGCACCAGGAATCGTTAAATGTATTTCTGTCAGAACCAGAACAGGATCAGGACCCAATCGCGTGGCATTCTCACACAAGCCTTTTATTTTACGGAAAATGGGGAGTCATGCACGTTAGGCAGCCGGACTGGCGTGGAAGGACAGGAAGCCAGAGGCTGACGAGATAGATACCAATTTCCCGAAATGATATCAGACGGATGGGGTCGATACCGGACAGGACGGGACAGACAGGATAGATAACGAATCAGGATATCGAAAATAAACAGGAGAAACCAGACGGGAACGAAAACTGGAGAAAATAATAAACAGGGCAAAAGTAGACGGAAATAAAACTGGAAACCAAAATTAAACAGGACAATATAAACGGGAACAATACCGGACAGGAAATACCAACAGGACCAGGACCGTGTCGAAACCCACGTCTTGCGGGGCAGAAGTTCGTTGACGGGCTGACAAACGAAGAGTGAGAGCACTGAGCTTAAATAGACGGAAAGCCAATCTGTTAACAAGCTGCAGCTGGTGCCCCACGGGCGGGGCCAATTGGGCGCCATGGCAATTGTGACAATTCAAAAGTTGAATATTCTGAAATGCTGACCTACTCACCCGGAGATACACGATTTACGGTTAAGTGCTACCTCTACTTACGAATTTACTTTGTTCTGGGAGTAACTTTGTAACATGAAACATTTGTAAGTAGAGGCACCTTTTGAATGTAAATGCGCTAATCCGTTCTAAGCCCATCAAAAGTATGATATTTCTTTAATAAATAATAAATGAGCATCAGAACAAGAAAAAAATACATATAAGAATTAGTTTACAGCTCAATTAACATAAAACAAGAGGCACATGATGTAAATAAACAAAGATTTGAGGAAACAATATTGATTTACCTGTCATGATTACTGATGCGGGGCACCTGCGGCTGCCCCGTTGGCACCAGCAGCCATGGACTCTGATTGGCTGTTGGACTCTTTTTAAACTCCTGTCTTCCAGCAAGAATTCGTCAGATCGTCTGCGAACCTATGCTCCCAGCTAAGCAAGCTTTTCTACTCTCCGACTCTATCCTGCCCTGTTTCCTG
Source organism: Urocampus carinirostris (assembly GCF_059441175.1). NCBI lineage: Eukaryota > Metazoa > Chordata > Actinopteri > Syngnathiformes > Syngnathidae > Urocampus > Urocampus carinirostris. The sequence goes on along the minus strand of NC_142358.1, from coordinate 40,900,314 downwards.
CCTGATACTTTTTCCCGACCTCTTTTCTGGACTCGTTACCGCCCTTGCTCCCCTATCCTGGCCATCAACCTGTTTTGCCCTGTTTCTTGTCCGATACCTGTCGCTGACCTCTTTTCTGGACTCGTTACTACCCTTGCTCCTCTGTCCCAGCCATCGACCTGTTTTGCCCTGTTTCCTTCCGGATACCTGTTACCGACCTCTTTTCTGGACCCGTTTCTGCTTCTGCTCCTCCGTCCCGCCCATCGACCTGTTCTGCCCTGTTTCCTGCCTGATACCTGTTGCCGACCTGTTTCTGGACCCATTTCTGCTTTTGCTCCCCTGTCCCGGCCATCGACCTGTTTTGCCCTGTTTCCTGCCTGATACCTGTCGCTAACCTCTTTTCTGGACTCGTTAGTACCATTGCTCCTCCGTCCCGCTCTCTTTCTTAATAAAACTGAGTAGGAAAAACGCTATTGGGTCCTGTCTCCGTTCCTGGTCTGTGACAAAACGTAGCCATTATAACTAAGTATGTTGAATGAGCAGTACCGTTTTTGTTCCTGTCGCATGCGACTTCCTGAACGGCACAAGCTCACCACACAGAAGCAGGCTCATTTCCCGCAGTCTTTCGTCACTTTTATCAGCCACGCCAAAAAGATGGCGAAAATGGCGAAAATAGGAAACGGGTTATCGTCGGGCTAGCGCGGCTAATCAGTTCAGGAAGTCGGGCGCGCGAGAGGAACTTGTGTGTGTGAGCGTGGATTTCGAAAGCCCTATGCAGTTCGGGGTCGGGGACGGGGGTCTTTCCGTGCGTGCCGTCGTCCTCGTCGGTGAGTCAGCTGTTTGTAAGGGGAGAGTAAATATTTAGATCCGGTCGGGAACAAGTGTTTCCCTTCCTGAGCTGCAGAACAATAATTGCCTCTGGGTCTGCTTCTCAGAATAGCAATAATAATCACACTTCCCTGCATTCATTCGAGGACCTCATTGTCCCAAACGGCCTGCTGGCAAAAGACAAGGTCGGCCATGAAACAGTATTGAGAACGCTAAAATGCCAAGAGGGATTTGAGGAACGATGATGTAGGTACGCTGACCCGTTTTTACCCTTTTTAGAGCCGAGTGTCGTGATTACTGTTGTGACTCAGTTGTGCCCGGGTTCTGATTGGTTCCCGATCAGTATTTGAACCCACTCTTGTCTGTCCCCTTTTGTCAGTCGTCCGTCTGCAAACCTCAGTGTATACTAGGCAAGCCTTTTTCGAACCTGACTCCTGCCTGTCCAGTTTTGGCTCCCTGTTGCTGACCTGTTTCTGGACCTGTTTCTGCCCTGTTCTTCCGTCCCGGCCATCGACCTGTTTTGCCCTGTTTCCTGCCTGATACGTGTTGCCGACCTCTTTTCTGGACTCATGGGCGGCAGTAGCTCAGGAGGTAGAGCGATCGTTTTAGGATTAAGGGATCCCAGTTCGAATCCCAGCTTGTCCGTGTTACATGCCGAAGTGTCCTTGGGTAAGACACTGAATCCCCAATACCCCCAATAAGCAGGTTAGCGCCTTACATGGCTGCACAGATCACGGCCGTTATTGGGAAATGTGAAGCACAATGTAAAGCGCTTTGGGAAGTCATTGACTTGAAAAGCGCTATATAAATGCAGATCATTTCATCACTGCCCTTGCTCCTCTGTCCCGGCCATCAACCTGTTTTTCCCCGTTTCCTGGCTGATACCTGTTGCCGACCTCTTTTCTGTACTCGTTACCGCCCTTGCTCCCCTGTCCTGGCCATCAACCTGTTTTGCCCTGTTTCTTGTCCGATACCTGTCGCTGACCTATTTTCTGGACTCGTTACCACCCTTGCTCCCACGTCCCGGCCATCGACCTGTTTTGCCCTGTTTCCTGCCTTATACCTGTTGACGACCTCTTTTCTGTACTCGTTACCGCCCTTGCACCCCTGTCCTGGCCATCGACCTGTTTTCCCCTTTTTCTTGTCCGATACCTGTCGCTGACCTTTTTTCAGGACTCGTTACCACCCTTGCTCCCCCGTCCTGGCCATCGACCTGTTTTGCCCTGTTTCTTGTCCGATACCTGTCGCTGACCTCTTTTCTGGCCTCGTTACCACCCTTTGCTCCTCTGTCCCGGCCATCAACCTGTTTTTCCCCGTTTCCTGCCTGATATCTGTCGCCGACCTCTTTTCTGGACACGTTACCGCCCTTGCCCCTCTGTCCCCGGCTATCGACCTGTTTTCCCGCTGCCTACGATGACCCTCGCTCGACACGGTAGTGCCACTTCCGCGTTCCTGCTATTTGCTACCCGTGTCCGACGGTCATCGGATCCTCTCTTTATCAGTAAAACGAACGCTATTGGGTCCTGTCTCCGTTTCTGGCTTCTGATGAATACAAAATCCATACAAGCGCCATCAAAGAACCTCTCAAAGACGAACCGAGTGTTCCGTTTTGAGTAAATAACCTCTCCCTTTATAACAATCAGCCCCTCGATCGGAAAGCCGATAGGCGACAGACTAAATTCTGCGCAAAGAATTATGACCGTCCGGACGTTACAGGACGGGAAACGGGTCAGAAAGAGACGCCGGGCCGTCACAAAGAGACGCCGGGCCGTCACTCAAAGGCATCCATTTTTAGCGTCTAAATCCTTCGAGCTGACGAATGACTCTCGGAAAGCTATCCTGTCGCCATGCGCTAACACGCGCACGCACCGCCGGCGGGAAAATCTCATCTTATTTACAATAACCCGACTCCGGAGCGAGAAGGCGATGAAATTCCCGATGACAAATCAAAGAGGCGAAGACGAGAGGCAGAGAGCGACGGCCCTATTCGGGGGGCTTCGTTCCTTAAGTATGCATGTTGATCCTGTTTGGATGAAATGCAATAACAGGTCCGCAAAGACCCTCCCGAGTCCCCCCCGAACCGCCATCTATTTATCATCCCCACGTCGTCTGTCGCTGGAAAGGAGATATGGCTTTCCCAAAAAAAATGGAGCTGATCCAATTTCCATAAATTTTCCCGGCAAATGCGATATTTCTTTCATCGGCGAACAACATAAACTATTTAAAAAAAGATGGCCGACTTTTCTTCCCGGCCTATCGGATCCCGTCATCATGAACTGCGTCGTGGTTTACTTTTCGCGGCTACTTTTCGTGTTTTATGATTCGGTGGATGGAGCAACGGACCCATGTGGGGGGGAAGGAGGAACTTGTCACAAACCAGAACGGGAAACAGGAAGCAGAACCCAATCGCGTAACGTTACTCACAGTTTATTGAGGAGAAGAGGAATGAGCGCACATTCGATCCGTGGATCGTTGGACGCGAAAGTAGATTGATCGTGTTGGGAATCAATATCAAAATGAACCGTTTACCAAATTTTTCGAATTAGTTAGGGCAGATTTAATTTCATTAACAATTTAACTAAGTGTACTCCATCGAAAACGGACAAATTAGTGTTATTGGAGTCTCTAGGAAGCCCTTTTCTGAAGACCTTTAGCTCTCTTCTATTAGCCATCTTCTCCCCCATAATGGCGTGCCGACTCCTCCCATGGGCGTGCCAAGGAAGCCCCCCCCCCTGGGCTTCACCATCTCGTAGAAGAGTCCCGATGTCTGGGGTACTCAAAACAACACCGAGCGTTTTTACGTTTTTGCGTCTGGATGTGCTGATTATCTTATCAGCCTTACGTCCCGTTCCCGCCGTTCCTGTAAACAACACTTTCCACCAGGGTGCCCTGACATTGAACTACAGCCCATTCAGTGAATATCTTTTGCATTAAATGTAATTTGTAGTCAATCGTATAAAATCCTTTATAGTCAAATGTATAAAATTCTTCAATCGCCACGAGGAAGTGGTCAGAATCAAACAGATCAGGGTGAGAACAAAACAGGGGCAAAACACAGGACTTGACAAAACAAGAGCAAAAAAAAAAAAAAACACTGGCAAAACGGGGATTCACAGGGCTTGGAAAAACAAGAGCAAAAACACAGGCAAAAACGGAGATTCACAGGGCTTGATGTATCACAAAAGAGTCTAGCAGGAGTCTCGCAGACGCTCCGACAAACGGCAACTCACAGGACAGCGTTTAAGTAGTCACAGGGAGCAATCTGTAAACGCGCTTTAGCTGGTGTCCATGGGCGGTGACCAATTCGGCACCATGGCAACCGTGACAGAACTGGAGACAGCGGTGCTTGAAAACAACACAATCAGGAACAACGTAGCAAACAATTAAAATGTCCAAACAAGAAATAAGGAAATAAAAACCAAACCTCACAGAGATTAAACTAAAAACACAGAAACTGTAAATGGAATTTTCCAAACTGGAAACAAACAACCTCACCTGATATAAAGGTAGATATGAAAATGGTAACGGCACACGATATGAAAAAGGACAATGAACCAACCAAACGGTAGGGATCAAAATGCTCTTTTGAAAGGGTGCTCAATCACCACACACCTGTGCCCAGTTCAAACTTCAGAGACGCCAAAAGGGAACATCAAACTGGTTAGAAATACACAACTTGAGCAAATACGTTTAAGCCTACTTTACATTTAGTGACATTGATTTATGATGCCATGAATCACATTACTCAAAGGACTGCAGAGGCAACAATGACACCATTGCCTGATCTGAAACCGACATGCGGGCAAGGAAAAACTAAAAAACCTCAGCATGGGGAAAATAAGAAACCTTGAGAAGCGGCCTCACAAGTGTAAATCGCTGTTCCTGGATGACCAGGGTGCAATGGATTTTGCATTGGGTAACAATACACAAATTGTAGTTAGCATCCATTAAAATGATCGTAGAATTGTTAGAGAAGTTCAAGACAGCGACGAGACAGCTTCCCATCTCAGCCAGATATGGTCAATGATTATGAGATGCTTCAGGTCCAGGTGCTGGTCCACTGCCTCATCCCAGGAGACAGGAAAAGAAAATATGAAGTGGGCATCAAGCATAAGCCCGAGTTGATATCGGACGGATGGAGTTGATACTAGACAGGATGGGACAGACAGGATTGACAACAAATCAAGATATCGATAACTAACAGGAGAAACTAGACAGGAACGAAAACTGGAGAAAATAATAAACAGGACCAGAATAGACGGAAACAAAACTGGAACCCAAAATAAAACCGGACAAAAATAAACGGGAACAATACCGGACAGGAAATACCAACAGGAACAGGACCGAGTCGAAACCCACGTCTTGCGAGGCAGAAGTTCGTTGACGGACTGACAAAGAAAAAAATGAGAGCACTGAGCTTAAATAGACAGAAAGCCAATCTGTCAATGAGCCGCAGCTGGTGCCACACGGGCGGGGCCAATTGGGCACGACGGCAACCGTGACACACACTGGCGCGGCCAATTGGGTGCCATGGCAACCATGACACCAAGAACCTGCAGATTTCTTCTTGGCTCTTGGAGTCACTGTAGATCAGCGTTTTTCAAGGAACACAGAGGAAATCAAAAACAGGGTTTTACAGCTTTTGGGACACTGCCCCCTGCAGAAAACGAGGGATTACTGCATTCCACCTTGAGCGCTATCAAGTCGGGCAATGGCCTTAGTGGCGGAGGAGGAGACGTCCGCGACCCGGGACGGCCCGGTCATAAATCTCCACTGCCAGGTCCAACTCTTCCACCCGATCGGTACAGACGGCGCCAATAAATGTCGTGCATTCCAGCCACTTAACCTCTTGTTATTTTTGCGGTCGGATGAAATCAAATTCCGATTAATTACCCGCTCATATCTCCTTTGCTGTCTAATGAGTAATACCGAGGCAAGAAGTTAAGTGGCTTTATTTTTTCTTCTGGATTGACGTAAACATAACGGGACAGGAACAATCCCAGGGAATCCGAGCATCAAGGAACCCTAAGGGTAAAGAAATCTGCATGCTAATTATTTACTCAGTAAAACGAACATCTCTGTCATGATTACTGATTCGGGACACCTGCCCCGTTGGCGGCAACAGCCACTGACCCTGATTGGCTGTTGGACTCTTTTTAAACATCTGTCTTCCGAAAAGAAGCCGTCAGACCGTCTGCAAACCTATGCTCTCAGCTAAGCAAGCTATTTTACTATCCGACACTATCCTGCCCTGTTTCCTGCCCGATACCTGTTGCCGACCTCTTTTCTGGACCTGTTTATGCTTTTGCTCCTCCGTCCCGGCCATCGACCGTTTTTGCCCTGTTTTGCCCTGTTTCCTGCCTGATACCTGTTGCCAACCTCTTTTCTGGACCTGTTTCTGCCTTGCTCCTCCGTCCAGGTTATCGACCTGTTTTGCCCTGTTGTCTGCCTGATACCTGTTGCCGACCTCTTTTCTGGACCCGTTTCTGTTTTGCTCCCCCGTCCAGGCCATCGACCTGTTTTGCCCTGTTTCCTGCCTGATACCTGCTGCCGACTTCTTTTCTGGACCTGTTTCTGCTTTTGCTCCTCCTTCCCGGCCATCGGCCTGTTTTGCCCTGTTTCCTGCCTGATACCTGTTGCTACCTCTCTTCTGGACCTGTTTCTGCCTTGCTCCTCCATCCCGGCCATCGACACGTTTTTTCTCGCTGCCAACGACTACCGTCTGCTAACATATGCTCTCAGCTAGGCAAGCTTTTGTACTCTCCGTCACTATCCTGGCCTGTTTTCCTGCCTGATACCTGTTGCTGACCTCTTTTCTGGACCTGTTTCTGCCTTGCTCCTCCGTCCCGGCCATCGACCTGTTTTGCCCTGTTTCCTGCCTGATACCTGTTGTTGACCTCTTTTCTGGACCAGTTTATGCTTTTGCTCCTCTGTCCCGGCCATCGACCTGTTTTGCCCTGTTTTGCCCTGTTTCCTGCCTGATACCTGTTGCCGACCTCTTTTCTGGACCTGTTTCTGCTTTTGCTCCTCCGTCCCGGCCATCGACCTGTTTTGCCCTGTTTCCTGCCTCATACCTGTTGCCTACCTTTTTTCTGGACCAGTTTCTGTTTTGCTCCCCCGTCCCGACCATCGACCTGTTTTGCCCTGTTTCCTGCCCGATACCTGTTGCAGACCTCTTTTCTGGACCTGTTTCTGCTTTTGCTCCTCCGCCCCGGCCATCAACTTTTTTTTCTCGCTGCCAACGAGGACCCTCGCTCGACACGGAAGTGCCACTTCTGCGTTCCTGCTACCCGTGACCGACAATCACCGGATCGTGCATGCAAGCACTGATCTCTTTCTTAATAAAAAACGAATAAAACGAACGCTATTGGGTCCCGTCTCCGTTCCTGGTCTGTGACAATCTCTGTCCTTTATAAATACATCATATGCGACCATACCTCAATATTGGACCATAACCAGTTCGTGATTGGTCCTAATAAAAAGTTATTCGAGTCCCGATATATTACTGTATGTACTGTATGTACGACAAAAAATAGGCAAGGGCCATATATCAGTATCAGCGCCGATACCGCCCTTATTTTAAGGTATCTTGTACTGATACAAGAATTTACTTCTCATTAACTTGTCTTCTTCCCACTTTGACCTTCACTATTTTTCGTAAGTAACGGTTTCAAAACAAGGTGAAAGCAGAGTTCTTTCGTAAATATGTCACAAAATACTGCAAACAGAAAGTTTATGAATGTATTTCCATTCGGGGTAGTGGGAGAGAAAGGAGCGCGCCGTGTGTGCATACCGCTCACCCAATAAAATTGTTCTGTCTGCTTGACTAGGGTTTTTAGGTAAATACCATTGGTTCTGTGGTTTTTTTTTCATAAAGTGTCCCAACAGTCAACTTATATTAATGAGATTCGATAAAAAGGATTCTTTAGCAATGTACCACCAAAACGGGGTCTGTTGGTGTGTCACCTTGACTGTAAACTTAGGTAAGAGTGGGGCGTTTATTTACTGGACTGAATAGTTGGTATAAACAGCTTTGCTTCAACTGTGCACACACTGAACTTGTCTGAGGAGGAAATTTGCACAAGTAGCATTTAATCTCCGAGCCGTGCGTATTCATTAAAAGAGCCATAAGTTCCCGACCCCTGCTTTAGATCGAGGGTTTTTATTTTCTTAATTGAATCTTTCTCAACCACAATGCTTAAACCAGACTTTTAACTTGAAAGGGCATTCCAAAATAAGGATGAAATGACTTTGGCACCAAATTTAGAGTGAACTGAACTTTTCGAACTTGGCAAGAAGGACGTTAGGAGAGTCGGTCCGGGTGGGTCGGGCAGAACCTGGTCCCAGGTAAACCAGCACCGCCGCCGGTTGTCAGTCCGTCTGCTAACCTCGGTGCATACTAGGCAAGCCTTTTTTCGACCCTGACTCCCACCTGTCCCGTTTTTGCTCCCGTCTGTCTTTGTCTTCAGACAGGGCCTCATTAGAGAGCAGTGGATGACACTCCAGACACGTCTTTATGTAGACTAATCATATTACAGCTAGCGTGCTCGGTCGCCCCCCTGGGAACGGAGGACAGTGAGGGAGCACGGGAGGAGGCGGTAGAACTTCACAATCTGATTTGTTGGACCCGACTCAATGTAATCTAGCACCTCTGACTGACAGCGTTTTATCTATCCGTCCATCTCGTTCGGCGCATGTGCGTCACGTGACTCCTCCCCCTCCCGCCAACCGGCGACACCCGTTTCCCACCCCACCCACGCTGTCACTTCTGACAAGCTGCTTTAATGGCCGCCGCGTGCCTCTGACCACCGAGCACAGTCATTAACCTTCACCGGCATAATTGAATTCAAGGTTGATTGCTCGTGACCCCTCCCCACTCCACGTTCACCAGGGGACCCCACCCCACCCTTGCCAGGTCTCTCTCAATGTACATATTCATTAAAGAAGCCCGGCTCTAAATGGATTGCACAGGGAAAGCTGTAGCAATCACCGGGCAGACGGACAGACAGACAGACAGACAGACAGACAGACAGACAGACAGACAGACAGATAGATGTCTAGATAGATGTCTAGATAGATAGATGTCTAGATAGATGTCTAGATAGATGTCTAGATAGATAGATAGATAGATAGATAGATAGATAGATAGATAGATAGATAGATAGATAGATAGATAGATAGATAGATAGATAGATAGATAGATAGATAGATAGATAGATAGATAGATAGATAGATGAATAGATAGATTTCTAGTTGTCTAGATAGATAGAAAGAGAGAGAGAGAGACATAGATAGAGAGAGATAGATAGATAGATAGATAGATAGATAGATAGATAGATAGATAGATAGATAGATAGATAGATAGATAGATAGATAGATAGATAGATAGATAGATAGAGAGAGAGAGAGAAAGAGAGAGATAGAAAGAGAGAGAGAGCAAGGGGAAGATAGACAGATAGAGAGAGAGGGAGCTAGATAGATAGATTGATAGATAGATAGATAGATAGATAGATAGATAGATAGATAGAGAGAGATAGAAAGAGAGAGAGAGCAAGAGGAAGATAGACAGATAGAGAGAGGGAGCTAGATAGATAGATAGATAGATAGATAGATAGATAGATAGATAGATAGATAGATAGATAGATAGATGAATAGATAGATAGATTTCTAGTTGTCTAGATAGATAGATAGATAGATAGATAGATAGATAGATAGATAGATAGATAGATAGATAGATAGATAGATAGATAGATAGATAGATAGATAGATAGATAGATATAGAGAGAGAGAGATAGATATATAGAGAGAGAGACAGATAGATAGATAGATAGAGAGAGAGAGAGAGAGAGAGAGAGAGAGAGAGAGAAGGAGAAAGAGAGAGCAAGGGGGAGATAGATAGAGAGAGAGGGAGCTAGATAGATAGATAGATAGATAGATGTCTAGATAGATGTCTAGATAGATGTCTAGATAGATAGATAGATAGATAGATAGATATAGAGATAGACAGATAGATAGTTTGGCGGGGGCATCGAACGTTTCTCAGGGGGTTTCGAGGGGGGGGGGCAGCTGCGTCCAGGTAGGCGGGCTGAAAAGGGGAGGGGCACTAATTGCGTGCCGCGAGAATGGAATGGGATTATGAAAAGAGCCGAGGAATGAAGATGGATCCGGGTGACACTGTCGAATTAAGGGCACGGCTTGTAACGTGGCGAGACGCCGGAATGTACAGTGGATTGGGGAGGAGTGAGGAACCAATGATGAGGAGGGGGAGGGCGTTGAGGCTGAGAGGGAATTGAATGTAGAAGAATGAAGTCATGGGCACGCACACACCGAGTGGGTGAGGAGATAGCATATATCAAACCCCCCCCCTGCTCCCCGAAGCCAGCAGGTCCTGAACCCCCACGCCCTCTAATATCTGTCAGATTACCATCAGCCAAACAAGACATCCAGTCTCCCCTCCTCCCCGTCATCATGCTCTCCGCCTCTCCTGTCGTCCAGCCCACCTCCAGCGAAGACTGTTGGGAATTAAATATCAAAATGTAGCGTTTACCAAATTGTTCCAATGACTTATCTGACTCCATTAACCAAACACAACTTACATTCTCCTAACAATGCGTGCTCATTTCTTGAAGGAAAAATGAACAATTTAAAATAACTTCCCTACAATAAAATGGCCCCATTAAAAATACATGAATAAATATCTAGATGAATAGATATGAAATGACTGTTGTGGAAAAGAGACGTTTTGACATCAGACTTTCGGGAAAGGTCTTGCCAGACGAAATAAGTATAAACAATCCCCCTTAAGGGAAGCATTTGACCTGCCAAGACTTTCTGAGAAAACTGAGGGAAAAACTTTTCCGAAGAAGTTACGTAAGCCCTCTCGCGGGGCTGAACCCCCCTTTCAGTTTTACTCCTTTGAAGCTATAAAAGCCTAAGATTTTCTGAGTTCTCTTGTGACGCTGAAGATGCAAAAATAAAGCAAGAAACTCCCTCTCACGTAATCTGCATTCCTGCATTTCTTTGAACGCATACGAGAAGAATTAATTAAATCTCGAACCTATATTTCTCCAACATTACTCGAGTAAAATTACTGTTACTTCAGAGTAATATGACTCAAGTAGAAGTATAAAGTAGTCATCCAATGATTTACTTAAGTCAACGTAAAACCATACTTGTTAAAGAAAAAATATTTCATTCTAAAATTTGGAGTATAACGTCCTGTAATACGCATTGCATCACATGTGAATTTCATATGCTTCTCAAAATACACACTTTGTGGCGATGACGTTTAGTCCTATTGCTTCTGCGACATATTAAAGGCTCTCGGATTCGGATTTCTTTTTTGATTTTGTATTTTATATCTATAGTCAAACTATGTATTTAAATGAATAAATTACTAGATGGATAAATGAATACATTGATTCCATCAATAAATAAAGAAATATACATTATTTAAAATAATCCTTAGAATAAAATGGCTCCATCAAAAATACATGAATAAATATCTAGATGATGTGAAATGAAAATGTATTGAAGCAGCGACTGTCCGGCATAACAATAAAAACAAAGATTGTTTTTTTCTTAACTTCTTCACTAGTGCCACCTTGTGTTTGTTTGGGTCACTGGGGAAATTTCAATTTAAGATTTAATTTCTTAAACTATTCAACTAAGTGAACTCCATCGAATTAGCCGAATTAGTGTCGTTGGAGTCTCTGGGAAGCCTAATTCTCAAGTCCTTCAGCTTTCTCCTGTTTGCCATATTCTCCCCGCATAATGGCGTGCCGACTCCACCCATGGGCGCGCCAAGGAAGCCCCCTGGCCTTCACCATCTTGTAGAAGAGTCCCCATGTCTGGGTATTCAAAACAACACAGAGCGTTTTTACGTCATTAGGGCCTAACTGCGTCACCAGCGTCTGGATGTGCTGATTGTCTTATCAGCCGTACGTCCCGTTTCCGCCGTTCCTGTAAACAACATTTTCCACCAGGGTGCCCTGACCCTCACTACAGCCCAGTCATTGAATATCTTTTGCATTTAATGTAATTTGTATTCACTCGTATAAAATCCTTTATAGTCCAATGTATAAAATCCTTCAAGACCTTTATATGACTATGAGTTAAAGCTTTAACTGAACACCTTTTGAGCTTTAAACTTGGGAGTTAGAACAGCATAACTCAAGAGCAGGGTTGGGTAGGGTTACTTTAACTGGATTACTTTAAATTGCTTTTGGATGACTCCAATACCAAATATGCTAATAAAAGACAAAAGAAACTAAATAGGAATAAAATGATGACTCACAACACGTGGTAAGCTTTCTCTCCTGGCTTTGATCTCTTTGATCTCCGGCAAAACGAACATCAAATGCCACAGAAACAAAATGAAAATCAATCCAAACAGCTTGCCAACATCATTTTTGCCCTTCCATGTATTCCGTCACTCCCCAAGCCTGCACAAAATGTACCGTATTTTCCGTACTATAAGGCGCACCTGAAAGCCTTTATTTTTTTCAAAAGCTGACCATGCGCCTTATAATACAGTGCGCCTTATATGTGGATCAATATTAAGCCGCAAAGTCTTGCAACTAAAGCAAGCAGCCGTCGACTAGATTTCCCCCCGAATGCCAAGTAGTCCGGGGTGTATGCTGGGAATTATATACTGGTGTTTCATTGGCTACCCAATGTGTCAATCATCATTTGAATCGATCGCTATTGGCTAAAGTTATTCGGAGGTCAAGGGGCGGATCCTTTTTATCATTTACAGGCTGGCATTGGCTTGAACGGCAAAACAAAGCCTGCAATTGGCCGAAAAAGATGAATGCGTATAGCACGTGGTTGATGGCATACAGAAAGCATTCTTTTACTATTCTGTATTTGTAAATATTTTATTCTCCTGGATTTACTAAACTCACGGATATAAGAGGACCATGGCTGCACATTATTATTGAACACAACGACTTCGGTGAGTTACTCCGGCTATATATTTTCCCTGTATGTTGTTTCAGACTGAACTCGATGTTTCTGTGATAAGCGGTGCAGATAATGGATGGAATGGAGTGTCTATTTTTAAATTCAACTCAATTCCAAGTGTTTATTGTCATATGCACAGTAAAGTTGCGAGCGAAAAAGAAAATAGAAACTACGGAATGGTTGGCATTTCTTGAATCCCAAGACTTGAACCTTCCGAATGATGGAACGATGCATTTGAGTGACATCGTACGGACACCGCATCTGCACGTGTCTACGACACGTATTTGAGTCTTTGTAAGCTTTGGGAATGTTAAGGGGGTAATAAGTTGGACTGAACCATCTGACTGTTTTGTCCACGTTCCCATTGTAGCACCTTATAATCCGGTGCGCCTTATGTATGTCAAATATAGGACCAAAAACTATTTTTTCGGGGTGCGGCCTATAACCCAGTGCGCCTTATAGAGCGGAAAATACAGTAGTCATTTTATTCATGTTTAGTTTCTTTTTCTTTTATTAGCATATTTGCTATTGGAATAATCAAAAAGTAATTGAAAGTAATCCAGTTAAAGTAACCCTACCCAACCCTGCTCAAGAGGTATAGTAGCTCAAAATGATTTTACTATTTTATTGCAGCAGGGGCCATTTTAGGTGCAGAAGTTCATCCAAAATGTCTGGATTTTTTATTATTTTTTTTAATTTTAAATAAGTAATAAATTATAAAATAATAAATAAACACAAGCTGTTTTGTTACCAAATAGATGAGAATTCAATTTGATAGTAAATGGTTTATGGATAATCCATCAAAATTTGATGGATAATGAGGAGAAAACAGTGTAATTTTTTGGGTTCCTAAAATCCTGGTTTACAGGCCGGGCCACGGATTCCGTTCCCGTCGTCTGGATGGAAATATCCCCGCCCATGCATTCCAACCAGCGGTCCGTAGAGACCCATCCGACTGTCTGTGCTTCCGTGTTTTTCTATCTTTTGCGACGTCGCGCGCTCGGCCGTTCGCACCTCTTTTATTTCCCCTCATCGCGCTCTTCGCGTTTCCCATGCTCCGGCTGGCGCTGAACGGGTCACGGGGGCAGAAATCAAACGGCAGAACAATGGAGAGGTTCCTGGATTTAACCTCCTAATGGGGTCCGGATGGCTCCCCTGGCTCCCTGGAACATACCGGCCACTGGATTCAACAGGCGGGTCCGAAAGCCGGACCGCGGACCGGGTGTTGAAGTCGGCCACTGTTGTTTTAGTGGAATGGCTGGGGCCACACTTATTGTATAGCCCTGAATCGCATAAAGCAGGGGTGTCAAACTTATTTTAACTGGGGGCCACATGCTAGAAATAAATTATCACGGGGGCTGGATTAGTAGGTCGAAGAGAGAGGAAGAAAAAAAGCTAAAGAGAGAGAGAGAAGGAAAGAGAGAGAAGGGAAGAGAGACAAAGAGAGAGAGAGAGGAAGAGAACAGGGGAGAGAGAATAATAAAGAGAGAGAAGGTAAGAAAAAGAAAAAGGAAGAAAGAGTGAGAGTAAAAGAAAGAGCAAAATGGAGAGAGGGAGAGAACAGGGGAGAGAGAATAATAAAGAGAGAGAAGGTAAGAGAAAGAAAAAGGAAGAAAGAGTGAGAGTAAAAGAAAGAGCCAAATGGAGAGAGAGACCAATAGAGAGAAAGGAATGAAAAAAAGAGAAAGAGAGAGAGAGAATAAATGGAGAATGAAAGAGACAGAGAAAGAAAGACAGAGGAAGAAAAAGCTATAGAAATAGAGAGAGTGAAAGAGAGCAAGATTAAGAGAGTGAGAAGAAGGGAGACAGAAAAAGATGCAGAGAGAGAAGGCAAGAGACAGAAGAGGGGGGAAACAGTGAGAAAAATAGTGTACAATAGAGAGAGAGAACAGTGGAGAGAAAGGGAGAAAAAAAGCAAACAAGAAATAGAGAGCAAGAGAATAAGGAGAGAAGGAAAGAAACAAGGAAAGAAAGATGGAGGGAGAAAGAGCTAGAGAAAGAGAGAGAATGAAAGAGAGTTGGATAAAGAGAGTGAGAACAAGGGAGACAGAATAAGATAGAGAAGGTAAGAGACAGAAGAAGGGAGAAAGAGTGAAAGAAATAGAGCACATTAGAGAGAGAGAGAGAAAACAATTGAGAGAAAGGGAAAAAAAGAAAGAATAATGATGGAATGTAAAGAAAGTTGGAACAAGGGAGACAGAATAAGATAGAGAAAGACAAAAAGAGACAGAAGAAGGGAGAAAGAGTGAGAGAAATAGAGTAGAGAGAGAGAGAACAATAGAGAGAAAGGGAGAAAAAAGAGTAAGGGAGGAATGAAAGAGACAAAAAGAAAGAAAGAGAAAAAAAGAAAGCGACAAAAAAATGAGGGATCAAAACGATGAGAGAAGAGAAAAACACAGCGAGAAAGAGAAAACAAGTAAGCATAAAAAATAGAGAATTATTTGTGAGGCCCTTATTCCATTATCCCCTGATCTAACACCTTCATGACAGCAAGGAAAAACTCAATTCCTTAGCATAAGGAAATCAAAAAACCTAGTAAAAGGACTGCACACGAGGCCACACCCCTTCTGACATCATCAACATGAAATGTCTATTATGTTGCTGATTTCTTCTTGGCTCTTGGAAACCATAGTAGACCAGCATTTTCTGAGAGAAGGCTCTGAAAAAGAACATAGGGAGGAAATTATATGAAGGGGCAACTGCACGGATCATTTTTTTTGATACCACAACTCTCCCCCTTTCTCTCTCTCTCTCTCTCTCTCTCTCTCTCTGTCTCTCTCTCTCTCTCTCTCTCTCTCTCTCTCTCAGCTTCTGTCTTACCTTCTCTATCCTATTCCGTCAGTTGCATCCTCAGTCATGTCCTGAGTACCCATGCAGTTAAGGGATCTGTGAAAAAATGACTTTCTTGTATATTTATGGTTAACACCACCATCCCCGTCATTTTTTAGCACTTGTCAAAATCCGTTAGGAGCCCAGGACTCGACTCCACGGCACTCGACTCCACCAGTCCCACTCGAACAATAATTACTCGCTGTTCCCTGAGCACCTCGCGGCCCTCAAACCCGGGCGTACAAGTGGCCTCATTTATTTCCACGGTGGGAAATAATTTAGCGGTGTCAGCCGCTAACGAGCTCCGTGGCGGGGATTCCTAATTAGATTCACTTTGTTTGTGTCATTTTAATTACGCGGCGCTTTTCCCAACAGCGGAGCTTGCGGAGTGATCCCGACGTCCCGGTTGCCAGCCCGGGTTCCCAACAGGACCCTCTCCGTCCTCCTGACTGGCAACCGTGTGTTTTGTCTTTGATTGTCGCAAAGGTCAGCAAAAAAAACAAACCTCGGAAACTTTTTATTGCGGGACAGATTTTCACCGGCTGTGTCGTACCGAACCGCGTGTTTATTTTTGAAGGGAGCGATCGGCTTTGAGGTTGCGTTTGAAGCGGCCCCCCCCCGAGACGCGGTTTCGCTAATTATTTGCCGTTTCATGATGAATTCGTTAGTGATCTCGCCGTCTCAGATCCCGTTTGGTGAGACACGGTCCTTATGTTCTACTTTCATTTGTAACTTCACGATACTTTCATGCAGGAAGAAGTTCTTTCTTTCTTTCTTTCCTTTTTCTTTTCTTTCTTTCTTTTTTTCTTTCCATTTTTTTTCTTTTGATTTCTTTTCCTTTCTCTTTCTTTTTATTTCTTTCTTTCGTTTTTTTTTTCATTTTTAACTCCTTTCTGTCTTTCTTACTAGTTTTTTACTTTTTCTGTCTTTCTTTTTTTCGTGCTTTCTTTGTTTCTTGATGGATTCCTTACCCGCATCAAAGCACCATTGAGGACACTACTCTGGACCAATGTTCCCTGTAATTTTCCTTACGGGTCTGAGCGTTCACACAAACAAAATCGGTGAGCAACGCTTGAAACAACAGTGAGCGACCGTAATCCCAAGTGTGGCGAGATAATTCATTATCAAACATGTCCAAAACCTGACATTTTGCGGAATTTCCGGCAATGCAAAATGATTTTTCTCTTTTGAACGAATTGACTCATGTACGGTTGCTAAGGTTGCAGGCTGACAAACGTCATTTGTTCTTACAATTCTTTTACAAGATATCCATTTCTTTTTATTTTCTGACATATTTTGTCGCATAATATTAACATTTGTGGGGGCTTATTGAGTCGGTTGTACGTAAGGTATATTACATCTAGTTTTTTGTAATTTTCTCAATTACTCACGTTACAAATGGCTCTGATAGAATATACTTGATTTCATACTATTTGTATGACTTATTCTCTATTTTTCTACTCTTTTATATGATTCTGTTTCAAAACATGCATTTTTCTTTTTGTTCTCTATTTACTTTTTCCTACATTGTCACGAGAACGGAGAACTCAATTGCGTGACGATCAAAACTTTTATTTACCAAAATAAAAGTCGTCCAAAAACTCCGGGACAAAACAAAACAAAACCATTCTTACACTCAGAATGGTCAAGTACAGGTTTCCTCCGACTCAAACTAAACAGGACAGGGCATGACAGAACGGAAAAGGTGTAATGAGCCAACACCCCGCAATACCCACAACCCAACCTTAAGTAGCAGCCACGCAATTAGCTGATCTGCTTCAGCTGGTGCCCAGGGGGCGGGGCAGACCGGTCGCCACGGCGACCATGACATACATTTCTTTCTTTTCTTTTTTCTGGCTTTTTTTTCTAAATTTTTCCTTCTTTTTTTTCTCTTCCTTTTGTTTCTTTTTTTCTCAGCTTTTCACTACTTTTTCCATTTTGGTATTTTTTTTCTTTTTTGTTCTATTCCCCCCCTTCCTTTAAGTCATTTTGTGCATCTTTTTACATAGTATTTGGTCATATTGGGATGAAAGAAGCAAAAACAACCCGAAGAGCCGTTTAGGACCCCGAATGAGCCGGTTCCTTTTAGTGAGCCGAGCCGAAGAAGCCGGTTCTCGACAAATTCTACTAACTTTACTCAACTTCGTTCTACTTCGACTCGACTTCAAAATACCGCATTTAGGACACAACGTCAGGGGAACCCGTGTATTTTGACCTTCTGGCCCCGCCCCCTGGGCAACAGCTGAAGCAGATCGCCTAATTTGCGCGTTTGCTTCTTAAGGGGGGTTTTGGGTTTTGCGGGTGCTGGCTCATTGCATTTTCTGTCTGCATTTCCTGTTCTGTTTTGCTCTGTCCTGTTTGGTTTGAGTCGGAAGAAACCTGCGTTTGCACGTTTTTAGTTAAAGCCTGTTTTTTCTGTCTAGTCCCTGAGTTTTGGACGACTTTTATTTTGTTAAATAAAAGTTTTGATCGTCAACGCAATTGAGTTCTCCCTTCCTGCCTCCGTTCTGGTCCGGTCCCCTTTGACAACTTTTTTCTTTTTGTTCTCTATTTACTTTTTTCCTACATTTCTGTCTTTTCTTTTTTTCTCTTCCTTTTGTTTCTTTTTTTCTCAGCTTTTCACTACTTTTTCATTTTAGTATTTTTTTGTTTTTTGTTCTATTCCCCCTTCCTTTCAAGTCTTTTTGTGCATAATTTTACATAATATTTGGTCATGTTGGGATGAAAGAAGCAAAAACAACCCGAAGAGCCGTTTAGGACCCCGAAAGAGCCGGTTCGTTTTGGTGAGCCGAGCCGAAGAAGCCGGTTCCCCAAAAAATTCTACTAACTTTACTCAACTTCGTTCTACTTCGACTCGACTTCAAAATACCGCATTTAGGACACAACGTCAGGGGAACCCGTGTATTTTGACCTTCATGCCGGCTAGATTTTCTTGTTTGGATGGAACACTACTCTGGACAGTCTTCTCCACTGTTGACAGTCTGTAGCCGGTTCTTGGGTCTTGGCAAAGTAGGCCAAGTTCTTCTTCTGATCCCTTGGACCGTTCCCTGAAGATCTTGATCTTGGTCCGTCCTGTTGATCTTGTGATATGACCATAAAACTGGTGTTTCCGTCTAGGCACAATGTAAGAATGTCTCTCTAATTTCCAGAAAAATCCGTTTCACCCTGTGATAGGCTGATATTTAAATCACGTTGCCAAACGAAGCACAAGGGAAAAATGAGCAGCAGTTGCAAATATGTCCACTTGGTGTCGCAAAGCAACTGGAGCTGTATTTGTTTCTTTGTCTCTCTTATTTTTCCTTCTGTTTCCCCCTTCCTCTCACTCTTTGTCTCTCTTTTCCTTTCTTCCTCTCTTATTTCCTCTCTTTCTCACGCTCTTATTTTCTCATTTTTCTTTTTTAATCACTTTCTCTCCCTCTTTCTTTCTATCAATTGCTTTCTTTCTTTCTCTATCTTTTTTTTCTGTTTCTTCTTTCACTCTCTCTCTCTTTCTCACACTCATTCCTTTTTGTTCTTTGTCTCATTCTTCCTCTTCTTTTTCTCTCCTAGTCTCTGTTTCTCTGTCTTTTTCTTATCTCAAATTATTTTTATTTCATTTATCCCTTTCCCCTCGTTTCTCTCTGTCTTTCTCCCTCTATTGTGCTTTCTATTTTTCTCTCCTCATCCCTTTTTATCTCTCTCTATTTCTCTCTCCCTTTCTTTCTTTTTATCTCTTTTCCTGTTTTATTTTCTTTCTTTCTTTCATTTTTTTCTTTTCTTCTTCCTTTCTTTCTTTCCTTATTCTTTTCTTTCTTTCTTTCCATTTCTTTTTTCTTTTTCTTTCTTTTTCTTTCTTTTTCTTTCTTGTTTTCTTTCTTTTGTTCCTTTTTTCATTTTTAATCCCTTTCTGTCTTTTTTTTTATTTCTCTTTCTTTCTAGTTTTTACTTTTTCTGTCTTTCTTTCTTTTTTGTGCTTTCTTTGTTTTTTGCTCTCCTATCTTTTTTTGCTTTCTATTTTTCCTTTTTTCTGTCTTTCTTTTTCTCAATTTCTTTTTTTCTCAATTTCTTTCTGTTTCTTTCTTTTTTCTCTTTCTTTTCAGTTTTGCATTTTTTTCCTGGCCTATTTTCTTCTCTTTCTACCTTTTTTCTGTCTTTTTCATTTTTCTTCTGTTTTCTCTTTCTTCATTTGTTCTCTCTCTCTTTCTGGTAATATTATCCCTGAAGCCTTGATTTACACTATATATGAATGGATACAACTGTTTATTTCTTAGCTAAAACGGGCGGTGAAGTACGGGTATTTATTCAGATCACTCCCGAAATCCGACTCCCGATCCCAGTCCGACTATCGCCTCCGTGTCGACGTTCTCATCTTCGGATCGGATTCTTTTACGTTCCCGTCTGCTCCGGAGGAATCACGCAGCTTCGGGGATAATTGATTCTTTTTTCCCTTTTTTTCTAAAAGCACACAAAAGCCTGGAGGTGTCCCTTCCGTGGCCAGGGTTTCATCATGATCAGTCTTCAGGGAGCTCCTTTCACTGATGAGGTCAACCTCGGCCGTCAATCACGATGGCCCCCTTTTCCGAGGGGGGTCACCTCTAGCCGAGCGCACCAAAGTCCCCGAAAACTATTTGCTTTTAGTTCCGATTTTCATACTTGTTTGTGTTTTCCTCCATCCATTTTCTGCACCGCTTATCCACAGTAGGGCCGCGGGGGTGCCGGAGTCTATCCCAGCTATCTTCGGGCAGTGGGCAGGGGACCGGCCGATTAACCTAACACGCATGTTTTTGGAATGTGGGAGGAAACCGGAGTGCCCGGAGGAAACCCACGCAAGCACGGGGAGAACATGCAAACTCCGCACAGGAGGTTCGATCTCATGACCTCAGAACTGTGCCGCACACACGCTAACCACTGCCCCGCCGTGCTGCCCCGTTGTGTTTTTAATTGAACTTGATTTCGTGTTTAGGAACGAGGTAGCCTAATCCTTCATTTTGTCTTTCTCGGCATTGACTTTGGAAAGACAAGCCACGCTTTTAGTTTAGCGATACAATTTTCAAAAATTCTATCTATTCTTTAAGGGCCGTGTTTTTTGGAGCTTTTACTTTGAAATATTCGCAAAAACTCCAAAAAAGAGGATTCAAATGTACTGCCAGATAAATTTGTCTTCCATTTTTATGTATTATTTTCCCATTGTACTAT